>NW_015552550.1:151012-178495 GCF_001515605.1 Sinocyclocheilus anshuiensis
AAGTAGTTTCGCTTTCACAACGAAACACAGCATCTTCACGACATGACGGCAACAACAACAATACTACAGCGAGGATAAAAGTTACGCCTTCTTTCTTTGCGTGAACATTTGGGCAGCGTTATGCCAATCTTCCCACATAGTGACGTAGATATGTGGAGGCATGTTAGAATGAGCCGTTTTAGGTAGACGTGGTTGACTCTTAACTTTTATAAAGAATATCTCTTTGGATTTGAGACTTTAGTGTTTGCAACTTCAATTTGCAAAGATCTTCTTTATGCACCAAGAGCTTGTAACACTCCAAAGAGAAAAGAAAAATTGAAATCGCATCATATGACCCCTTTAAAGGAAAAACACAATTATAGGTAACAGGTTTAGGTTTTAAGGTCAAATTGGGGAAAAGAAAAAAATACATGACACCATGACATAGCAATGGCAATGTAAAAAAGAAATGAAATTAACTTAATAATCTTAAAATAATTTAGGAGCCCAAACCTATCCTTGGCTCCTACATATACCCTATAGAGTCAACTGTGCTGAGGTCTGAGTTTTGTTTCCATGATTCAGTGCTCTTGTGTGCTTGTGCGTCAGTAATTAAATGGGACAAAAAGCCAGACAGAGACTGCTCGTCTGCAGTTCACTCACTATTCCATTGCGTGCCAAACTTAGGTGACAATTCTATGGCCTCTTCCAGACTTAGGAAGTCAAGCATCTCTCTCCTTCTCTCTCTGGTTTCATCTTGAGCAATGGTCAGCTGATTCTTTCAGTCATGAAATTTGTGTTGACAAGAGAGATAGAAATATAACCACAGGTTATGACAGGAGAAATGTCATCTCACCACTTTTAAAGGGCTGGAATATACTACACGACTTAAAATCTGAACAGATTCATCATACACTTGTCACCTCTGTAAATGGTTACAAAGAAAAGCTGGGCATTAGCTCACACAGAAACATGCGCCTTGTTGCTAAGAGACACATGACAAATGAAAACAATGTGTTCTAAAATCAGCTCAAAATATCAATGGATGTAATCACAAGCTAAAAAAAAAAAAATCAGAGTCTGTGCCCAACCTATACTGTGAAATTGTGAAATTGGTCAACTCCGCAACCAGACTGCTCTGACTTTGGCCTACTAGAGCTGACTCGCCCAGAGTGCAAATCAGGGCAAAAATTTGCACAAATGTTGTGTAGTGTATTCCAGGCTTTACTCTAGGTACAAATTTAGCATTTCAAAAATTCGATAAATTCATATGTGTTTATTTTTTAAATTCAGTTAATAAAGGTATATCATCGAAAGTTGCCAAAAAAGATTTCACAGAAGAAGAAAAGGCCTGGTGAGCTTTTCTTCTGCTTTAGACAGTGGCCCTATGCAAAATAATGTATATGTTTAGGTTTTTAAAAATAACTGCTGTTCAATTTTCATATGAAAGGAGCATTATAGAAAAGAATGACATTTCAGTGGAATCTTTTTCTAGACGGACATCTGTTCCGTTTAATGCCCACTTCCTCTTTCACACCATTACAAGATTCACAAACACACACATGGAAAGTGTCGAAGGAAGGAAAAGGAAGATGTTGAAATCATAATGCACAGAAGATGTAAGACAGTCTGCTTACATAAGATACCATGGGAATTTGATCCTAAACAGACAGAAATATTTGCTATAAAGGCATTTGATTCATATCACAAATGTAAAAGTGGTTTCATCATAGAATATGCAGTTGCAATTTAAGTTATAACATCTGTGAGTATTAAAATATACTCAGAACACAAAGAACAAGGCACAAGCAAATATTTTACTTAAAAAATGTTTACATTTTAATACAATTCTGAAATACAAAATTACATAAAAAACTTCAAGCACTCTTTTTTGAGAAATAACAGTTATAATGGTTATAAAGCTTCAGTCTGAAGTACTGATGCATGATTCCATAGCCACATCTACCCGCACTTTTGAGTCTGTGAGGCACTGTGAGTTGGTGCTGTGTGAACTCTGTCTTTTGGACACAAATGATAACTCTTTATTCCCTTCACCTGATGCTGCACTGGACAAATGCTGGAAGAGCTTCTGTATTCCAGTTTCCCGGAGCGAGCTGCGGAAGGCACGCGCGGCAAACATGTAAAGCACTGGATTGACTGAGCTACTGATGAATGTCAGGGCTCCTGCTATAAAGGTCATTGTGGTGCAGGCGTCCTCCAAACTTTTCGCCATGTCGGGGCTTGAATGCTTGAGAGTGAGCGAGGTGAGGGCAAGAAAGTTCCCTGTATGGTGAGGAATCCAGCAGAGAGCGAACATCACCACCACACTGCAGATGAGAACCGTCGACTTGTGCTTGGACTTGAAGTTCATCTGCGCTATGCGACTGAAGAGGCAGCCGTAACAGACCAACAGAGTGAAAAAAGGGATGACAAAGCCTATAAGAGATTCTAAAATGAGCAACACAGCCTCTTGGGCGTCAGTCTCAAACTCCCTGAACAGACATTGATTTTGTCCATTAACTTCTCCCAAAGTGTGAGTTACAATGACGGGAATACTGAGGAGAAATGAAGCCATCCATATCATTAGAAGTACCTTGTTCAGTGCTTGTCTCCTCCTCCAGACGACTGAGGCAAAGGGGTATCTGATGGCCAGGAAGCGCTCCACACTCATGGTGGTGATGATGAAGACGCTGCTGTACATGCAGGCATTGATGATGTACACCATGGCTTTGCAGGCTGCCTCTCCAAACACCCAGGAACGGGCCAGCGAGTAGATCCAGAGCGGCAGAGTGATCAGCACCAGAAGATCTGCAGCTGCCAGGTGGAGGATGAGAAGCACCGTATGTGAACGCTGTTTCACATGCTTCATGATGGTCCACACCACCAGCAGGTTCCCAGGTGTGCCCACTAGGAAACACACACCCAGGATCACACAGGCCCCCACCAAGCCCAGCTCGGTCTCCTCATCTGCCTGAAAATAAGCTGTAGCGTTCATTATTCCCTCTCTGTCCACTCGAGTCTGCTATACTATCTAACCACTGAATTCGAAAACCAGTTTGCCTCAGCAAAACTCACTTCCCGTTTGTGGAAAAACAGAACTCTCGAGCACAGAAAATAAAAACATCTGAAGTGATTGTCTGCTAAAAACACAACCAAAAAGTATGTACGTTAGCATGGGAGGAGAATCACAACTGTGAATTTAGATGTAGAAAGCGGATGCAATTACAGTTTCTGTTTAAACTTAAAGATTTCACATGAATTTCTGGCAATTTTGGTGAGTCAGTTTACCTCACTGTGCATTTTAACTAGGCCCATTTTAACAGCACAGAACAAAATATGTTTGATTTTTTAAGGCCCTTCAGATATACAGCACTGGAGCAGAGAAATGCTCAAGCAGAATATTTTATTTTATATATATTTTTAATATTTCTTTTCACCTCTGTATTAAGTATAATGACATTTAAACAACTTGAATAATTAAAAAAAAACTATTATGGCATTTAAACAACTTTGACAAAAAAAAAAAAGAAAATATAATGGGATTTAAACAACTTTGACCACAAATGTTTGAGATATTATGGCATTTAAACAAGTATTATCATTAAAACATCAAAACGTTTTGTCATTTCAATAACTTTAACCACAAAAGTTTGATATTTGAACAATTTTGACCATAAAAAATAGATACATATTATGGCATAATAAAAACTTTGACTAATAAAAAATAGAAATATTATGGCATTTAAACAATTTCGACCATTAACAAACAGAAATATTATGGCATTTAAACAAGTTTTACCAAAAAAAAAAAAAAGAAATACCATGGCATTTAAATAAATTTGACCTTTAAAAAATATCAACATTTCTCATAAGTCTAACATTTACTTAGAAATCTGTGAGATCCCTCTGTTCACCACCATTGGAATCTTCAAGGATCTTTCCATGCTGCAGTCCAGAATCCTGTAAGAAGCCTTCTGTCATTTGTTGTGTTTGTATGGCTTGTAGAGTCCTGAAACAGCTTCACTATCCCAGACTTCTTCAGATTTCAATGTACGTTTTTAGAAGCAAATGCATACAACACAGGGTTTACTGAGCTACTGATAAATGCCAGAGCTATTTGGGATATGAGGCTGTTCATCAGATTGTCCTACTAGAAGAACCACCATCCCTACGACATTGAGAATGTGGTGTGGCAACCAACACAAAATAAAGAACACGACCACTCCACAAATGAGGAAGACCGATTTCTTGGTCCTAAAGCGCAACTTTTGAAGCTGGATGGCAACTTGACAGTAGCAGATCGCAAGTGTGAGAAATGGAATAATGAAACCAAGCAGAGTCTCCAAACACATACAAAAGACTTCAAAAGATATAGAGTTGTACTCCCGGTACAAGCAATGTTTCGCTCCATCATCATCATCATACTGGGTTAGGATGACTGGAATCCCCAAAATGAATGACAGGATCCAGGTCACTGCCAGTATTCTGGACATGGATATCCCATTTTGCCAATAAAGCATCTTTAAGGGGTATCTGACAGCCAGGAGATGGTGATGATGAAGACGCTGCTGTACATGCAGGCATTGATGATGTACACCATGGCTTTGCAGGCTGCCTCTCCAAACACCCAGAAACGGGCCAGAGAGTAGATCCACAGCGGCAGAGTGATCAGCACCAGAAGATCTGCAGCTGCCAGGTGGAGGATGAGAAGCACCGTATGTGAACACTGTTTCACATGCTTCAGGATGGTCCACACCACCAGCAGGTTCCCAGGTGTGCCCACTAGGAAACACACACCCAGGATCACACAGGCTGTGGTGTTCCCTGCAGAAGACCAGCTGTCCAGTACTGTAGCATTGTCACTATAGAGAGAGGAGCTGTTCATCTTTGTCTCTGGTTTTAGTGAGTCTGATTTCTGACTGAAACCTGCTGCTTTTCAGTTCCTTATGATTTAGCTTACAAAGCAACACTTCTAATTTGTGTTATTCATATGACAGAAAAAAGTGGAGATTAATCATATGCCTACATAGTACAGTAATCAATTGCTTCATTACACTGTACTTTCAGTTTTTTTCTGAAACTGAAATGGAATGAAATATGAATAAACAGAATGTAAACTGATACACTGATACAAACTGCTACCGCCCCCCTTAAAATAATCACATTCTGTTGCTTTGTTTGCAGCCTGAAATGAAGACGGACACAGTTGCACTGAGTAAATACAGCTGGATATAAAACAAAAACTGTGTCCATCTTCATTTCAGGCTGCAAAGCAACAAAATGCGATTATTTTAAAGAGGGGTGATTCTTTTCTATACCCACTGTATATATAATACTTATAGTGTAATTTCCAGTCATGTTAAGGGGTGTTAATGTTACGGGGCTGACAAGACTTGAGACGTGCGGATCCATGTGCAAGCTATTTATTAGCAGAAGACAGAGACGTGGTCATAGAACAGGCATGGGTCAGATAATGGCAGACAGGTATATGGCGGGCAAGACACATGAAGAAACCTAAGGCTAGCAGAGGTCAACGATCGGCAAACAGAATCAAAGGGGCGAGACTCGAGGGTAAGTCCAGGTACAAGGCAAGGTCCAGGCAGGGGCAACCAGTATCAAAATAGGGCAAGACGAGAGGAGGAATCCGAGAGACACAGGCGAAGATCAAGATACGAGAACACAGACAAGGCAAGACTAAGGTGAGGCTATGACAAA
Organism: Sinocyclocheilus anshuiensis; assembly: GCF_001515605.1. Lineage (NCBI taxonomy): Eukaryota > Metazoa > Chordata > Actinopteri > Cypriniformes > Cyprinidae > Sinocyclocheilus > Sinocyclocheilus anshuiensis. Next base: position 156,707 of record NW_015552550.1, read on the forward strand.
CTAAATAGGCTCCGTAGTGTAGCTATCGCTAGGGGAGAGATATACGCTAAACAATAGTCAGCCGTGGGAAGGGATCATCAGAGTGAGTGTTAAATAGGGGATGTGTGATTGATTACAGCTGTGTGCAATCAGTGCTGTGCGCAATCAACTGTGTGTGTCATCAGTGCAGTGGATGATGGGATATGTAGTCCGGGGTGATATGCAACAGTGTGTAGTGCGAGAGTCAATGAAATGGAAAGGGTGACCTCTGATGGCTAGCAGACGGAAGTTCATGGACCGGATACGTGACAGTTAAATGACTAAACTAGTATCAACTGAATTACAAAGTTCTCTTCTGTTTATTTTGATATAATTATGGCTTTAGGTTATAATTAAATATGTGTCTGATGCCTGCCGTATAATTAAAACCTCATTATTATTATTATTGAATAAAATGTTAAATAAATCAGACAAATTATATATGAGCAATCCCCTCTGTAAAAACTTTCAGAATATAGACAGGAATATATCTGAAAGGTTTAGTGTATGTAAGTGCTATTGAAGTGGAGATTTCTGACCCAGTGCAGGAGAAAAACTCATTTTGAGAAAACAGCCTTTAAAGATATGTATAATTGAAATCTGCAGACACAAACGAATAAAGTGATAAAATAAACTTTGTTGTAACAACATATTTTTCTATTTGACTATCATTCACACAGTTAAGGGATAAATAATAGATTTTTAAACCTCAAGTTGTATAAAAATATGGAATATGAAAGATTTACTCTATTAAATTAAGTGTCTACTTAATTACACTCACTATTAGTATTTTCATACATGAGATGTTTTAAGAAGTGACTATTTGATGATCAAATACCCAAAGATTTTTTTAATGAAAATCTGAAGGCAGACAAACATTTCTTACGTGCACGTCAAGAAGATTTCCAGGAAACAGAGAAGACATCTCAACGACGCATCTGTCACAACAGACACATGAAGTAAAGTCTGTGTCCAGGTGAAAGTGACAGTAGCGCCATCTGCTGGTCATACTTCATACATACCGTGACAGCCGAATTTCTTCCTGTGGAAAAGTTGCGTATTTATCCAAAACTTAAATTTCCCCTAATATAGGCATATCTTTTGTTGATGCATTTGACTGATGGGTTTTTAGACATGTATGAAAGCATGCATACATTCCATGCACATTTTAATGCTGATTGAGAGTTTAAACCAACAGAGTGAGTTATGTCAGCTGCATGAGATTAGTGCAGATATTGTAGTTTGTTTTTGTTCATTTTTTCTTCAGATGAGGAAGGTCTCTCTGATCCAGTATTTCAGTGTCTAGGGCAAAATAGGCAAAAACTGGGCAAGAAAAGCTGGTTTGATCCATTTCATACAGGCACTGCAGTGCAGGTTTAGCCTATTCAAATGATAGATCATCCATCATAAGCATTTTTCTTAAACTGTGTGTAATGAATATGTGATTTTACCATGTTAAAAAGACATTTGTTTCTTTTACTTATTAAAGCAATGCATAAGAGCTCCAGCATCTGGTACTGCATTCAACACTCCAGTATTTCACCCAGTCTAACCCAAGTACAAAAACACAAATGCAAATGCAGATGGATACACCTGTGCAGCCTTTGTATGTTATGTGTCGTGAGTCCTCCCTGAGCCAACAGCATCAGCAAACCTATTACTGGTACAAAACAAAGTCTGATCCATAAAAGAGGCTCTATTGGAGTTTTTCAGCAGAGACAAAGTAATGAATAAGCCCATTTCTTTGTCACTAACATACTCCTCATAAACTTCTTTCTTTCTTTCGCTTTCTTACCATGGTTAAGTTGAACATCAAGGATTTAAATGAAGATGTAAATGAAGCAGTCACTCCAGGCAAATGCTTCAGGATCATTTTCTGTGACTCCATGAACAATAAACGTAGGTGAAAAAAAGGTACAGGTAAAATGTAGATGAAAACTGTAAAAGCAGTAATATGAAAAACAGAAAAAGAAACTAGCAATATTGAATCCAAATTAACTTTTAACACAAAACCATTATTTATATATTAATCTTGCAGAAAAATAATATTTTATAAAATATATTTTTATTACCCAGGACCAATAATGACCACATGTCATTTCACAACCTCTCCTCTCTCCACTGAGACCTCCAGCACACATTCAGAGCAGCATATGTTGGTTTTCCACCCACTAACACATGCTATGAACAAGTGTGAAAAGATGCTGGCACCTAAAAGAGATTGAACAGATGAGTTGTCCCAAGCATTACCTGGAAGCCATTCCCATATGTAACAGGCAACAGCCAATAACTCGTTTCTCTCTATCACACAGTTGGCCCAGCGCAGCCCCTCAGCCATCTGCGCCAGATTTCATGGAGTGCCTGAGATGCAACAGCAGTCTGTCGCCTCAGTTACATTACATGTATGGCCCCCATGATGAATATACTGTGGGACATTAGCAGACATTTGGGTCTCTCCAAGATGAGTCTGTTGGACGGGATGACTGTACTGGTGGAAGCCAAGGGGGGCGGCTTGAGGACAGGACTGTCAGATTCAGCAAAGGCTGCACTGCTGATGAATGTAGTCTCCATCAACAGACAGATGATGAGTGGACACCAGCAGAACCCGGATACAGGCAGAACTAATACAGCGCAACGACACACACCATTTACAATGCAAAGAGACCAACTATGACACCTGTGTGAGAAAGCAAAGGGAACTAACACAGACGCCGAGAAGCCCAGAGGGCCCGGGACAATCACTCAGCACAGTGTGTGTCAGCATGACAGAAGTGTCCACATTCCAACAGCACAGACCAGCGGAAGTTTGGTTGAAATTCAGACAACAGCACAGATACCAGCATTGGGGTGACACAATGGTATAGTAATGGTATCAAATGATAAGACCATGGTATTTTGTTTTCTATACTCATCGAGATGCTGCTATATACTCATATACCATGGTAAAGGTATTTGCAAGGTCTTTAAAAAGAATTTCATGGAAGTTCTTCTAAGGAGTTCTTCTTCAGTGAAATATTCTCTGAGGAGCCACTGTAGTCATATGTAATATTTATGAAAACAATGATGTGTACACCCCGTTTAGGATAGGTAGCTGTTTTATGATTTATGTTACTCCCAATGTATCATATAATAAACACTACAGATGAGGCAGAGAGCTGCAGTATTCATGGCTGTGCGCCACCTGCTGGTTGATTTGTGGTACAGGTTGATCATCCTCCAGTGCTAGGAAGAGGAGACCCACTTTTTACACGCTAGGAAAAAGATAAGCAGATAAATATCACACAGCATTCATAACCGGTACATAATAAAAGGATAAAATAGTGCATTAGAAATCTAACAATATAAATAACATGCACCAGAGATATACTGTATTTTTTACCGCACCATAGTAACTTTAATTGTGGTTTGGGGACGTTAAGGATTTGAGTTAGGCCTAGGCTATGTGTAAAGTTAGAGTTAAGAATAAGATTCTGTGAATATCTCTTTGTGATGGATGGATATTAATTTCATGACTGTCTGGAGATCCCAGAGATGTGTTTTAGATTTTACAAGATTCATTATGTTCCCATTGCTCATATCCAGTTTTCCCCTCTTCCTCGAGTTCAGATTTGGCTGTAATAGATGGTGCAAAATATTCTTGGTAAAAGATAAATAAACCATAGTACTGCAGAAGCCCATGCAGCCTCACTGGAGCACTCAAAGCTCATCATACTCAAGTCCCGCCAATTATGCCTCATTGAGTTCTGTTCCACTCTCGGGTTTGTGGTTTCCATCCGTGTGTGGACAAAACAAAGAACACTGGAAAATTCTGTGGCATTCCCTACATGCTAAACAACTTAACTTAATATCTCCCTGTCCAGATGTGGACTTTGCATATTTCAGTCTTTCTAAAAAGTAGATGATGTTGGCCCATGGATGCCATGCTTTCCTGATGGGGATACATGACTCCACCAAAATGGACTCTAGGGATTATAGCAAATCTAATCTATTTCCTCCGAGGCTTTAAAAGATTAAAATGATTAATGGGCGATCATTCATGTATTTTCACCTTCCTTCCTGTTACAGACAAACCATGCTACTGTGGATCAATTTATGTAGAGAAGAAAATGTGGTTAAAGGTAACAATAGTTTCAGAGGCAAAGGCACAATATTTCCTGTCACATTAGTCTGTTTAAACTCATTACATGTCTGTTGTTTATCTTATATATGTAATTATAAAAAGTGTTGCCAAAGAAGTACAGTTGCTTTCCACAAGCCACTCAAAAAGAGTTAGTGTGAAGAAGCTATTGATGACAATGTTCCTCAGGCTAAAACGGTACAGTAAACCGAACTGAGCATCATTTCTCACACCACTTGTTTACATGTATTTGAATGTACATTTAAACCACATACTGCTTGCGCCCCAAGGCACAATAACATCATTAGTAACAATGAATCTGATTCTTAGCTCAGTCAGTGTGCAGAAATTGAACACCAGCCTGCAGGGTTTGTGGGATATGGGTTTCTACTTTATGCCAATCATAAATGATTAAAGACAATGAATAAAACACACTTCCTTTATCGGTACAAAGCAATCCCTCTTTATTACTTCTGTGAACTTGTTAAGATTGAAAAATAAAACACTTGCTTCAGCTTGAAGTGGAACTTGCAGTGCTTTTTATTATTATTATCTTTTGTTTGTACATTTCCAATTTGGGTTGGCAACGAAGAATGGCACTTGAGTGATTCCCATGTTGACTGGTTAATACATGTATAAACATTACTTCCTAAACGCTATGTCCTCAAAGCACCACTGGTGCAACTATTTACAATTTACATGTTGTATTTGTTATACGTAATATAATGTAATTAAGAGAACTGAAATGAAAACATGCAGCAATGGTATCCAGCACCCATGAGCAGCAGTACTGGGTAGAGCTGACCTGAGGCCAGTCGAATAATTTGAATGAATGCTCTCTGATTCTGGATCAGGCCAGCTATCAAACAGCATACTGAACCGACTGACTACAGGTCCACAAACTATGGAAACACTAGAAAGAACAGAAACTCTGCAACAAATGCTTTAAACATTGCTTAACGTCTTTAGTGTACTGATGCTTAGAAATCTAGACATGCCTTTTAACATTCATGCATTTTTTTCTAAATCAAACCAGCTGAAGTCTGCAGCAAAGTGGGCAACAACAACAAAAAGAGTGAATAACCGCAACAGCTCAGAAGTGTATTGTACACTACTACAGTATTTACCGTTAATAATACAGCTGAGAACACTACTGCATCTTAACATTTGAAAAGAAGATAAATACAAGAATATTTATTCAGTTTTATAGATCATTTTTAAATTTATATAAAAGCTATTGATGCTAAAAGTGGTTTAAAAAGAGAAAATAAGAAACAGTGCTATTTTCAGCGCTTTTTAAGCTGCATGAGATTTGCTGGCACTCAATGGGAACAATAAATACTAGCTCTGTACTCCTCTTCGGTGTGGCAATGTTGTCTTCTGACCTGAAGCAGACAGGTCTTAAACCTACGGGACAAAGGAGGATAGAATAACAAGCACGTGTAAAAGCACTAGTTTAAGCACGACGAATATTTTTACTAAGCTGAGATGAGTTTTAATGCAAATAGCAATGGAAGTGTGATGCCATGGAGCGAAAGCCAGACTTACTGCAACAGTGGTTACTGAGCTCACACTATAGTAGAGGGACCAATCACCTGAGCTTCCCCCTATGACGAGAAGGAGATGGGTGCAGGTGTTATCACAGGTTAAAGGGGAGGCTTTGATTTCAATCGTCAGGTGATCAGTGTCTTCTTTAATGTGTTTATTAGTGCTGGCATAAGCATGGGTGTTATGAGATATTTCTGCATCAGGCTGTGTCCACATATATCCGGATATATTTGAAAAAGGTGTTTCTGTTTTAAAACACTCTCTGATGATACATAGAGACAGACATCATAAAGTTCTCACGCTATTCTTCTGGCACTATCATTTATTAGCACATATCCCACAACTCACTGGTGCATCCGGGTTGCACTTAAAATTGCCATTCCATATATGGTCTAAAACAACATTAGCAACATCATTGAAGTGAATAGTAGGCACAACAATGCCAGTAAAACAATAGATTAAACATGCAACATCGCTTTCGAATACCTCTGTTTCCACAGTCCACACTACAACATGAAAACTGTTTTCAAATTGATCCACTTGGATAAATAGGTAGAGAAAAAAGATGCGTTTTCAAATTCATCCGGATTTATGCGTATATAGCCTCAGTGACACTGGCTGCGTTTACACTTGGCATTAACATGCGATCACCGTGATCCGATGGATCTGTCTTTCCCGCGCAATATTTAAATAAGTCTGCAGTGCAAAGCCGACCTGAAGTTGTGGGTTTTCTTTTGAAAACTATTTTCAGTCGTGGGACATTTTACAAATCAAAATAAATGTACGAGTCTCACTAGCGCTCTGTTCTTCTGACAGTTCGAGAGAGAGGGGGCAGTGTTTTGCGTGATGTCGACTTGCGAATGCAGACACGATGGCTGGATTGCGTTTACATTATACTGAGATCCGATCACAATGCGTCCTCGACTACCTCTGGACCAGGACATGCTGATCGGATAACATTCCGATCAGAAGCGCGTTTACACTTGTCTTTTCAATGTGTATGTGGACAACATCTGGATACAGGTCGCATGTTAATGCAAAGTGTAAACGCAGCCACTGATAGGTCATTTGATGCTGGCAGAAGCTTAAAGATGTGCACTCAAAATACTGGCCATCTGAAATGGACACATGCTATACTAACCGCTGAGATGTACTGGCTGTTAAAGCAGGGTTTCTCCTGGGTGGGAGAGGTGATGGTGGAGTAACAGGAGGAGTCACACGGTGAGCTAGGCTCCTCGGACAAAGCCTCTGGAAGGTGACTCGACACACATCCGCTGTCTGACCCGCTCGAGCCACTACCTGACAGACAGCGAGACGACAAACCCGAACTCTCTGTACCTACAAACACAAGTCAAAGATCAACATCCTGTTATATATGTGGTTTCTGAGAAAGTGTTTAACACTTTCAAACATGTTATGATACATACTCATAGACGGCTGACTGCTGGTCTCATGTTCCAGCTCGTCTTCCTCGATGCAGGGGCTGATGAGAGGTCTCTCCCCTGCTAACAGGCTTTGGCTGCTGTACATATGCAGATTCAAGGGCCCCAGCAGCGTGGAAGAGGAGGGGCCACCGGACACCGGGGGGCCGCTAACGGGAGCATTTACTGCAGCTCGTTTGAATGGGTTTGAGTGGTCAAAAAACGAGACAGCAATGGAGGCTCTCGTCCTGGCCCCTGTAACAGAAGAACGAGTATGACAATAGTAAAAACAACCCATAGAATCATTAGCTGCTTATTTATAATCAAAATATTATTCTGGTGAGAGCAAGTTATTCTGATAAGTTTGTCGTGTTAAACAGGCTCACCTCTGCCTTTCATAATGTAGTCAATGGCTCTGTCGTTGATAGCAGCATCACTGGGTTTAATGTCCAGGAAGGGTTTATTGCCCACCCCCATAGAGACCATCTCCTGCATTCGAACTTCTGCATACACACATAGAAACATGTTTAAAAACGCTGCCATATATCAGAAATTGAAAAGTACTGATGATAACTGAGATATAAAAAAAATTAAATATGGATATCACGTTAATACTGCACAAATGATATTATCATAAATAATCCGGCATCAGTAACCATATGGTTGACACTCCAATAACTGACATTAAGCTGCAGAAAGCATAAAGCACATATAAAGTGTAAAAAGTATTTCCTTAGGGATTGAGTAAATATATGCAAATACAGGTTGAACAAAGCCCTGGATTTGCATCATTTTCTCACACTCATATCAAACTGTAGAAATACAACACTGGTGTGACTCGAAAGTGTTTTAAATAGCTTCCAATCTGCCTGAGGCCTTTACAGATGAAATGCTATAATTTTTTTTTTTAGATATGCTAAGATGGTATTAGACAGGAAATATTATCTGCAATTATCCTCTCATGTTCAGCATGCTGAACAAAACAAATTCAAACAACTTATTAAAGCTCAACCGCTTCAGTTTTTCTTTCCCACCTTTATTCCGTGTGGCCTGCTGCCACAGTATCCGTGCAATGTCACAGGTCCAGGCATGTTTGATCTCGGCAGTGCTGGCTGCCTGAGGCCTTTACAGATGAAATGCTATAATTTTTTTTTTAGATATGCTAAGATGGTATTAGACAGGAAATATTATCTGCAATTATCCTCTCATGTTCAGCATGCTGAACAAAACAAATTCAAACAACTTATTAAAGCTCAACCGCTTCAGTTTTTCTTTCCCACCTTTATTCCGTGTGGCCTGCTGCCACAGTATCCGTGCAATGTCACAGGTCCAGGCATGTTTGATCTCGGCAGTGCTGGCTTGGAGAATGTAGGTCTGGTTCTTTGAACTTCTCCTCCTGAACCAGACCTCAAACCTCAGAGCGTTCTCACCCGACGTCTCTGTCATACCCACATCAGCCGTCTACAAAGAGAATGACAGAGTAGAGAGGATATTCACATATCCTCTCAATCAATATTGAGGGCTCATGGCATCTTGTTGTTATTATGGCTTGCAGGAGACCGAACTGATGCTGATATTAACATAGGACAGAGGACATATAATAAAAGGATGTCAGTGTATTAGTAAAAGAAACAATTGTCAATGCATTTGTGTTTTTCTGGAGATGTTTCCTGTCCCTCTAAACTTCAGATGTCCTGTAAGTGCTTACCTTAAAAGAGTGCTTGTAAATGTAAACATCTAGGCCACCCTCAATGCGTTTGGGTTTGCTGAACAGCACTAGATCCTCAAACAGGAACACATGTCTTTGGCACTTCTTCCTGCCATACCAAATAGTGAACTCATCTTGCCGAACCAACTGCCCCTGCTCTTTCAAGTTCACCTGGAAGAATAAAATATGAAATGGTAATGCAGAAGATCATTTGCTTTCCCACGTCTCAAATGTGAAGTGGTGTGTGTGTCTGCTTACATCACAATCTCTGATAGCGTCCATGGCGAGCAGATCGTTGCCATGGCGAAGCTGGAATTTGACCATCTCGGTGGAGGCACATAGGTACGTTAGCTCCTGCTCCTGGACTTCACTCACTTCTTTGATCAGGTCTTTCAGCAGCAGGGCGTACTTACTCATGCGCTGGATGGGCTTCAGCAGGTAGGACGCCAGGTCCATCTTATCCCCCAACTCCAGCTGCTTATGCTGAAACAGGAGAGATTTTTACAGTTTCAGCCCATGAGGTTAGATGAATGTGCTTTGAGCAGTTCAACATAAGTGGAATAAACTCCACACCCAGATTAAAAGTCATGTAAGATTTTATTGAAAAACTAAAAGCTTATCATAGGTGGTTTAAAGTGTAGCATTGGTTTAGTTACTCACCCTGAAGAAGCTGTTTCCATGACTGGCCAGAAGTGTGTCTGACTTTGGCTTGTTCTTGCTGTATAAAGCATACAAGCTGAACTGGTCTTGCTATGTTCATATGGAAAAAACACAAAAGAGAAATATTTTAAGTGTTATCATCCACATTTCCGTATTCATGTTCTGAAGAATAATTCTCTTGTTGATCCGGAAATGGAGGGAGGGAGCATTTTCCCAAATTATTTCCTAGGTTGAGTTTTGTTGGAAATACTTTTTTTGTGTTTGGGTAAATTGTTTTATAATGACTTTCAGGTTCATATGGAGTGTGCAGTAATTTCAGGGCAGGTTTTGCCACGGCAGAAATATGTCATAAGTGATTTTAGCATAGTAGGCCATTGCTGTAGGCCAAACAGCCTACCTCTGTGTCTTTTTCTCTCTTTTCTCTGTGAATCAGGTGAACCAGCACTATGAGTTTACCACAACTAGAGAGAAAATAAAGGAGATATAGGTCTTGCAATCATTTAAAGACCTCAGAATCACTTCTTATGGCTCGGTTTGATTCTCATATTCATAGAGGGTGAAAGGAAGAGAGAAAGCAAACACAGAAAGAGTACTTTTCAGGATGGTTTTAGACTTGTGACGAGTCAAAAATGAGTCAGTCATGGACTGGGAACAGACGAGCCCTGACAAATTAAGCCCCTTTTGTTTCATCTCCAATGAAAATATGATTCAATTTGTGACATTTAATTCAGAATCCCCGAATGATCTCTATTAGAATTGAAAACATAAGAACAGTTAGAATTAATAGACTGTGAAATGTAACTAAAAAAACCAGATCTGAAGTAATGCAGTTTGACATGTCCTAGTTACTGTGAAAAGACTGAAGGATCTCTCTTACATGTCGTAGGAAGCAGTGGCTGACGCGTAGTGGATGATTGCAGCAGCTCTCAAGCTCTTTCAGGAAATACTGGCTGTGGAAGTCCACCAGCTTCTCCAGGTTTCCGAAGATGACGCTGCGCTTTCCCCGCAGGTCCTGTGGCAGGTCAGTGCGCTCCATCTCAGGGAAATAGTTGTCAATGATGTACCGCAGAGAACGCACATATTCCCGCTCCGTTGTTACCATCTCATCTACGATGTGGCATAGTTTACTGAAAGACAGAGAGAGTGTGCACAATTAACATACTCCAAATGCTTACATTTGATAAGATTTTAACATTTCTGTGAGATTTTAAAAACTTTTACAACAAAATAAACATTAGGCAGCACAATTGTTTCAACATTGATAATAACAAGAAATGTTTCTTGAGTTCCAAATCAGCAAATTAGAATTATTTTTGAAGAATCATGTGAAAATGAAGACTGGAGTAATGGGTGCTGAATATTCAGCTTTACCATCAAAGAAAAAAAAAAATTACATTTTAAAATACATTACAACAGATTTTTTTTTAAAATTGTAATAATATTGCAAAATTCTGCTGATTTACTGTATTTTTTCCCCCCTGGGTGAGCATAGGAGACATCTTTCAAAAACATTTTAAAAAAATCTTACAGACCCCACACTGTGACATCAGCATGTGTATATCAGTGTGACATCAGCATGTGTGCCCTAACAGCTTTGTCAGACTATGCAACCATAAAGGACAGGTGTTTTCACTTGTCTCTCTAGGATGTCATATGCTTTCTCCCTGAAACACTCAAGCCAATCACTTGTGAGAGCCCATGATCTCTAACTCACTGGATGGCTCACTCATTATTTATGCAACATAAATGTATATATTCATAATTAATATATAATATTATTATTATTATATAATTTATTTATTATAATTACAGTGGGTACGGAAAGTATTCAGACCCCCTTAAATTTTTCACTCTTTGTTAAGTAATTAATTATGAGCCAGGCTAAATATATTTGTCTGTGTTTTTTGGCAGCACTGTTGCTCATATTCTGTTACAACATCACACTGCATTTATTCCAGTGTGAGTGTGTGTGTTCTGTGACACAGCTATCAAAAAGTGGTGGATATACAGTAAGTGGTTTTATGCTGAAGCATTCTTTAGTCGATGGCCTGCAGACCGCCCTGGTTGATTGTGTTTATATTACAGCAAGTGAGTGTGGGTAAGCACTTGCTTAAGTGTACCCACCTGCCCTTGTTACGTGTTTCTGGTGCAGGAGTCCCGCTGCGGTGAGTGTCAACAGAAGACCATTCATGCATGGGCGGTAGTCGCGGGCTGTACGGCCGATCGATCACTTCCATGCTGCTCACCTCCAGACCCTTAATGAACACCCCTGTGTTTCCTCTCCGTGCAGGCTCACTCAAAGTTCTCTGACAGGTCCCATACCGTGACACAGACTCGCTACTGGCCGTATCAAAGCTCTGGGTCTTCCGCAAAACCCTGCGGTTTGGTTCGATAGAGGTGAGGCTTGGGCTTGTAGCACACGCCTGCCCCTCCAGATGTGGCTGCTGCAGAGACTCGTCTGTGGAGATGCTACGTGTTAGCCTGTGGGACCTGACAGGGGTGCTTCTGTGCTCAATGCTATATGGACTTCCTGATGGGGTTCGGACAGAGTCACGGGTGTCCATGCGAATGCCTGAAGGACTGCTAGGAGTTGAGGATATGCTTGACTGTGAGGAAAGTCTGTCCCGGCCCCAGCCTCCGCCGAACGCTTTCCGACATGAAAAGGAGATGCTACTGCTACGCTCCTGAGGTTTAGCTCTACAGTCCGAGTTCTGGCGAGAGGAGTCACCCATCGCTGATTTGGAGTCACTCTCACGGTGGGTGCGCAGGGCCATCTCCAGCTTCTTCTCAAACATCTGCTTGGTCTCCTGACACTTGGACCAGGCAAACTTCCACTGCTTGAGTCCCTGTTCACTCTTCATCTCCCCAGCGAGGTCCTTCATCTCCTGGAAGTGTGCGTCTGGGATCGGGGGGTGCTGACTGCGATAGGTCTCCAAACACGCGATCACACTCGAACACTTCTCAGACATGCCACACTCCTCCATACTAATACATGCCAAATGACGCATGCCCTCTAGCGCCCATTCATATGCCTAAAAGAGAGAGAGAGAGAGAGAGAAAAAAAAAAAAAAAGTCAGCCGATGTGATGCCTACAATGAAAAAAAAAATGCGAGAGATACATTAAAAATTGTGTATGGTAAACCCAGTGTTACATACTATTGTAGTATTTATTAATATGAAAATAAACTAGTTTTTTTTTTTAGTTTTCATTTTAATTTTAGTTTACATTTACGCTTTTATTCAAAGCGACTTACTAAAGAGAAACAAAAGTAATTTGTCAAAGAGCCAACAATATTTATAATATTCAATGCCAATTTATAGTAATTTTAAGTGTTTTTTATTAGTTTATTTAATTTTCTTAATATTATTCTTATTTATAGTTTTTCTTATTATTTTAGTTTTAGTTTCAGCAATTTTAGTACTTCAACTGATTTCAATTAGTTCTATTTCTATTTTTTCCATCTGATATTTATCTAATTCTACAGTAGCTTTATTTCAATTACTGAAAGCATTTTTAATAGTAATAGTCGTTTTAATCATAATTTGTAATAGTTTATTTTTAAATCAAAATAACAACACTGGGTAAAACGACAGCTTAAAAAAACATGAAAAAAGGGAATGAAGGCAATATGTCAGAATAAGAAGTTTTTATGCATGTTTGAGAAGAGAGGAGACTTTTTATGGAAAACAACTACGTATAAATGCAGCGTCAATGGGGGTAAGGGAAGGGTAGAGTGAGTGAGAAACCTCCCAGCATTTCTTTCATGTGAAATAAAGAGGTTTGTAGCCAGGAGTTGGGAGGTCTGGGTAAGAAGGCTTTAACATGCAGCTCAGCAGCAGGAGGGCCTATAGTTTCAACTATGTGTGACAGCACCCTGCCACAAAGACACATGCCAACCGCTTTACTAGCTGTCTTTCCATTTATGAGAAAATCTGATGGCCCCTTCTCACACTCCAAGATGCTGTTACATCAACTGGGCGGCACTCTTGTTTTTAGACCTTTTTTCATCAGCATCCTGGCGGGCAGGTTTCTATAGTGAGTGCTCCTGAGGATACAAGTGCTCACCGTGCTGGGAAATGAGTGGTTAAACTTCTGAGAGGATTAAAACAGATCAAACGCAACCCCCTTCCACCTCACACACACACACACACACACACACACACACACACACACACACACACACTTCAGTGCTGACTGCAAACACAGGGTTGTGTTTAGACATTCCTGAGAAAGGAGCAAAACTCCCCCTCTTCTCTGTCTTTCTGTGCACACACAAAACCTCCACAATCTACTTTAGCTGCTATGTGACATGTTGACATCGCTTGGCTCCCCAAGCCCCTTGGCTCTGTCTCTTTTTCAGGTTAGGGTGACACGGAGGCCACATGCCAGCGTATGGGGCTTTGGCACCCAGATACTAAAGTCTCTCACAAGAGCAGGGGTCAGAGGTTAGCTGCTCACAGTAACAATACACACAACTAAGAAGTGACAGAACAGATAGAGGAGAGAGACATATACAAAGAAGACATAAAAATACGCAAATGCGACATAATTGATGAGTGAGAACCAAATGGTGACAATGAATTTTAAGGTACTTGTTAACAGAGTCACAAAAACGTGTACATATTTTTTGGTTTCTTTGAAGCAATATTCAGGGTTAAATACAACTTAAACTGTTTTACAATGGAAAACCACTTCAAAAGGATTATTAAGATGACTTTTAATCTCAAATATTAAAGTAACGAAAAACAAAAAACAGATGTGACAACTTTGCAAATTGATTAAAATTCAAAAACTGGAATAAGTACATTGCATAAGTAACGCAGTACTTAGTTGAAGCACCTTTACAGCCTCAAGTGTTTTTGGTATGATGCAACAAGCTTTGCACATGTGCATTTGGCAATTATCTGCCATTATTCTCCTCACCTCTTCACCTCTCAAGCTCTGTCAGCTTGGATGGGGGCTGGCAGACATTTTCAGGTTTCTCCAGAAACGTTTGATTTTGTTCAAGCTCAGGCTCTGGCTGGGCCACTCAAGGACATTCACAGAGTTGTCTATAAGCCACTCTTGCTGTGTGCTTAGGGTCATTGTTCTGTTGAAAGGTGAACCTTCTGCCCAGTCTGAGGTTCTGAATGCTCTGGACTGGGTTTTCATTAAGGCTCTCTCAATATTTTGCTGTGTTGAGCTTTCCTTCTACTCTGACGAGTCCCTCAGTCCCTGCCGCTGAAAAACAGACCCACAGCATGAGGCTGCTACTGCCACACTTAACTTTTGGGATGCTATACTCTGCAGGTGATGAGCAGAGCTGGTTTCCTTCAAACATGATGCTTAGAATTGAGGTTCATCAGACCAGAGAATCTTGTTTCTCACAATCTGAGAGTTCTTTAGGTGCTTTGTTGCAAATTCTAAGTGTGTTTTCATGTGTCTTCATTGAGGAGAGGATTGAGTTTGGCCACACCGCCATAAAGACCAGATCGGTGGAGTGTTGCAGTGATGTTTGTCCTTCTGTAAGTTTCTCCCATCTGCATATATGATCATGGAGCTCAACTAGAGTGACCATCAGCTTCTTGGTCACCAGTCAAACCAAGGCCCTTCTCCATCGATTGCTCAGTTTGGCCAGGAGGCCGGCTCTAGGAAGAGTCCTGGTGTTTCCAAACTTCTTCCATTATGGATAATAGAGGCTACATGCTTCTGTGAACCTTCAATGCAGCAGAATTTTTTCTGAACTCTTCTCCAGATGTGTGGCTTGGCGCAATCCTGTCTCTGAGCTCTACAGGCAGTTCTTTTGACCTCAGGGCTTGGTTTTTGCTCTGATTCGCATTTTCAGCTGTTAGACCTTTTATTGAGAGATGTGTGCCTTTCCAAATCATACTCATTCAAATGAATTTGCCACAGGTTAACGCCACTCGAAGTGTAGTAACATCTACAAGCGATATGAATGCTCCTGAGCTAAATAAATAATTTAGCATGTATAATATTTAACCTAAAATAAAAAAGGATAATTAATAGATACACATCAATCCATTTTCCAAAATGCTTGTCCTATGTACAGTAGGGCAAACACAAACAAATGTAAAGCTCTCTGTTCCCACAGTAAAACAGCACAAACGGTTGATGGTGATAAAGTCCGCCACAGGTTCTGCAGAGGACCTGGGGTCAGAGACAAAAACTACTCCCCTCGGTGGAAAAAATACCCCCCGCCCTGTGCTTTCCCCTTAGTGAAATAAAGCAGACACTTTGATCTATAGCCCAATATAGTTCCTCACTCTATCTGATGATGCCCGTAATACTGTGGGCAGGGGATGACATCATCATTTGTTTGGTTAGCGTGTGAGGCTCTTTGAAGTGTGAATGGAGAGAGTGTGTGTGTGTGTGTGTGTGTGTGTGGTGGGGCTCTGATTGGTTGAAGCAGAATTAGTTTGCCTGAGGGAGGCACCTCTAAAGGCCCCACTATTCAACCCTGCACAAAGAGTGAGAGAGAAACACAGAGAAATGGAGAGAGAGTGTTAGATGTGCTAAAACAGAGCAATGGGAGTAAGACAGATCCAGTCTTGGACTGAGCTTTTGTACACTCCCATAAATGGATCTCTTAGCAGTTTAAGTAGGTCAAGAGGAGCATTTTAAACTTGAAAGAATCCATCTTTTATTATTTCCTCTAAAAGAAAACCACGAAAAGGAGGAAAGGTTTTCATGACATCAGCCAGTCTCTGATCTCACGTCTAAGCCATGCCAAGAATGTGTTTTTTTTCCTTAAAGGATAGCGTGTCAAAATGTGAGCGGCTATTATGAACACTGGGTTTTTTGGAGGCACGGGCTTAAATTCTTCTGACAGTTATTGCTCTGTAACTCACCAGGCCAAGCTACAGGCAGGGTGCTTAACCCCGACACAAGACCCCGGCATACTGCCCTGTCATTTCATTACAGCTGAAATGATCTCCTCTTTCTGAGCGGCTGAAAATAAAGAAGGAATGGTAAAATGAGGGAAAATGTAAGGGGAATGGGCTGTGGACCCTCCTGAGCCAAAAAGCAGGATTTGGATGAGTGATTATGGAAAAAGAGCATGAAAAGAAAGAGTGGGAAGCAAATAAAGAGGGAACACAAAAAAGGTTGATTTGCTATAGACTGCAGAAAAGAGTGAGAGAAAAGACCACTTTTTTAATGAAGACACCCTGCAGAGTGTAGGAAGACCAACCGGGACCAGTTCCACAAAAAATACATTCTTAGATTAGCAAAACAATTTAAAAGAGCACAAATATTCACAGCACCCTTCATGGATAAAATAAAAATAAAACGTTGTCATTTTAATAATTTAACACATTTTTAAATGATATTTTTATGATTTAACAGCAACAACTATTACTTTTGTAAATTAAAGAAAAAAATATTTACGGTATTTGTTATAATAAATACTAAAAAATATTACTTTTCAGTTCAATGGCAGCATGTTATGCACATAGCATATGCCATATGCTATCTGAAAGCTCAATCTAAAGTAATGCAAATAAAATGAAATGAATAGTAAAGGATGAGGAAGAGGGATGGAGAGCACAAGAGAGACAGCACCTGTATGATAACTAGCCCCTGTATGTTGACTAATTCAATCTAATTGTGGTTTTCAAAGCAAAAGAATGGTGCACTAAATTCACCAAACCTAAAAATCAGTAAAGGTCATTAATCTTAAACCGATCAATTAATGCCTAATGCTGTTGTATGATTGATGAGGAAAGTTTTGTGATTCAGTTTGGTTTTGTTCTTTTGTTGTGCATGTCAGTGGTGACGCATGCAAGCGCTGACTGTGGGGGGAACGTCTCTGTGTTTCCTATAAAGCTTCATGAATGTCAAAGCCGGAGGAATCAGGCTCGAGAAAGAAGAGTTCAGCGATGGCATGCACACACACACAGAGGCAATAATCTGGGTGTTATATTAGATAGCAACTTGTCTTTTGAAAATCATATTTCCCATGTTACAAAAACAGCATTCTTCCACAAATAAACTTGACTTGACTTGACAGAGGAGGGGACTCGCAGCCCGTGACAGATGCGACTGCAGTCTCCTCTCTCTGGTTTAATATGTAGAGTGTGCTGAAAGACAAACGTGTTGCATATGTAGAGTTATGCGAAGCACATACACACCAGCTGCTCTACAGCAAAAGAGACCATGAAATACTCTCTGCCCACTAAAGGCCTGCCGGAAATACTGGGCCTTTGCGAGAGCTTCATTTCCTACTTCCTCTCTGGTTCAACTTCAATTCAGATGCAGGAAAAAGACTGACTCATAATGATGCAGATTCTGTTTAACTGCTGCATAAGCTTTGATACTTCAAAAGGCACGAGAAGTGTGTCTATACAGAACAGATGTGGAACAAATTGTTGCACTGCAAAGTGCAGGGTCTGTTTCTGATATAGAAAGGGTTGGCTGGCTTTATTAGGGGTTATGATTGTTTGTAAAGAGGAGCTGAGAGGACTGTGGGACTTCTGCTGATTTTTTGCCTTGGCCTGGATGGCAGCATGCTCACGTGAGGACTACAAAGTTGCCACTGTCTGCCCATTAGTCCAATTTTATGAGTAAAACAGGAAATATTTCTGCTTTGCAGGAGAGCATGTCTAACCTGGGCTTTCTGCAAAACAAGTGTGAGACCGTTCACAGCTGAACAAGAGACTAGTTTCCAAAAGTTACATACAGAATTTGGAATGATTCCCAAAAATGTTGAAGCTAAGTATTTGAAGAATAATTATTTAATTATTTAACATAAAAATCAATTTGTAGCACATGCTTGAAAGTGAAAATATGGACTTTGTTGCCAAATAGATATGAAAGACTGAAACTATTTGTGACCCTGGAGCACAAAAGCAGTCATAAGTAGCACAGGTATATTTGTAGCAATAGCCAACAATACATTGTATGGGTCAAAAATCAATTTTTCTTCTATGCCAAAAATAATTTGGATATTAAGTAAAGACCATGTTCCATGAAGATATCAAAACTTCATTTGTGATTAGTAATATGCATTGCTAAGAACTTAATTTGGACACCTTTAAAGGCGATTTTCTCAATATTTAGATTTTTTC
The DNA here is from genome assembly GCF_001515605.1 of Sinocyclocheilus anshuiensis. NCBI lineage: Eukaryota > Metazoa > Chordata > Actinopteri > Cypriniformes > Cyprinidae > Sinocyclocheilus > Sinocyclocheilus anshuiensis. The sequence continues at coordinate 175,245 of NW_015552550.1, forward strand.
GCACCCTCAGATTCCAGATTTTCAAATAGTTGTATCTCGGCCAAATATTGTCCTATCCTAACAAACCATACATCAATGGAAAGATGATGTATAAATCTCAATTTTAAAAAATTCACCCTTATGACTGGTTTTGTGGTCCAGGGTCACAGTTCTCTTTCAATTTATCTGAACACAAGCTGAAATAATGAAAAGTGCAACCAGTCACACTTTTTTTTAATGGAAACAAAGTCATAAATGTTACTTCTAAATTATCACCGTTTTAGGCCCCTTTAATATTTACAATTCCTAGATAATGGCATTTCATCCCAGCAAATGCCCAGTTTAATAGAGATAGTGAAAAGAAAGTGGTATCGCCTATTACAGGGGTCTCCAAACTCTGTCCTAGAGGGCCGGTGTCCTGCAGAGTTTAGCTCAACCTTGCCTCAACATACCTGCCTGGAAGTTTCTAGCATGCCTAGTAAGACCTTGAAGACCTAGTAGATTCAGGTGTGTTTAATTAGGATTTGAGCTACATTCTGCAGGACACTGGCCCTCCAGGACCGAGTCTGGAGACCCCTGGCCTATTGCGTAAATTGTTGAAAGGATAGTCATTGGTTGGCACTTTCTGTGTGTGCACTTATAATGTGTGTAAACAAAAAAAAAATCACAGCAGTGTGTTCTGTTTTGTTCTGTCTGAGTGAGTGTAATTTGATTGAGCTGTGCCTAGGAGGGGGCTGGGAAAAAGGGTTCTGCAGAGCGCGCCAATCATGCTGCATTTGAACAATCAATGTGGCATTAATCAGACCAGATCACAACACCGATCAGACTAAGTGGCTACTTAAACGCCTCGCACACAGGCGCACAGTGCTGGAAAAGCTTATTAGGTCACGCAAACACTCACATGCCCTAAGGGAATACACATTAGCCAACCCCAAAAAGAAAAATGACAATCAACTCCGAATGAAAATCTAAATTAAAACTAAAGCGGTTTGCTGGCTCTACTTATACTTAATTGAAAAAGGGAATTGTTGAGCTTAAAATGATGGAAAAATCTAGTGTTCCTAGAATTCAAAAGTGTCGTGTTTGTTTTGGATGCACTTACCATTAAAAAAAAAAACATTTTTTCTACAAATGTAAATAAAATAAATAAATACATGTAAAAAAAATGAGATATATATTTATTTTTTACAAATATAAAAAATGTAATAATAAAATGATAATAAATAAATTAAAATACACAAAAGTCAATACGTTAATTTAAGTTTTCATTATTAACATTTTATGAAACTATTGTCTATTTTGTGACCAAAAAGTAAAATAAAATCAACTCTCAGCCCTTTAAAGTGTTTTGTACATCCAGCACATGCTATCCAGGTGGCTAATGAGTGCAAGGTGCAAACTCACCAGAGATTAGTCAACATGTCATTAACAAGCTGTGAACAGAAAACTGACAGCCCTTTTACTTTGTGCCATTTCCTCCTCTTATTCTTTACAGAACTCTGTAAGGGCCACATGGGAGGTCAACCATCATACACATTTGTTTATCATCTTTCATTTCATGTCAGTGAACTGGTGTGGAGGTCAGTGTTTTGTATCCACAGGTGCTAACCCCAGGTTCTGCCACAACATAGCGAGAAACAGGGACTGCGAGACAGTCAGACCACCACAAAAGACAGACACACCTAATTAATAGTGCATGGGGCCTGCTTTGTCCCTCAGAGTGCCGTCTCCTGTTGTCCATTGGGGGTTTGGGGGGTAATGAGGTGTAGAGAGGGGTCTAGTGTTTTTGGGGGGAACTGTCCAGAAATGGCAGTCTACATGGGCGGCACATGCCTCAGGCCCAGTCAAGCAGCATGATGAGAAAGCACATCCATTAGTCTGTAAATGTTAGTGAAGACATGGATGATGAGGAGAAAAAAGACAAGGAGATGCTCTTCAGTAAGTAGGGTCATAAATGCACACACACGCTCAGTGGGATTGGCATATGTTAGAAGTGATTGGATAATGAGTTTTTTTTTTGTTTACATGTCAATGTTTTTGTACTAATTCGTTTGTCCACAAGGTGGCAACAATGACCCAGCTCGTTGTTTAACATTTGAAAATGAAACAGATGAACAACAGCAACAACAAATTACTCGAGAAAGCATAAATTCTATAAATTCTGGAGAGAAATCGTGCAGATGCTGGACAAGGATGAAACTTTCTAGTGCGCAAGTGTCAATTGCTTGTGTTTGCACACACTACCAAACGGAGTATACTTTGAAAAGCTATGCGTTCGGCTGTATGCATACTAAGTGTACACTTTGGGCTTAAATGGTAATCCATTAAACTACTACTAAACAGACTATGGAAATCAACTAAACATCCACCAGAAAAATTTTAATATATTAAAAAACACAATACACAGCTAATTTTGAATGGTGGTCATCAATAGAAAAAGTTGTTTAAGAACCAGATGGTGTAGTAACAACTTCTACCAGCAGGGGCTAATGGGGCCATGATGGACAGCTGACCCTTGACCTCTTTGATCAGTATCATTGAGTACTCTGCATTTGACAGAATAACAGCAGTATTTTTTTTACATTTCAAACTCAAAGAATATCACCTTTTCATTCAATGGTTAAAGGGTTAGTTCACCCAAAAATGAAAATTAGCCCATAAATTATTCACCCTCAAAGCATCCTAGGTGTATATGACTTTCTTCTTTCAGACGAATCGAGTCGGAGTTATATTAACAATTGTCTTTGATCTTTCAAGCTGTTTAATGGCAGTCAGTGGGTGTTGCAGTGCATCAGTCAAAAAGAAGTGAAATAAAAAGCGCCCATCCATAATAAAAAGTGTCTCACACGGCTCTGGGGGGTGAACAAAGGCCTCCTGTAGTGAATCGATGCGTTTTTGTAAGAAAAATAACCATATTTAAAACGTAATAATCAATTTAATCTAGCTTGCGCTCACTGTTGTAAATGGAAGCAGTTCCGGGCGGATGACGTATGAGGTCGGCGTTGCGCATGCGCCGCTCAGAAGTGACGCACGCGGAAGCGCAGGGGAGAGATCAAAACAAAACACCGGTCACTAATTAGAAGTACAAAACTAAGATTTGTAAAGAAGAATTTAAGAGGATTTCGATATAAGCCAAGAGGAGACTGGTTTTCCTTTGCTAAAGTAAGGAAACTTTGCTTCCTTTGCTCCTGTTAACAAACGTTGGTTTTCACGAGACTCACCGGCGCACGCTGACATCATACGTCATCAGCCCGGAACTGCTTCCGTGTACA
>NW_015552550.1:178600-211592 GCF_001515605.1 Sinocyclocheilus anshuiensis
GTGGCATTAAACAGCTTGAAAGATCAAAGACAATTTTTAATATAACTCCGACTGGATTCGTCTGAAAGAAGAAAGTCATATACACCTAGGATGCCTTGAGGGTGAGTAATTTATGGGCTAATTTTCATTTTTGGGTGAACTAATTTAATTTAATTTAAATAATTTATACATTTAGCAGACGCTTTTATCCAAAGCAACTTACAGTGCATTCAAGCTATACATTTTTTACCAGTATGTGTGTTCCCTGGGAACTGAACCCACGACCTTTTGCGCTGCTAACGCAATGCTCTACCACTGAGCCACAGGAACACAACTAACCCTGAGGATTAATGCTGCTCTCAGAATCATACAGAGAAGCCGTCTGGTCAGGACAAAAATACACTAATGAAAGCCATGTAACCTAAAAGCAATCAGATAAATATTCCCAGAAAAGAACACAATCATGAACGATAGGCTACTCACAGAGACTCCCAGTGAGGTGCAGTACCTTTTTCCTATTACAATGTGTGTACAGGTATTAATAGGGCTCCATTTCTGCAGACACATTCATTTAGACACTAAAGCAGATGTTAACTAAATGACCGGCAAAATATTTTACACTATAATTTGCTTAAATATTGAAATGCACCATGAGTGACAGGAAATGTACACTACCGTTCAAAAGTCTGGGGGTCATTTATACATTATACAATATATTTTAAAATGTAATTCATTCTTGTGATGGCAAAGCTGAATTTTCAGCAGCCATTACTTCAGTCTTTAGTGTCACATGACTCTTCAAAAATTATTAAAATAAACTGAATATATTCTAAAAAAATCCTACTGACTCCAAACTTTTGAACTGTAGTGTAGATTATCCCTGCATAGTGTATTTGAACACTATCTGTCAACAGAATTCTGTGGGAAGTTGTACTTCCAGTGTAGTCTTCAAGCAATTGCCACTGATACATCACTTTCACAGTATCACATCACATCACACTACAGGATGCTTTATAAGGCAAACACTCTAACACACGCAACAGCAGAAACATCCTGTGGGCTGGAAAGTGAGTAAAGATACACTGATGTCACGATCATACAAGTCACCTAAGACGAGCTGAATGACTAAATATATTAGTCTGAGTGCAGATCATCCCACTTCGAAACATGCTCCTGGGGCAAAGCTGTTGTAAAGTAATCCACTTCCATAATGATCTGACTCTCAAGGTGTGGAGTTACACTGAGATAATGGATGGCATAAACCCCCTGATGTGGCCATTTGCCTAGGGCACCAATCTCCAATCTAAGCTGTGTGAGAAATGTTGGTCAATACCACATGCAGAGAGGAAACTCTATTAAAAACACTGCAGTTCACACACTTACAGCCTGAGCTCCCCTGACATACACACGTTACCAGTGCATGAATGAACAGGGGATTGAAGAGAGCAAGAAAGTAGGAGGTGGAGATTGAGTGAAGAGTAAGAAACTCTCCATGGACACCAGAAGAGCTCCATTCAAAAGTGTTTTGAGCAACATTTCAGTTGGCCCTTCAATTATAGTGGCCTCTCATGAGAAAGAACACCTGTTGCAGTAGAAACATAAGCCTTGGCAAGTCTTCATAGATTAAAAAATAAAACAAACTTCCTGTGCATCCCTAAAAGCAACACATATCAGTTAAACAATCAGCATAATGCTCCTCTAAACTCCTACCTCTCCATGGCTATATCCGTTTTCCTGCTCGGCTAAGACGCTGGTGGTCCCATGACCAGAGCACGGAGCGGCAGCGGTCATCCTTTTCTCTCTCTCTCAGAATGACAAAGTAACAGAGAGAGAGCCAGTGGCGCACTCTCCCCTCCTCTCTCCACCTCCCTGCTATTCACAGGCAAATGCAAGTCTAAATACCAGATGGGTCTGCCCCAGCAACTTCACTAGAGGGGGCGGAGGGGGTAGAGGGCAGAGAGGGAAGGGGGGATGGGACAAGAGGGTGTCTGTCAACAACACTACAAAGCCCCTCACCAGAAAGGGCAAAAGAAAGACAGTAGAGCGATGGCTGAAACTTGGCACGCTGGTGCTAACTGGACCTTGTGAATGGAGTGAAAAAAATCCGGAGCGGTGATGGGAAGGGTAAAATGAGGCCCAGCTGATTATCCATAAACACACAGATACACACACCAATGAAGTGACTGGTATAATCATGTAAGGTGTAGCATGGTCAAAACTATATCTGTTGTTTTTACTGGTTCTGTATGTTTAACACTTTTGTGGTTGAGGCTTGCCTAAATTCAGCTAGAGTTGGATTAGAGGAAAGCAGCAGCAGAAGGCATGTGGGGAAAGAGTTCATTCCTTAGAGACATGGGAGTATCAATAACCTGATCAATACTCAACCGCTCACAGTATGTTGCACACATACACACACATTATTCCAGTACAACAACTGCTGCATGTGTCACTGTTGGATTTGCTCAAATGATAAACTACACTTTTCTAAATAAAATTACATAAAATTTAGAAATAAAAATAAATTATATTTCATACATGTGCAAAAAAAAAAAAAAAAACATACATTGCTGAAAGAAAATGAAGCCTATTTTAGAAACACTATCATGTGAAATATGAATGGTATGTATACATCATATTAGTATTTGCTGAAATAGCTTGTTCTGAATACAATTAAAAAGTTTTCTGTAATTCACTAAAAAATATTAATGAACTATTACAGTACTGAGAATCATTGTTGTTTTCAGAGTTGTTATTGTTAACTAAAACTATTAAAATGATTTTTTTACAGGAAAAACATGCATTTGGATGCATTAAAAATTGGAGGGAAAATGTCCTGAATTGTCATGAAATAACATCACAAATCAAAAATTTTTCCTTTCTTTTCATTTTTGGTTCAAATTTACTTAGACATGTCTTTGTGAGATTCATCCATTTACATTAATATGCTCATCCTCTCTGAGCAGAGGCCTGTAGTGCGTTAATTCAGTTGTACTGTCGTATTGACATGATGGAGGTGCCATTTCCTTTGACTTGCAAGGACTGACTGTATGTGTTTAGGCATAAAACCATGTAGTACAAAAGAGCAAATGAGTTTCCTAGTATCATTATAGAGATGAGTGACACCCTGAACCTGCATTTTCAAACACTAATAGGAGGGTTTTAATGAATTTAAAATATAACCAAGTGGTAACTGAAGAAAAAGAGTCCCACACTGGCTTGCAAATATGAGCATTATGGTCAATACAGTCAGTTTGCCCTCATCTATCCATCAAACACCATCTCTGTGATTCCTCACTCTGCCCTCTTACACACGCAGACCATCTGGAGTAGAAAGGACTCGGTCTCACACACTGAGCTCTACTGTCTGCTGTGCCTCGGGCTCTATCACTGGGCTGATGCTCACATCTTTGCTGTCACTTTCTGCACTGCTGGCTGCTGTGATTGCCTGCAGGACTCTGATCCAGACAATAGATTGTCAATATTATGTTTGTCACCCAATGTGTGTCAGTGAGCTCATACAGTGCCCAGTAAGGTCAGAGTAAATTCATTCATTCAATACACATTCACTGACTCACTTTAGTTGTTTATTTCGAAGTGAAACATTTTAGGTCACACTAAAGTGAATTCTCTTTCAATTCTACAGGATACTTTTTTTAAAACTCACAAAGAACTTTTCTAGCTTTTCTAGTTTGGGGTCATTCAGTTTTTTTTTTTATTATTATTTTTAAAGAAATAAGTACTTTTGCTCAGCAAGGATGAATTAAATAGATCAAAAGTGAGAGTAAAGACATCTTACAAAAGATTTCAATTTAATTTGAACTTTCTATTAGCCAAAGAATCATGGAAAATATAAAATGGTTTCCAAAAAAATATTAAGAAGCACAACTGTTTTCAACATGAATAAAAAATAATAAGAAATGTTTCTTGAGCACCACATCAGCATATTAGAATGATTATACTGAAAGATCATGTACCACTAAAGACTGGAGTAATGGCTGCTGAAATTTCAAATGTAATAATATTAGGGCTGGGTTTTGACACAAATTTCACAATTCGATTCTCATTCACAAGCTTGCAGTTCGATTCGATTACCGATTCGATTCGATTCAATATCGATTATTTTGGATATATATCAGGTACAGTACATGCCAAATTTTCTCAAGGAAAAACAAAATCTCTCAACTAATGCTGTAAAATATACACGAGAGCCAGTTGGTACTACATTACTATAATATTGAAGGTTAAAATTGACTGATTTGTAGTACAACTGCTACAATTACACTTAATGAAGTTTTTAAAATAACAAAGTTACAATTACATAATAATATTTCTACTTCAGTTCATTTTTTTTTTTTAATATAAACATTTAAATGGTGGCTGTCATAAAAACTTGATGGATTTATTCAAACATAAATTAAACATTGAAGAAAAGTAAAAATTATAATGAATATGCTATATGGTGCATATATTTAGCAAAATGCCCCTCTCTACAGTTTATTTTTCTATATGATTAATGAGTTTATGGTCACCAAATATGTTTTTCTGAGGTTAATGTGACGTTACGTGACATTGTTTACAAGACGTTATATTGATCACGTGCGCCTCGCGCTGCCGCGTCTGTTGATCTGAGGCGCTACAGCGATCCGTCACTCCACATTAAACAGCACAAAAACGGCATTTATTGTTTGAATACCGCAATACAATGGACACAATTTGAAATCTGAGACTTTGTTTCAAATTAAAAGTACCAAAGCACAATGCTTATTGCAATATATTGGATGGGAGGTGCCCTTCAACGTTCCGTCCATTAACTGACAAAAGGCTAGACTAATCGATTCTTGGGATTTAAGAATCGATATCGTTCCGTAAAAATGAGAATCGATTAAAATCGAGATATCTATATTTTTTACCCAGCCCTAAATAATATGTAATAATAATAATATGTAATAAATTTAATAATATTTCACAATATTACTGTTTTTTTCTGTATTTACAATCAAATAAATGAAGTCTTTTTCTTCTTTCAGAAACATTTAAAAATCGTACTGACCCCAAACTTTTGAACAGCAGTGTTATATTTTAGAACAAAACTAGATTTCCATTTTCTACAGATATTTCCATAACTTTTTAAGATTTTCTAAATTTCCATTACTTTTCCATGGATGAAAAATCACAATTTTACAATTCTATACTTTTTCAGGTCTTCTACGACCACAGAAACCTTATTAATTCATTCATGTTGTCCTGTTGTATGAATGGAGTCTCATGTCCTGTGGTTTCGCTCAGCCTCAGCTGTCATAGCATAACCACTGTGTTTGATAACCACAATCCACTCTGGCTGGCTCATCAGCCATGTTCAGATCGGTTGACACTCAAACTGTCAGTTTCTAAATATGTGACGAGCCAGTCTGTCATCAAAGACAAATCTAGTCCAGCATGTGGTCACTCACAACCCTGCACTGTTAATGATCTGTCTACACACCTGTAGACTGTTATACAATGAATACACAACCACCAGTGTTGTTCAATTCATGAGTCTAATCAAAAGCAAGAAAATGTCATGCACAGGAATGGGTGTGAAAAGACAGGTAGTGTGAATAAGCATTCATGCAAGCCAGTCAGATGACGTCAGTGAGATCCACAAGTGTTATGGCGCATCTTAACACAACGACACAAAGACTCTGCAGTGCAAAAGACTAAAGAGAATAAATGTGTGCTCCATCAGGGACTGATCTAGGAACAGGCAGATATATGTAAACTAAGCCAGCTTTTAATTTAAATACAATCAAAACCTTTGATTATTACATAAATACACTGACAACTTTCGTCAATATGCCAACAGACGCCAGGACAGGGCTTGGATGAGGTCGCCATGCCAACAGGGCAAGGGGTCTAAGAATGGATGATCTGATGAGTCAGGAAAGAGCACTATGATTATGCTAATGATAAAATCTGATAGCGGTCAGCCAACAAGACCATCTGTCCCTGCTGGGGCTCAGGGGGAAACTCTGAAGTCAGACTGAAGCGTTCAACCCAGTGTCACTGCAGAGGAAAAACACAATGGTCTGATCACAGAGACAATCGTGCATGTGTGTTTGTGTGTGTGTGAATGTGTTTGTTTGCCTGACATCACTGCCAGTCAGGGATTTCTGAAATAGCTGGTGCTTTAGAAACACTGTATTATTTTTAGAGGAACTAGAGTCTGATGGAAAACATACATGAAAAAGTCCTCCATTGCCATCACTTAACACTAATTAAAATCTCTAGCCCTAAATTATGATAGCAAATTATCGATGAGCAAGAAAAGATGAGCAAGGTGGGGCAGGCTTATATTTGCTAAAAGTCTCTCTGAATATAATGTTTATCTCTTCTGACTATAGGAAGATAACAGTTTTTGTTAAAATAAATAAATAAATTAATTAAATGAAATTAAAAACTATTTCAACATCCATCTGAGGACATTTAAACACTAGAGGATAAAAATTGTTCAATAAGACAAGGTTTCACAACCTGGGGGTCAAGACACCCACCAGGGGTCGCCAGAGCTACTTGATTATAGGGAAATTACATTTAGACTTAACTAAATTTTGAAAATAAATGAAATTAACTGAAACCACACTCGTTTTTTAGAAAAGAAGAATGTGTCCTGTAAGAACAACCAATGATATGACTTACGATATGGGAAAAAAACTACATTATGAAAAAAAAGAAGGGAACAATATAACAAAAGAAAACAGAAGTGCAAAACTTTAAGTGAAATAATGAACTACATCTGGCCAAACAAACATGCATCGAAGGATGGAAAACGGCTAATGCACATCTAATCTAAACGGACTAAACTGCACTGGTTAGACATAGGATAGGTTAGAATAATCACAAATTTATGGATTTAATTATCAAGAAATAATTCTCAGCAATTTACACACCTTGTAATTAGAAAGCAGTACTGGTGCACTGAGTAATCTCACATTATCCACCAAACCAATTTTTCAATCTAGTAAAGCCTCAAACAATCCAGTACATATAATTAAAGGCATAGGTCACCCAAAAATGAAAATATTGTCATTATCTCCTCACCGTCATGTCATTCCAAACATGTATGACTAATTTTCTACACAAAAGAAGATATTTCAAAACTAAATGGGGTCCAAACAACATTGCACCCCAGTTACTTTTTAATGTATGAAGGAAAAAAAAAAAACACTTATTTTTTTGAGCTCCACAGATAAAAGCCGATCATACAGGTTTGGAATGACATGGTGGCGAGTAATTCATAACAGAATTCTTATTTTTGGGTGATCTATCTCTATACTAAAGCATTTAGAAATTTGAAACGAACAACATTTCTAAAATCTTCTAAAACGTCTCACAACTTTTCACTGTGTTGCACAAACTGCAATACAATTACAGAAAGAATACAGCCCTATAGGGTGTTCAAGCTTATTACCAGGAGAACAACAAATAATCTGATGTAAAAAATTGAAATTTTAAGAAGTGAGCCTAAGTAGTAAAATAATAGAAATAGAACGGCAAAACAGCAGGGGAGTTCATATTATGAGCAACTACTGACCACTCACCTTGTCAAAGAACTCGTAGAGTCGAACAGTCTTGTCAATTTTATCCTTGGTTTCCTCCACTCGCTGGGAGAAATCATGTAGATGGACCCAGAATGAGCGTACTTTCACCTCATACACCTGCAGCTCTGCAGAAGAGACATCTTCCCACTTCTCTAAGCGCTTGAGGAGAGCTTCACCACTCTTACAGTGCTCCTGAACACACACACACCCACACCCAGAATTACGCAGTGAACTGGTATGAAAACAGAGGGTGCGAATGAGGTGACTACATTTAAACAGTCACAAATGTTCTTGAAGCCTAAATTTACATTATAAAGCAAATGTTTGACACCTGCTGTAAAATATTACCTCTCAGTTCAAATAAAAGCATCATAAGGCATTTGCTGAGAAAATATGAGGGCTATGCAAAAAACAAACATGCAGATGCTGTGGCAGGAGGTAAAAAGGGCTGTGTAAAACAAGTTTAATAAGAGTTGACATACATATGCAGCTGTGTAGAAATCTCTGAAGACAGTCTGCTTATGATGTAACTGCTCCAAGGAATCTTCCAGTTCACTCAGTGTCTGCAGACGAGACTTGCCCACCTCTTCTATCCACTGACTCACCTAAGAGACGACATATACATACAAACAGTTATTCCTGCAACAGTCCAGCTTTACTCTGTTAGTTTCACCCAGAATGACACATATTTATACTCTTTGTTCTCTAGGGCAGTAGACTTTGGCAATAGACTGAAACATAAGCACACAAACACCTCAATCACGTGTCTGTCATCTGATACAGATGCTATGGTGCTAGATTACACTTTCTCATGATGTGCATGAATGTGTGTGTGTGCTTGTCTGATCTGTTTCAGCAGCTTCCACTATATCTATGCCAACAGGATTCCCCCCCCTCTTTCTGCCTGCTGGGCACAATCATCCATTAAAACAATCAAATTAATAAATCACCAGGAGGTCAGTGTGTAGCTTAGTAAGGCAGTTTGTGAGTCAGTGTGCTTGTGTGCAGCACTTCAGTACAGTATTCACTATTTTTCAAGTGTTACAGGTAAATTCACAAGAAAAAACCCTGCTAAGAATAAGCCTTGAAGACACAAACTGCCCAAATGGAGTCCAAAAGTCAGAGACTTTCCGCGTAACAGAAAAATGTAATTAAAAACATTTGTCTCAGAATTGAATTTTAACTTAGTAGCACTCTTAGTCTTTATAAATCCACATTGAACCTGTAATATCATGCAAGGTATGATATTTAGTGTATATTTGTAGAGGATATTTATAATAAAGTACGAAAAATAAATCAAAATTATCTATTTTCAAAGCCAATACAAGAAATGGTTACATTAAAGAACAGGTACCATTTGCTGAGTCTCAGATGCAGCTGTTATTGTCATCTGTCATGAATACAGTTCATAATAGCAAGTGCAAAACTTCAGTCTTCACCTCTCTGAATCCCTCCTCCAGGGTCTTGAACTCCATTATGAATTCCAGTTCCCGTGTGCATTTGTTGGACAGCATCACCAATCTGTGAACCAACTCGTCCACTTGGTTATACAGACGGCCCGCATTCTCAATGGCATCTCTAAAACACACACCAACAGGATTTCCTTAGCATATTAAATTTAGTCTACATATTGTCTTGAGCTTGTTTCTAATCCCTGAGAGAAACTTCAAGCATCTGAGCTTGGAGAAAACGCTGACTGCAGGACTCACATCTCATTGGCTGAGACATTCTTGTGGAACTCTCATCTCATTGGCTAAAACAGCCTTAGAGAATGTATTGATTGGACAGGGCTTTTAGAGATTGAATGTAATTAGATGTGCAAGATGGTTTTACAGAACAGTCTGGCAATGGGAGACAGTATGGAACAGAGCTGGAGTGTGTGTGTGTGTGTGTTGTATGAGAAAAGAAAAAGAGACTATAAATGAGAGAAACTATGTTAGAAGTCATTGACTGTATACTGTGATACGCGTAGAAACAGTATGTGAGGAAATATGTATTTCTTTAAATGCATAATTGTAATGAAATATGAGTAAAGATGCATTTTGTGTTTATGTGAATTGCCATACACATTGGCAGAGCACTGTGCACAGCAGCAGAGGCTGATGTCTACTGGATGACTTCATCACCGTTGTAGTTCACTTACACAATACTGTATTGTGCTCTAACATTTCCCCTCAATGATATGCCAACTAACTCAGTCAAAGAGTGATCCACGCTCTGATCCAAACATAACCCCAATGTCAATATTAGAATAGAGAACTATTTTTGAAGAGTTCCACATTCCCATTTTAACTGCCAAAATACTTATCAAAGCAAAAAAGGCTTAGTAACGCAGACAGACATGTGGCACATGCATAACAACACAGTCACACTGAACTGTGCCCCCTGCTGTTAGATACACATATTCGCATTTTAAAATAAAGTTATCTCCATGGTAGTTTGTTTGTTTGGAGCTTGACAGCCCTAGTTCCTATTCAATTTCAGTGTGTGGAAAAGAGCTGCATCAGAATTCCACAGACAAAGAAAAGTTACATAAGTTTGGAAAGACATGGGGGTGAGTAAATGATAATTGAATTTTAATTTGGGGTGAACTTTAGGGTGTCGGTTGATGTAAGTTCAGTGTTGGAAACAATCTGAGTGTTACACACAATGAGAGGCATGAGGGGCAAATCGCTGACCTCAGAATCAGTCCAAAACCCACCAATTATTCACAGCAAACACGGGTTATCACAGCATGCAGGAGATATCAAAGACATTCCAGCAGGGGAACGACAAAAGAGTGAGTGAGAGAGATAAGAGTCTTAAGGATGGATGGATGAAAAATCAGTAGCCTTCATTATCAATCAGTTCAATGAAGCATTCATAGTACTGTTGATTAAACACATTTGTGATTAAATATGTTACTATATATTACCATACAGATATCTATACCTGGAGTCTCTATTTTATAAACTATTTAATTAAATGAAATGTTATAATAATTAGAAATAATAGTCAACAATAAACAATCAAAATATAGCCAATTATTATTGTTATTATATTAAAAGTTTCTAAAAATCATCATCATCCACCTGACCAATTAATACTAGCACTTATCTATTCTATTCAATTCATTTTTTTCTAATTTATAAAAAAAACAAAAACCTTGCTATGTGTACTGTGCTAGCCTAACTGAGACTTGTCACATCACTTGCTGTTGCTCTCTTGTTGGTCTGATTGCTTCTATTGTTTTCCTTATTTGTAAGTCACTTTGGATAAAAGTGTCTTCTAAATGATTAAATGTAAATGTAATGTAAAATCATCATCATTATTACTAGGCAACAAAATTTGGGGGATTAATTGTGACAATTTTTTGGATTGTTATTCTTATTACTATTAGTATATATTATACAGTCTGACAAGGACTATAGAGAATAGAAAAAAGAGGGATAAACAAGATAAAATTCCCTGTTTATATATATTTGAAACAAAAATCAGCAGGTTATAGGACCACCGGTGAGTAACAGCGTAATCATTCCAGTCAGTAAAAAAGCAAGGGGTCATAGTTCATCTTCAGGATCCAAAGGAAGTGTTAAAAAGACAAAGTCTAGACTGAGAGGGATTATGTGCGAGGGAAGAAGTAGGAGTCATGATCGCAGAAAAAAGGATCAGATTTGGTCACTATTTTCAAGCACTTTAGACTCAGTCACACCTGTGAGATTGAGTCCTTTGTGTGTCTGTCAGCATCCAGGTGATGCGGTTGTGTGTGAGCGGTTTAGACAGCTAATGTTTCATTTTGGCATTTGTTAGGCAGCAAATGAGCAACTTGAAGTACATGTGCAGCCTTTAAACTATTATTTCATCTAATAATATGAAAGGCACAAAATGGAAATCAGGTTACAGAACCAGAGAGGCTGGCTTAGATTCCTGCCGCTTGCATGTTTATTAAGTAGATGAAGACTTTGGGAAACCTAAATCCAAACCCTCAGTCTCAAAGAGCAATCAACCAGGTCTTTATCAGCAAAGACCCTCACAAACACCAGGCTCGGGTGTATGTGTCTGAGCAGGAGGCTTTGAAAGTGTGCTTGAGTAAGCCAGTGCAGACATGCCTGTGTGTTTTAAGCAAAGTCAAACAGGAAGCAGCACCAGAGCTCTGCTGAATCCAAACCACACTATGTTATCAGAGTGACAGACACATGCGCATGCTGGTGTCTGTTTAGCTCTGAGATTATGTGTGTATGTTTCAGTATGAAATGGTTGTGTGCAGATAAAGACGTTTCTCTTGGCTTGGCTGTGGGAAATACCAGTCATACTCCCTCAACCTCGAGCTGAACCTAGTCCTGATCATCAGAGGCCTGAACATGCTCTCCCACGCTCTCAACACTTCTTTTCTCTCACATTATCCCTCTCTTGTTTGACAATCTCATGTCTCTCATAATTGCACAACATAGTGAACTGCCTCACTGCCTACTGCCTATTTAGGCAGCATCCTTACTGGAACTTCATTGGTGGTTAATTTGTAATGTTTTACATAGACAGAAACTCACATGAAGCACACAGGAGACTCAATTTACAACTGATTTCTACACATGATAAGGACTTTCATAATGAGTATGCATATAACATACAAACTTTGTAAAACAGTCATTTATAGTCACTCCTTTTATAAATACCTTTTCAGTATTCATTGAATTACATGTACACTACCTTTATTTTTGCAATAATGCTTTTATTCTGTAAGGATGCATTAAGTTGATAAAAAACAGACTGTGAAAACCTTTACACTATTCTTTTTTTTCTCCATCAAAAACTGTTTCCCAGGTTTCACAAAAATTTTAAGCAGAACAACTGTTTTCAACATAGATAAGAAATGTTATGAGCACCAAATCAGCATGTAAGAATGATTTCTGAAGGATCATGTGACACTGAGGACAGAAGTAATGGCTGCTGAAAATTCAGCTTTGCCATCACAGGAATAAAAATAAATACATTGTAACACTATTGTATATTACTTTTTTTTATTTTTTTTACTGTATTTTTGATCAAATAAATACAGACTTGATTAGCATAAGAGACTCCCACCCCAAACTTTTGACTGGTATTGTATAATAAGTATTCCTCTTTTATTTATAATTTTTTTTCTGTTAACTTGCTGGAGTGTATTCTGGGACTGTCTTTTCTACAAAGGACATGTCATGTTGCTTTTGATCAAAACAAGGTATATTAGGAGACGGCATAATTAAGTAACCAAACTTTTGTGATGTGTGCAGTAGGTTGAAGGTGTTGTCTGTATCATCTTGTCTCACCTGTAGTCCTCTGTCAGACTGACATTGGTTTCTTCTTTTCGCAAACAGGACAGAGCGGCTCCTCCCTCCAACTGTAGCCGCACCAACCTGCTGTCCTCCAGAACCGTCCTCATCAACTCTCTGTACTTACACAATAAGATCTGTGCCTCCTGCAAACATACAAACACACACATTTATTACTATAAAACACAGACACTGCTCTATAGCTGCACACATTCCCATACATCTTATTATTGCATATACACATCTTATCTACTGTTCTCACCGAGTAATATCTGTCCCTTCTCCAGCACAAACACACACCCCATCATTATGTTCCTGCCTCACAAACTCCCTTGACATAGAGAGTAATATCTGCGGTTTCCACAGCAGCACACATTACCTGTACACACGCTCGTGCACAAAGGCATTATTATTCATTAAATGATATCTACACCTCCTTCATCTAATACCAGCTCATGTTTGTGCTCATTAAATGATCAAATGAGTTTAAGCTACAGTACAATGTGTAATACACATAACTGCCACACCTTCGGGTGTGTGTGTTGCCATTTTACTTAAAGCTGGATTTTATTCTTAACAATACAACACGTCTTGCACTTGATGTACTGACCCCCTTTGGTGTAGATACAGCATAATGATAGAGCAAATGTTACCGAATTCACTGTAGAAATGTGCACAGGTGTATTTGTCAGCCATGTTTAATTCATTACATAACCGTAAGTTGGCTGGTCATCAGATTTGAACAACAAACCCCATGAGGGGTGACCCACTCTACATAGAACAAAACAGGTTTTCTAGGCCACTGATATGATTGGAGTCATCCCAGTGTGAGTGTACATTACCATTCAAAAGTTAAGTGTCGGTCTTAATCTAAAATATTATTATAATTTTAAACAACCGTTTTATATTTTACATTTTTTTAATGTAATTTATTCCTGCGATAGCAAAGCTGAATTTTCAGCAGCTCCAGTCTTCAGTGTCACATAATACTTCAGAAATAATTTGAATAAGCTAATTTGCTGCTTGAGAAACATTTCTTATTATTTTCATTGTTGAAAACAGATGTGCACATTAATATTTTTTGCAGAAACCATGATACTTTTTTTCAGGATTCTTTAACTGAATAGAAAGTTCAAAAGAACAGTATTTATTAGAAAGAGAAATATTTTGTAACAAGTTAAACTGTCAGTTTTTATCAATTTAATGCATCATTGCTGAATAGTAGCTAATTCTTTAAAAAAAAATTATGACTTTCATTTGAACTTATGTACATTGTACATAAGAGTGTACATGATTTGAAACACGGTCATCTCAAGTACTAATACTTTTTTTTTTAAATCTTTTCAAGTGTAAAATGTTTAAAATGGTTCAAATTACTTGGCACACATTTACGTTTCTGAAAATTGCCTGACAACAGTATTGAAACCACCTCTGAAAGTGGTTCTTGATGGTAAACAAGGGTCATAAATTAGCAAAATGCCAACTTAATTAAAATCTAAAAAGGGGTAGTATTTGAGGTGTAATACTTTTTTGGGGTGTATGAGCCTATTTGTGTGTGTACCACCCAGAAAAGCATCCATAATACCTACCCAATGATGCAGATGGTGGTCTGACCACACTATGCAGAGTTTATAAGGCACTAACAAGAAAAGGTTATATTAAGGTTATAAGTGAATTTGAAAAAGTACTCAAAGTGATTAAAAATCTCAATTACTGTCATGCATCTACACCCTAATTAGCATGTGTGTGTGAAGTGGGATGAAACTGTAGAGCAATTACACAAATTCCAAATGTCAGTGGATGTTTCTGTTTTAAAGCCTATTTGCAGTTTTTTTTTTCAACAGAACTGCTTTAAAACTCTTCATAGACACTGTATATTTAACTATTAAATGGATGAAAAACTGAACATATGTGAGGTAGTGCTGTGTTCGATACATCGATACGACGATGTATCGTCACAGAGATTTGACGATACGTGTATCGATACAGCTGTCCCTGTATCGATATTGCGGCACGTGTGCAGCAGTGGACCGCGCTTAATTTGAATACAAGAACACAGTTTAAAATGGAGTAGAAAAGTGCGAGGTTTCTAAAAAATAATGAATAGAGCATAATATATAGGCTACAACAGTTTAATCTGGCCGCAGAGGGGAACATAACCGGGGTTGCCTTATATGAAGAGACGTAATCCCCGAAACAGAGCTTCCCACTTGCGCAATATGGAAATGTCTGCTAAGTGTGTTACTTATTTTTGTCAGCCTGGCAACCACGTGTACGCGCTCTCTCTCCACTGTGGATAAACGCGCTTGCTCTCTGAATGATGTAAGGCAGCTCTTGAGCGATTAAGCTATTTTATTGATAAAATTGCAGGGCAGCGCTAAAAAGTTTGTCTGAGCGCTATAAAGAATGTCTGAGTGAAGTTTAGATTAGTTAGTTTCTAAACGCATTAGTTTAGAACTCTTCTAATTTGTATTTTTATTTTTTTAAATGTAGAAAGTGTTTTAATTTGTGCAATGATAACCTACCAGCAATGTAAAGATGATTTTTTTATATATTAGAATGAGTACATTACAAATTCTGCTGAGGTGAAATTCAGTGCAGTCCCGTATCGTGACTTTGCTGGTGATACACAGCCTTAATATGTGAGGCTTATGTGGAAATATAGGGAGAAAATAACTCAGAATCGCAGTGAAAAGACATGAAAAAGAAGAGGGCACACGTTCAGATTAATGGAGGGAGACAGAAGACAAAGAAGAAACAGCCGAGAAATGAGAGGACAGGCCGAGACATGTTTTGGCTTTCTATTCATTTAAAGGGGTCATATGATGCGATTTAAATTTTTCCTTTCTCTTTGAAGTGATACAAGCTCTTGGTGCATAAAAAAGATCTGTAAAGCTGCAAAGACTAAAGTCTCAAATCCAAAGAGATATTCTTTATAAAATTTAAGAGTCAACCAAGACTTGTCCACGCCCTCCTAAAACGGCTCGTTTAAACACGTCTACGTCACTGTGTGGGAAGATTTGCATGACACCGCCCAAATGTTCATGCAAAGAAAGAAGGTGTAACTTTTATTCTCGCTGTAGAATTGTTGTTGCCACCGGCGCTATGTTGTGAAGGCGCTGTGTTTCGTTGTGAAAGCGAAACTACTTTGTTTGGCCTTCCAAAAGAGGACGATATCCGCATCGTCATGCCTAGAGCTGATCCGTGCTGGTCGCTGAGGAAATACATCAACTTCACGCTGTCGATCGCTGGACAGCCCGGGGTCGTCACATGTGGTTGCCGCACGCCCGCTCCTTCATCGAATCTGCCGGCCGCGCCGTTCTCAAGGCCGCCGGCCTCTGCTCACTCAAGCCCGTCGTGTGTGATGCTGTGTGACGCATTTTATGGAAGTCTGTTTCCTGAACCTGCAGAGTAGCATACAATGGGTCTGTGCTCAAAGGCTGTTCTATAAAGTGGGGCAGTTCCAACTTTGCAAGGACAGTCTGGCGCTTCTGACTCCCAGCTTGTAAGTACGGTTTTTATATTTAAATTTGCCACTGATGATTCAAACGCGAGTTTGAGCGAGTAGCGCTTGTTGTTTGTCATTTCTCCGATCACAAATGCAGACATGGTTTTATGTTTACGCGACGCGATACGCAACACGTAAAAACACAGTATAAGTCATTATAATCAGTAATTGCCTCGTTTGTAATATTGGTTTTGTCTCGCCGTGCCGCGAGACAGCATCACAGTGTGTTAAGGGGCGTAACATTTCCGTCACACGCTTGAGGTATTCAGCCAATCACAACGCACTGGATAGCTGGCCAATCAGAGCACACCTTGCTTTTCAGAACTTTAACATCCAAGCATCACTTCATCCACAAGAGGGGCTGTTTTAGCATTCAGCACAAAGTCAAGCAGAAATCCATACCCTCAACCACCAGACCCTTTCTGCCTGTCCATTCTACTCTTCAAATAAACCCTTTGAATGTGATTTTAAAGATGGCTGCAGATAAACACCCCTCTGGGAGATCATTATTTCTCCTGAGGCCCTATTTTTCCCCAGAAGCCTGTGGATAAAAAGGTCCTTTGTGACCTCCACTGACAGCCAGAGGTCAACTCAGTCAAAGCCTTGACACACTAACCCTAACCACAAACAAACCGAACCTATTTTTCAAAACTAAACATCTCTTCTAAATGGAACAGTCTTTAAATCACCGTAACTGGACACCAGTGCCACTGCTGTGCTTCATTGAAACAGAATAGAAGTCTCTCAGACTCAAAATAGAAGATTTCAGTGCCACTGTGATGCCCTCCTGAGGTAGAGTTCACGATCAAGCTGACTGATGCAGGTAGTCATACAGAGTCCTCAGGCTGCATTCTAAGTAAACATCACTAAAATCAAGAATTTGGGGGCCTAAGTGGATCACAGACAAAGTATCCACAATACATATTCCTCAAACAATAGACCATAGCAATGCCATGAGTTCGGTTTCCAGGGAATGCAAGAACTGACAAAAATGTCTACCTTGAATTCAATAGAAGATGCTTCGGATAAAAGAGTCTGCCAAGATATATACATACAGTACACAGCTCTCTCATTCTGGACAGGGCTGGGACAAAGCATTTTCTGTGAGACTGCTCAGCTGAGCTGTTTTTAGAAAAGTATTTTATTGACTCTTGCAGTACCTCTGCTGTAGGTGGCAGCACTGAGGACTCCAGTTTGCTGATGGTGTTCTGAAGCAGGTTCACAGCATCCTCACAATGGCTGGTAAGCTGTTCCAACCTCTGAAATATAACAGAAAGAAATGTTTAGAGTAGTAACAAGAAACCAATAGAAAAAAAAAATCCATAATAATAACCAGAAGTTGTCAGATATGGTACAACATCTAAGATATGCATATATATGACTGCACATGAAATTATTTATATCTAAATGTTTTAAGCTGTCTGTCAACTATAAAAATATTAATTGGCAGAGGAACTGTTTATTGTGATCATTATTAATACATTTAAACCACTGAACACTTTTATTATATTATGGCTGCGTGGCCTCTTGTGGCTTATTTCTTTATTAATCCATATTAAGGCTGGAATGCAATACACAATTTAAAAAATCTGAACAGATTTTAAAACACAAGGCATCATTCACTTGGCAACTTTTTTGAAATGGTTACAAAGAAACTTGGCATAATACACTAAATGACTGAGGATCACACACCAAGGGATTTTCAAGTCGTTCCTGAGCCGTTTCTAACATTCGCAGAAACGTGTCTCTTTTTTAGGAGGCACATGACAGATTTAATACAGAAAACAATATGTGTTCTAAAATCGGCTAAAAATATCAAACATATTTAATATCCTCTGACTGAGCAGATTCAGGGTAAAAGACATGTAGTGTATTCCAGCTTTCAGTGATATAAATGATGAAGATGATGATTTTCTCACCATTCTGAAACAGATCCAGCTGCTGTGTGAATAAGGGAAAGTTCCTTCAAACTCAGTGGGGAGTTGAGCGATGTCCACATGCTTATAGAGAGATTTGAGCGATGTCAACAACTCCACCTGACAGATGCCAAAAGAACACAACAACCCTCAGGTTTAGCTTCTGCATTAAAGGGGTCATATGATGCGATTTCAAATTTTCCTTTCTCTTTGGAGTGTGACAAGCTCTGGACCAATATGTATTGCAGTGCTATCATAAACACTTCAGATGCCACAATAGCCGTTCTAATAGCTTAGATAGATGTCTGAGCTACACTATCTGTCCAGCTGTTGTGACATTCTCAACTGAAGCACTACGTAGCTACAAGAGTCTATCTCTGGCAGTCAGATTTGTGTCAGGCACAAGCGGCGTCTCAGTACAGACACTTGTGTTTTAAAATAGCCATCTATTTCTCAGAGAGTGCAGAGTAACTAGCTGAAAGCCAGATTTTTGACAGTGCTGTTGGATGGGGTTTGTTTCTATAAGAGGGGTCACTGTGCTCTGGAACAAATCCATTCAGCTACATTTTATTAAAGGATGTTTTTCTCTTTTCCTTTATCACTAACTAGAACCCTTCAGTAAACTGACATTGTTCTCCAGGACCTAAAGGTCAAAACTGACTCCATTTCCTCTCCTATAGACTAAACTATGGATTTATGTTTGTATTTTCCATTCTACCACCCTCACCACATAACATAACACAGATGTTGTCTTTTGCTGTTATTGTTTTGTTACTGTGTTACTGTGGCTGTAAAGTCATGGCAAGTTACAGATGATGGGTAATATTTGTGCGTTACCGGTATAGAAGTGGTTTTCTCCACACGTGGAGCCAGATCTCTGTCGGCCAGCAGCAGTACTGTATGAATGCATCCCGGCATGGCTTCCTACAGAGATTGAATAGATTAAATATCACAGACAGCACCATGAATTACACATTTCACTGACTAAACCAGAGTTCACCAAAAAATTATTTTGCAGTTCTTTGCAGTATCGAATACGATTTATAGATATTGCTATTGATACAGATGCATACAGTGGAGCTTGCATTTGTACTATTTGACTATTCCTTAAATTCACAATGAAACAGAAGAAGAGACTTTCTTCTGTATTGTGATGTATATCTGAGAGTAACAGATTATTGAAAAAGAAAAAAATGCAGGGTGGGGATTTGATTCTATCCATCGGTTGTTGACTGGTGGAGGCAGATCTGAATGTGAGCTTGCAGTCCATTGTTGTAAGCAAAGTGTTTGGGAAGACTTCAGTGTACGTCACCAGAGAAAAGCCTGTCGTTTCACCGGAAGTTATGACATTTTGACAAAGAATTACGACGTAAAATTTTTTTTAAATATGTATGGATGAACTGCAAGATCAATATTATCAATAACATTTAGAAAACGGGGTGAATTTTCATTTAAAGGAGACATATTATGCCCCTTTTTTACAATATGTAATATATGTCTCTGGTGTCCCCAGAATGTGTCTGTGAAGTTTCAGCTCAAAATACTCCACAGATCATTTATTATATAATGCTGAAAATGCCTATTTTGAGTGGAAACAGAAACACTCTGTTTTTCGGGCCTGTCTCTTTAAATGCAAATTAGCTGCTGCTCCCCGCCCCCTTTTCCAGAATAGAGCTGTGCCTTTACAGCTCGTATCTGCTAAAAAACATCTGTTTTGGTTCTGATTATCATGTTTCAAAAGTTAGATTTTCATGATATGTCACCTTTAATGCCAACTTTAAACTAGACATTTACATCATTTAACAGAAGTTTTTAAAGGTTACATAACCTAGCAGCCAATTTTCTGTCATGTGCCCCAAGAAATACAATAAAAGCCTTCTGTCAGTGAATGAACTCAGTTATATGCCCCATAACAAAAGAGCAGAAAAACAACACTGTAAAAACAGACCAGAGAAGTCTATTATGCCATTTGAGAGCTGTTTTTGTCTGTTTTCTTGTATCCATCATGCATACTGATCATGCACGCATTATCATGCCATCATAGCCACATCAGAACAGAAGGAAGAAAAGCTTTGCTGGAATGAAACAATAGCATATTTAATAAGGAATATTTAAACATAAGGAATGTTCCAGAAACATCAACAAACTCTTCAGGGCACAGCAGTTTTCATTTTCACTTTGCTTTTTGAGTGTATTAAAATAATGAATATATGGTGAGTTTGGATCAGGTTTCCAGTTTTCCTCTGTCATGTGGGGGCTGAAGAGAGGGAATGATAAATGTGGGGACTGTTCCGGTTAACAAAAGCCTGGCAGAGAATAGAATATTTTGGGATTATACTTTGGTCACACTTTATATTAGGTGGCCTTAACTACTATGTACTTACATAAAAAATAAGTGCAATGTACTTATTGTGGTCATATTTTATTGCAAAACACGTTTGCTGCTTTTGAGGTGGGATATGGGTAAGGTTAGGAACAGGTTTGGTGGTATGGGTAGGTTTAAGGGTGGGTTAAGATGTAAGGGATGGGTCAACAGTGTAATTATAAATGTAATAACAGAAATTAATTACAGATGTAACTACATATAGGTATTTTTAAAAATATAAGTACAATGTAGAAACATGTATGTACACAATAAGTGCATTGTATCAAATTATTAATTTAAATGCAAGTACATAGTGGTTAAGGCCACCTAATATAAAGTGGGACCATACCTTTTTATTAAGACTGATAAACTAAACTCAAATATGTGTCACAACTACAAATATATCAATCCTTTTATACACTGCTGTTCAAAAGTACATTTTTTAAAATACATCTATTCAGCAAAGATTCAATTGATCAACAGTGGTGCTAATATAATATATATAATCAAATCAGCATATCAGAATGATTTCTGAAGGACCACGTGACACTGAAGACTGCAGTAATGGCTGCTGAACATACAGCTTTGCCATTACTGGAATAAATTAAGTATTAAAACAGAAAACGGTTTAATATATTTAAATTATAAAAATAATTAAATGATAAAAAAATTATGTTTTTGCTGTATAATAAGATGATAGTATCAGAGGAAGAAGGAGAGCCCGTGGCTGTTCCCTGAGGACCGGTCACAGAGCTACTGCATTCATTCAGACAGATCTCATCTGTCAGTGTTTGCACTGACCTTGAATACAACGAAAGGTGCTCCAACACGTGACGTTCACATAGTTTATCATCAAGAATCTCCTAAACATTCAGTAAAGCCACCTTTTCCACAAGACAGCACTTGTATGCTGTCCATCATGGATTACAGATACAGATAGAAGATCAAAGAGGAGAGAAAAAAAATAAATGACGGAAAGGACACAGGGGTTTTCTGCAGCTGTGCTACAGCTCAAATGAGCAGAGACAATAAAAACCTCTCATAGCAGCCCAGTGCTATTTAAAACAATACTGTCATTAAAAACATTCTCAATTGTACTTCTATATTGCTCATGTTTACCGCTCTCTATCTCACTCAGGAAGTTTAAACGGTGAAGTCAGCACTGGCACATCCTCAATCTTTTAGAGTGGGGCAGGTTGCTGGCAGTTGAAGAAAGCAGCATTAAGGTCCACGTCACAAACTCTAAAGTCACTTCTATTAAATGTGCTCAGGAATCATGTTCCTGCAGTATTTCTTTATTGGTGTCCTCACATCCCTCGTGTAAATGACTGGTGAGGTGATTCAGTCATTTCACTTGAGTATCTTCTACAGTGTAAGGCCACTCAGATGAGATAAGCCATCCACTGTCCATAAACACCCAAAGTAAATGTATATAACGAAATCTGACAGGATACGCTACACTTGTAAAAGTTGAACCTTTATTTAAGCACTGAGATTAAATCTAAGTAGCTAACTACTGACAAGAAAGAATCCAAGTTCTTAATGTCATTAGTTGATATATTCTGCAAAATAACCAATCCCAGATGAGGAAAGGAAAACCAAACCCATCTCCCTCGCTCTCTTACTCTCTTGTGAGTATGTCCTATTGTGTAACTCTTTCTGTTTGCTATAACTATTTATTTCCACAGCTGGTAAATCACAGTTAATATTTATGATGTGCTGCTTTTATTTGCCTTGTTTAGCCAAAAATGACTGATTTTGTCGATGGAAATTCTTCTAGAATGTTTGCTTTAGTTTAGTAAGCCATCTTCTGAATTCCTAAGTAGCAGATGTCTGTTTAAAGTAAATATCAGGATACATGGCAAGTTTGCATTCCATTTAGTTTTGAAGCAAGTATGTGAAAGGAAACGCCTTGAGGATGTGAACGGCATGTTACAGTTCTCTCTGTGTAGGATTCTCTGGAGGTTATGGACGAATGGTAGACTGTATATGTGTGCGTTATCACAAATCATACTGTCAGGGTGTTCTTACCTGTAGGATGTTGAAGGCTTTAAAGAGGGCGGGGACAGGAGAGCACCTGCGGGCATCCACCAGGACAGTCAGTCCCAAAGCACTAACTTCCTTCCTGTTTGTCAAATCAAGGTCACATTTTTGATGAAGGATGGGTAGAATAAAAAAATAAAATCAAATCACATATACAATTGTTTGTTAGTCTATTTACAAAAACAGCACAGGATGATAAAAGTAGACTTAGAAAAGTCTATTGTCTAATAAATTGATTTAGAGAGAGAGAAAACACCAACACCACCGTTCAAAAGTTAAGGGTCAGTAAGATTTTCTTGGCTTTTTGAAAGAAATTAATACTTTTATTAAGCAAGGGCGCATTAAGACAATCAAAAGTGCTGGTAAAACATTTATAATGTTATAATGCTATTTCAAATAAATGCTGCTCTATTCTATTCACATTCTATTCTAAAACATTCTATTAATCAAAGAATTGTGAAAAAAACGTATCATGGTTTCTACAAAAATATGAATCAGCACAACTGTTTTACACATTGATAATATTAAGAAATGTTTCTTAAGCACATTAGAATGATTTGTGCAGGATCATGTGAGACTGAAGACTGCTGAAAATTCAGCTTTGCCAACACGGGAAAAAAATAACATTTTAAATATATATTCAATTAGAAAAAGTATTTTAAATTGTAGTAATATTTCGCAGTATTACTGCTTATACTGTATTTTTTATCAAAAATATGAAGCCTTGGTGATCATAACAGACTTCTTTCAAAAATATTAAAAAATAAATAAATAACTGACCACAAACTTTTGAACTGCACTAGTTACCTGAGTGTACTGAAGAAGTAGACCATGATCTGCACCAGCTCTCCACTATTGCAGTTTGGATTCAACCAGATAGTGTTTCTCGTTGTCACTGTCATAAGCGCGTGGCCGGATTTATCTCTTGTTCCTAAAATTGATTTTAAAAAGATGAGCTTTTGGATGAAATTGATGGAAAGACCACATTAATAGCAATTAAAGAAGACCCTCACCAGGCAGGCAGAGCACTCCTGAGCTCAGGACATCAGGATTGATGTCATGAGCCTCACTCTGGACAGGCTGGGTCTTCTGGGAGATGGGCGGCAGTGGTGGAGGAACTGCTGAGGGGTCTTCACCTTGGGTTTTAGCAGACAGATGGGAAACAATACTGTCTACTTCCTGACTGGATGCTGGAATATTAAAAAAAAATAATTTCAACACAAACAACACCAGCGCGCACACACACACACACACACACACACACACCTAAAATGCAAACACAGAAACCCACTGCAAGTCAGTTTAAAATGTTGACAACAGTCATAGTCTTTAGTACATATAGTACATTAGTACATAGTCTTTAGTAAGCCCACAGATACATTGATTTGATCAATGTGAGTTAGTCTTTACTGCAATGTTTGATTGCTCAGTAATAAAAATAGATTTAACTGAGACTCTTACTCACTGAAGATATACAGCACAGCTTACTGATGGCTGACTGATAACTATATTTGGCTCAAACTTCAAAAAAAGCTAAATCACTGGGTCATGAAAAACAAAGCTATTCAGAATCTGAAAACACTGAGGTCTTTTCACATGACAGATCTCTTTATAAAGCCAGTAGACCCACATTCTCTATAATCCCCTATTAACAAACAGCAACAGAGATGTTTGATTGGAGCATGAGCATTTGTCCAATCTGTACCATCATGCAGCTTGGCCCTCAAATCACAAACACACTCTACAAGCTAATTTTAAGCATTCGATGTATCATCCTGTGCATCGACCCATAGGGCAGCTTGGATCTCTGCCCCATGTACCTGACAGCAAGATAGGGCTCAGAGATAACTGGAGATCAGCTTCCGACAGTCATAAAACTAAAGTTTCACTTTGCTGCGCTGCCACGCACTGCTGCTGCTGTGCAGAAAATAGATACTGAGATCAAAAACAGATGAGATGAAGTCCTAGGAATTCCAGGACTCGTAAAACAGCTTGTACAAGGACAAGGAAAACAAGTATAAATTGATCTGAAGCATAATCTGGCTGAGATTGCTATATTTCAGAAGAGATTTGAGCTGGAACCGCTGAAGTGAGCTTCTGAGAAAGGAAATCTAAACATAATGGAATGTACTTCTTCAGTTAGGTAAAAAGCTACACTAATTAAAAAAAATACACGTTTTACCCCCACTTTCTCTCTGCTTTCTCTCTGTCTCCTTGTCTACCCAACATCCTCCTCGCCAGAGAATGCTCACATTGAGGAAGTCGACCATATGAGCCCCCCGAGGAGCCGAGTGCTGCCCCAGACAGGGCAGAGCAGAGAGGGTCTTGGCTTCACACTCTCTCACCACAGTCTGGAGTTCAGTCTGGCCATGGGCCATGTCCTCAGCCTTCATTCTTTGTGCATTTCTTCTCCTTTCTATCTGATTTTCTTTTCTTTCTGATGTGGCTGCGGACACTGAATAGTCAGACCGTTAGGGACAACTCTATAACATGCTATTTATACTGAATGTATTTTCATACAGCAGACACATTCATTATTTTTATTGTAATAGAATGACTGCAATTACGTGCCTCCCTATGAATGTGTGTACATACTGTATATGTGTCTGTTGTAAAAATCACACATTAGTAAATGCATGGTCTGGCCAAGCAGTCACAAATCAAACATTGCTCACTTTTGGAAATTTTACGGATTTTATCCATACTATCTAGTTCTTTAGTCAGTTTGTAAATGTGTGTGCGCGTGTGTGTGTGTTCCATCTGCCCAGCTCATCAGCTCTCTCTTTCACAGACTGAATACTCATCAATGTCTGTACTGCTTTTCAAGAGGTTTTATAGATTTTTAGAGAAGCATTGTCCAAAGATAATTTTCCTTTCAGAACTAAAAATAGTCAAGCTAAACTCTCCACTGAATATTTGAAGTTAACTTTTCAATTTCTAGTGAATCTAATACACTTGAAACAGTGGATTAAAAAAGTTACAGCCGAAATCCTCTGAAAAATTCATACATGATGAAAAGACTAAATGAAAACAGAAAAAAATAGCAGATAAGCTTACTTCTTTGTGTGTATAGAGGTAACAGCCATAGAAACACCGCTGTAGTACTAAAACTCAAAAAATGTTTAGGGTTTGTGAACCACCCACTAAGAGAGAAAGAATCAGATCTATCATAGTCAAACTACCACAACAAACACACCATCATTTCTTCTTTCTGCTGTTCCTGTCTTCAAAGCAGTGCAACCCCCCACCCGGTCTCCATCTATAACCCTCAAACACACACATTTAAACACCCCCCTCCGCTTACCCCCTGCAATTTCAGAGGTCCCGCAGCAGGGTTTGTGTTCAGGCCCACCCACCTCACCTCATCTTATGTATCTTTCTTCATACCTGTAGCACACCTGAGCCAGGTGAGCACATCCTGGCATGCAAATCCTCTGGATGAAGAGGAGGTGGGACACTGACAGCAACCTTTGCGGAAACTCACAATGTGGAGGACTAATTAAAATGTTTTTTTTTTAAATAATGACGTGGCCACGTATTAAGAATTTGTTAGTTTGTGTTAATCAAACCGTGGCCATGTTGTACTACTTATTTAATATATTGTGGGAACTAATTAGGACAGAGTGGCCTTGCTTTACTTAAAATGAGGGAACAAATTAATAAGTCATAGGAACAAACTCGTAATTTGTGTACAGGGCTTCATAAAAAGCAGATATAATGCATTATGTATGCGCAGACAAGCAGCTCCTGATCACACAAAAACACTCTGCTTTACTCTCTACAACAAATGTCTAAAAATAGTTTAATCTAAACGAAAGCAGGATTGAGTTACTAAAGTACACAAAGCAGAAATCCTGCACATGACCCAGGCTTCTCTTCAGCTGTTTCCTTTAGCAGTTCAGATGTGAAACGGCGTCTATCTTGGACGATGTTCAGTGGAATTAATGGGTGTCCAAATTTGAAAACAAACTGTCTAGAGGCCGGAATATGACCTGCTATGAAGTCAGTCCTTGTAAAGCGCCCAGTCTAAGTAAAACCAGAGCCTCCAACGCTTTTCTTTCAGCCTAAAGAGAAAAGGAGCTCTATCACGCCATTGCACGGGCCATTTGAGAGCCATTTGTAACTTGTCAGAGGCCTGAATCTCAAAACGCCGGAGCTAGTCTGCTAATCTGGAATAAATATACTAGGTGGTCATGGCTATAAATGAATTATGAAAAAAATGACTCATAGTGAACAACTGCTGTGAACCATGGCGTTTGTGAAGAAGAACACAATTCATGCGTGAAACTCCATTAAACAAGCTAAAAGTGAATAAAAGGGGATTATAATGATCAAAATGAAAATATACTGATAAAATGTGAGGAAGAAGAAAAAACTGTGAAAGTGGGTTATGAATGGAATTAATGAAGAAGAAAGAGAAGCAGGTCCTTCTTCATCAGCAGAGGAAGTCTTTAGATGCATCTGAAGCAGATGAAAGCTTAGATGCATCTGTTCAGACGAAGAAACAGGGATGGAGGCAAAAGGGGAAATAGAATGGGACAAGTGGGAGGAGTTTAAGGAGAAAAAGCATGTGGATAATGTAAAGGTGAGCGGGATGTTCTTTGGTAAAGATGACTCTACCTTGCTCTTCCTGCTGATGGTAATGGGTCTCCATGTCTGCTTGTTGCTGATGCCCTGCTGGAGAGCCTTTCACAGAGGAAGTAACCTCATCCTCTTGCCTCTCCTCCTTTCCCCCATTTCTCTCCTCCTCCTCCTTTGATTTTTGCCCTTCTCGTTCAGTGGTAGGTGTGTCCTGAGTGTGCATGTGTCCATTTGTGTTCTGCACATCTGCGTCTGCATCAAGGACTTGATTGCATGCTGACTGGACTCTATTTTCAGAATAGCTGGTCACTATAGCCCCTTGCTCACTCACAGTAATGTCCTCTGTCTCCTCTTCCTCCACCCCTTTCTCTTCAACATTGGTTTGTTTCTTCTCATCTGTTCCTTCAGAGAAGCTGCCCTCCTCCTGAACTTGAACGTTGGAATCAGACTTGGGTGTGGAATCTACCAGACCTGTTTGAGCAGTCTCAACTTCTTCTGCCCTACAAACTGCTACTATATCATTCTCTTTTTTGCTTTCTGTCATTCCAATGATTTTCTTTTCTACCATTTCTCCCTCCTTACAAGGTGACTTTCCCGCAACTTCTCTTTCTGCATGTGCTGCTTTTGTCTGGAGTTCCACCTCAGTCTTGTTGTTTCTGTCCTCGCAGGACTCGGTCCTCACCTGAACCTGTGAAATGAGCGTAACAAGATCCTCCTCAGGCGCCGTGGTGATAGAGGCCAAAGCTACCTGTTTGCTTTGTGGAGCAGCCGAATCAGGCCCACTTTCTTCCTCTGCACTGAAACTATAATCACCATCAGATTCATTATTGTCATGGCTACTGTTACTAAATGCTTGATGGTCTTCTTTTGTGACAGAAAGATCATGCACTTGCTCAGATGGTGTTTGGATGTGTCTGTGTATCTGACATATGCTGTGCTCTGTTTGCGCAGTCTGTTTTTGTAAAGACACACTGACAGCTAAAGGCTCAGAAACCAACAATTTGCTATTCTGCAAATCACAACTGCCTTTCAGGCCATGATCACCTCTGACCTGCTCAGATTCAGATATGACTTCTGCTTCTGCAGCAGGATCAAACACAACAAGTTCAATATTAGCCAGAGAAACTTGTTCTGAGTTTTCACTCTCTAAAGTACCAGATAACATTTCATTTTCTGGTTGTGATATACTAATTACTTTGCTGTCTGGTTGCTCCATGCGAACTGTTTTGTTGTCTGTTTGTGATGTACTTAGTGGCATGTTGTACAAATGTGATGTATTGAGTGGTTTGCTATCTGGTAAAGATAAACTAACCAGTTCACATCCTAGTTGTGCTGTGTGGAATAGTTGGTTATCTGGTTGTGATGTGTTGACTAGATTGTTGTCTAGCTGAGATGAGCTTAGTGTTTTGATGTCTGTTTGGGATGTCATGATTGGCTTATTGTCTAGTTGTGATATGTTGACTGGTTTGCTGTCTAGTTGAGATAAGCTTTCTTGTTTGTTGTCTAGTTCAAATGTGCTAACAAATTTGCTGTCTAGTTGAGATATGCTTACTAGTTTATGGTCTGGTTGTGACATTGTGACTGGCTCACGGACTAGTAGTGATGTGCTGACTGGTTTGCTATCTGGTTGCGATGTGCTGACTAGTTTGCTGTCAAGTTGAGATGTGCTTACTGGTTCAACGTCTGGTTGTGATGTCTTGACTAGCTCATTAACTAGTTGTGACATGCTGACTGGTCGGCTGTCTGGTTGTGATGTGCTGACTAGACTATTGTCTAGCTGACCTATGCTTACTGGTTCAGCGTCTGGATGCGACGTCTTGACTGGCTCATTGTCTAGCTGTGATGTGCTCACTAGATTGTTATCTAGTTGAGACGTGCTTTCAGGATTAACGTCTGATTGTGATGTCCTGACTGGCACACTGACAAGTTGTGCTGTGCTGACTGGTTTGCTGTCAGGTTGTGATGTGCTGACTAGTTCGTTGTCTAGCTGAGATGTGTTTACTGGTTTAACTTCTGATTGTGTTGACTTGACTGGCTCGTTGTCTAGTTGTGATGTGTTGACTGGTTTACTGTCTGTTTGTGATATGTTATGTGTTGACGTATCAGAAAGTGAAGCAGAATCACAGTCGGAGTGTTGAGACACAAACTCACTCTCAGACACACTGTCACAGGAGGCTGTACCTGCAGCACAGGTGTGCTCAGACCCGTGCACCTGCTGGAGTGGACGCTCTGCCTCTGCAGGAGCAGTGCAGGTTAAGATCATAGGTTGGTAGGTATCACTCAGGTTTTCTTCAATCAGCATGGCACACACCATGCTCTGTGAGCATGCGCCATTCTTCAAAAGACTCTGCTCTGGTTTGGCTTTAGTCTGAGTAGAAGCCGCAGTCTGTGGTTTATGTAGATTTCTGTAGTTCATGCTAATGGCTTGAGTGAGAGAGCCCTTCTGTGGGGAAAAGCGCGGTAAGGAGATATCAGCTAGCTCCACATACTCTCCCTCTGAATCCTCTGCCGTGCTGCTAGAGCTCCGTCCACTGCTATCTTTACCGATCTCACTGAGAGCAGGGAGGAGCTTAACCCCCTTGCTCTGACAGTCCATCTCCCTTGATTGGTCAGTGGAAGTGTCAATAAAAATCCTACATTGTATGTCCTCAGGGTTGTCTTCTTGATCTATGTCTGAGTCTCTTTCCTCTCTGTTGGCAACTTCCTTGCACACCCCTCTACTTTCAGCTTGTTCTGTAACTTTGGGGGGTCTGCTGATAAACTCCGGGTGAACAATATCCTCCCAGGGTACCCTAAAAATATCATTATCCGCTGATAAAAGACAGTGTTCCAGGGCGGCTCGTCTGACCACACTCCTCCCCCGGTTGATGGAGTCCAGCCAATCCATGGTGAACAGAGAGGTGTATGCTAGCTCTGGCACGTCCAGCTCCTCCACATGCTGCCCGCTAACTGCCAGACACTTCACCGTGATACGCGGGCGGCTTTTGGGCGAAGGCGTCACCTGTAAGTAGAAGTCGCTGGGCCGTAACACACGCCAGTCCAAAGAGGAGAGCTGAATTATGACCTTCTCATGGACACACAGCGGCCAGCCCTCATGACGAAACAGGAAACCACAGTATGGGAACTGCAGAGCAAAGATAGAGGGAATAATCAGTCAGGCCATCAATAATTGTTCATTTAACTGTTGATTAGTTACATAGAAAGACTTGCTGGACACATTTCAGTTATCTTAAAAAAATACATTAAATTTTTTTGAATATACTGCTAATAAAAAAAAACTCTAGCAAAACAGAGTTAGAGGCAAGGTTCTATCAATGGGTCATCCAGCTAATTTATAATATTTGGCATATTATAATTTTGAAGATTATAATGTGAAGACAAGACACGATGGCTATTTATGTTTGCCATTTTTCCCACTCTAAGTGAACAAAGTGACATGAGATAACAGGTGTGTCTCTCATGGGAAACTATTGGTAACAACAAACTGCCAAGGTTTACTTTGGTTTGCTCAATAGGGATTTTATGGAAAAATATGTATTGCAAAAAGTAAAATGTAAGCAATAAATTAAATTAAATTAATACAACATTCCTCGAACTTTACCATGTTTTTAAAATGGCATTTTATTAACGCAGCATAGTGAATACTACAGATAATAAGATCACAGGGACAGGGATTATGAGAGATTCTTTCTTCCTGAATCCGGATGCTTCTAGATGATTCAATGAGCCAGTTTGCACAATAAGCCCCTTTATTGTAACTCAATTTCAGAGAGAGAGAGAACCCTGTAGTCACTCTGTACCCTGTTTCATTCATTTGAATGAATTCTGCTTGCAGAGTTTACTACAACGGAAATGTACTGGGACACTAAAGAATGAGAAAATAGCCTTAGAGTCCCGAAACAACTGCATAATTCAGTGGGTTTCTTCCTATATGCCTTGACAGTCATGTCACAGACTGTAATACTGACTCTCTCTTTGTAACTTGATGCAAACATGCTTTCGGATATACCGGCGATGAAATGAATATTCTGTTTAAGTTGACTACGGTAGGCTGAAAATTACCCGTTTCCTATGAAAGGCAGAGCAGGGCAAGGGAGGAAGGAGGGTTGGGTGTCCTTGTGCCGAAGCTAAGGGGGGGGGGGTGGTGAAAGGGCTTTTTATTCACAGACCTCTCAGTTTAAGCTTCTGTTTCCCATTATTATATCCTCATTCACCTTCAAGCTCCAGCCCCCACCTACACAGAGGAAGAGACCTGGAGAAACTCCGCTGACCCCAGGTGCAGCGAGCAGACGCTGTTCCCACAGGGTTCATGAGAGCATAAATGCATGTTATCACACACACATGCACACACAAACTACAGAAAGTGAGACAGTAAAAGGGGGTATAAACAAAATGGTAGGGGTCCTGTTAAAGGGTCTTTTTTTCAGGTGCACACTGGAACCACTCCAGCTCTCCCCTGGCACTGTCTTTCAGCTAATGAAACACCACCGATATTCCTTTGTGTGAGATGATGGGAATTTCTGAGGTCTTTCTGTTCTCAGAATCATAAGTAGTCATAAAGTCTTTACATGCTTTAAATGTTTGATTTCTGTCAGACTAAAACCACAAGTCATCTTTTTAAAGGGGTCATGAACCGAGAAATCAAAATTCCTTTGATCTTTTGACATACAAGAGGTCGTTGTACTATAAAAACATCCTGTAAGTTTCTGAACACAAAACTTTCTCGTTAGTCTAAAAACAGCTTATAATGAAGCCAAACTGCCAAAACAACAGCTTGTGGAATGTGCCACTTTATGACATAATAGTGTGGCTAAACCCCGCCTCCGCAGAAGATGATCAACACCTGCTTCTACATCACTGCCTATTTAGCCCCGCCCACCGATTCAAGCATCTGGTGTAAATAACTAGAGAGGCATAAGCAGGTCTATGCAGAAACCAAACAATAAAGGTGGCTCTGAAGGCAACAAGAAGACACTGTGCAGTGCCAAGCTGTGGAAAAACACAGTCTTTGCATTGCCTTCCTTCTGATCCCAACATTAGGAAAGAGTGGATGAACTTTATTTTTAATGAATTTCCAGACCGCATCAGTAAGAACTTGGTCCTTTGTTCAATACATTTTACCGCGGGTTCGTTTACAAAAAAGGAACAATTCGACGCTGAATTTTCAGAAAGATTGAAACTAAAAGACGATGCTGTGCCGACTATATTGATTCAGACAGTAATGTCACAACACCCAAGCGTGAGTAACTGTTTTTTTATTTAGTCATTATTGCTTTGTCTGTTATTATAGATCTTTTGATATGTACCAAGTATTTATGTGTTTTTAACCTAAATCACAGCAGCGTACATCTAGGCTGTCAAACATACACAACTGTTGTTAGCCAATCATATCAGTGGGAATTAACTTCTACAATCTGTCACCCCTAATCAAACAGACAGTTCTGATGAGGGGAATCAAATTAAGACAAAAAAATAACCTATTACTTCTAAATTATGATTTTTTTATAATAAGCTGAATCATATAGCTTCTCAAGGGGCTGACCTTGAATTATTACCATCAAACCGGAGGTACAGAGTTCTAAGATTCAACAAAGTTAGGCTGAAACACTCTTTTGTGCATCAGGCGATCCTAGAGTTGAATAAGACACTTAATCAAAAATCAAGAGTATTGTGAACATGGTGTAGTTGTATAAGTGTAGTAGGAGGGTAAGGTATAATGTAATGTTTAAGGGAGG
>NW_015552550.1:212187-223109 GCF_001515605.1 Sinocyclocheilus anshuiensis
GTGGATGAACTTAATTTTTTTAACTTTATGGTCTACAATCCACCACGCCTATACAAACAGAGCGTTTCGATGAAGGGGTCAAAACAGGACAGGAAATAGCCTATTACTTCTAAATTATGATGTTTTTTGATGTAAAAACATAAGAGGACTTCAGAGAACAGTACAAAATAGTAAAAAAGGCCAGTCTTAACAAATTATTATAATAAGCTGAATCATATAGCTTCTCAAGGGGCTGACCTTGAATTATTACCATCAAACCGGAGGTACAGAGTTCTAAGATTCAACAAAGTTAGGCTGAAACACTCTTTTGTGCATCAGGCGATCCTAGAGTTAAATAAGACACTTAATCAAAAATCAAGAGTATTGTGAACGTGGTGTAGTTGTATAAGTGTAGTAGGAGGGTAATGTTTAAGGGAGTGTAATGTATAATGTGTTTTATTCTTGTGTGGATGAAGTGCATGTTGTTGTTTTAAGGATTTTGATTGTTGTAAACATAGATACTGTCATGCAAGAAAAATTTCAGACTCGTCTGACAATAAAGTGCTATATCATATATCATATCATATTCATGACCCCTTTAAAATGCCATATTGTACCAGTCAGACTGACAGACCTAAAAAAAAACAGCTTTGTTTAGCATGTATACATGTTACCCAGACTACAATTGGCCTTTCGATTGATATTAGTCAAAGCTGATCTTTTCTGTAGTGTGAATTTGAGCCCGGCTCTTGTTATTTCCCGATCTCCATCTATCCGTCATTTCCTGTCCACTCCTTGTCACTTGGAGTAAAGTATGCTGTGTGTGTAGCATATGGGGGCGTCACAAAGAAAACTGTAACTGAGGGACCAGCAGCTGAAGTCGAGTGTAAAGAACATGTGTGTGTATACAGCTGTGTAGTGCATGTGAGTGTGTGTATCTGTACTGATCTGGCTAGGAAAGATCCCAGTGCTCTGCAGTGTTGATAGGACTTCTAGGGGCTTCTTCTCAAATAACCAAAACAAGAAGCACTAACACAAACGTTCAGGTCAACAGGCTTGCTGTGCCTTTTGTTTTAACATACATGTGTGTGTGTGTGTGTGTGTGTGTGTGTGTGTGTGTGGTACACCCTCATGATGACTAATGATGAGTGGGGTCTCAGCTAACAAAACATGACACACAGAATAGGACATGACAAAACACAACCAGAGGACAATACACACAATAAGGTCGTAAATGTTACACTAAGATAAGTGACAGAATGCATTAAATAGTGAGTAAGAGAAAAGAAAAGAATGAAAGGGAAATGTGTCACTCACACATTCATCCTGTTGAATGCATGTGAATGCATGTCTACGAATTTTATCAGCTTAGTTTTGGGGTTTGTTATTAGTTTAGCTTTATTAATTTATTTCTTCACTTTTTATTTCTGATGTTATAAAAAATAAAAAAAATTTTTTTAAATAAAAATAATAATGAATGAACGAACTAACAAACAAATATATAAAAAGAGAACTTTGATACTCACGCATGCATCCTGTTGAATGCTCTGTAGGATGTGTTTAGCAGGCACCAGGAAGTCAATGATGTAGTGCAGTCCGTCCCCACGGTATGTCGTCTCAACCACGTCTAACACCTGGCATAGCACAGTGGCTGCAGTGGCTTCAAATGGAGGGTAGAGAGCAGAAAGTGTGCTCTGAATACAGTTGTCCAGAGATTCAGAGTCCTGCAGAGAAACATACAAATAATCAGAGGAAGCACAAAAACTTTCTTTACAACTATATCTCAACAGTATTGACATAATTACAGCAACATTTTTTTATTATTAATACGAACAATGAGAATTAAAGATGACCTCAGTTAGGCTACAGATCTTCCGACATCCTACATGAAATGCAATATACTGCCCATCAAACTAGCAAAATGGTATTAAGTCCAGCACAGGCACAGATAGACACACTCT
This sequence comes from Sinocyclocheilus anshuiensis, assembly GCF_001515605.1. Classification (NCBI taxonomy): domain Eukaryota; kingdom Metazoa; phylum Chordata; class Actinopteri; order Cypriniformes; family Cyprinidae; genus Sinocyclocheilus; species Sinocyclocheilus anshuiensis. The sequence goes on from NW_015552550.1 coordinate 214,128, forward strand.
GGAAATGAATCACCCAAGCCTGGTCTTGTCTGTCAAAACCCAGACTAAGCTTTTCTTCTACCATGTCTACACGTGTCCTGAAAACAGCTGATCAGCGTCCCTGGTGGTCTCCATCATGAGCCTTCCGATCTTTAGAGAAGAACAGAGACTGGCGTTGAAACCTGACTCATGAAGCCAGTGCAGGGACCAATACACTCCTAAAAATAACAGCTGCACCGGCCACATTTTAAGAAATAGGCCTCTAGTCTAAATTTACTGTATCTATTTGCTCTTCGTAAGCATGATATCTTCCTCTGTCAGTTTTGTGGTTGAGCTTGTAGGATGTTCATGGTTAGTCAGTGACTGGTTAATGTCCATTAAAAATTAAATTAATTGAGCTTATTGGTTGACAGACGATTAATCAATATCAGCATAAATGCCATCATTAATTATGCAAGGAGATGGTAAAAATGTCTGTACAGTCCATACAACTTGTGCACTGCATGTCATTTCACGTCTGCAATACAAACGTGCATCACTGACTTTCTTGAAAAAATGAAACGGGCTCAACATAATCAGCATTGGCGCGTTTCTTTGTAAATAAAGATTGTGCTCACTGCAAATACTATAGTTGTATCTCGTCAGTCTCCCACTATCATCTCAAGCAACAATCATATCAGTGCTCGCCGGGCTAACATGCAGGTAAATTTGCCTGAAATCTCAGTGTGGTGGTATGTTATGCACTGGAATCATATTGGGTATTATTAACGGGAATATTTCACAATCCACAATGTTACATTTTAATGGTGAAAAAGTAATTAAGGGACAATTAATTAATTAAGTGACAGTAAAGACAATTATAACGCTCATCTCAACTTCCTCTCCTGTTCTCTGTAAAACACTTAACGGTGTTATTGAATTATTTCCATAATCACTAATTACTAGTGATTGACCGATATTGATATTTTATAACCGATACCGATACCAATTATTTGCATGTTTATGTGCCTGATAACCGATATGCAGAACCGATATTTATTTACTGTTATAAAGTAAATAAATGACTGAGTGAAGTAAGTCCATACTTCACTTTGGTTTTTCCTCCTTTCAGTCATCTTAAAAAAAGTGTTGAAAATTAGCAGTCTTTCATGTTAAATTTAATCTTCACATTACAACAGCATCAGAAGCAACACTAATATTAACAATAAGCAAAATAAATGTAGAAGGTCTAATGTTTTCAAATGGAGAAAATAAATAAAGGAAATTCATGGCTGTATTATTTAATTAATGCAAAGTTACGTCTTTATTGGGAGAGGACTTGACGGATTATCTTAGCCTACGTGACTCCGTCTTCATGAGACGATGAGCATATAGACAACAGAGAACGAATTAAATTCAGCACTTTTATTTCCAACATGCACCCATTCATGGCTGCATATTATTTAATTCACGCAAAGTTACGTCTTTATTGGGACAGGATTTGATGGATTATTTTACATGACTCCGTGAGTTCATCTCTATTTCTTCGAGCCAAGCTGCATAAACTGCATATCAGGCATTTATGTAATACATCTAATTTGTGCATTAATGGCTGTTATGTTAAATCAAGTTTACTAACTACAGTAAATCAAGTACGCGTGCACGCCGGTTGTTGTTGTCTTGTTTCCCCTCAGATGTGCTGCAATGGTGATCCTACGCGCAATTCTCAAAACATCCACAAGATGACGGCGTTTATCGGTGAATCCGATATTACAAAACCGATATCCGATTATTGTAAAATGCTTAAATCTCGGGAAAAATATCGGTAAATTGATATATCGGTCGATCTCTACTAATTACTTCACATATGAACCAAAGATCCGCACTCAAACTTTTTTAAATCTGCTAGTACATTTTATTTTACCTCCTTCACCACCACATGGGAAACTCAAATGTTTCGGCTCTATGCCTTCTTCAGTGTGTTTGAGTATGGATCTTTGGTTCATATGTGAAGTAATTAAATTGATTGACGCACCAAAAAAATATAAACTCAAGAGCGTGGTGTAAACAGCTGTGTGGAACATAATCACTAATTTCCCATAGATTATGAATAAACTGACATTGATCTTACTAAGTGCCACCCAAACCACACAACTGCCCTGAAAGAAGCTCTACCCAACTTACATTCTCATGATGTATTACTTACAGTACCACTTACGGCCTCACAAAACTACTGGGGTTACTAAAGATCAAAAGTTCAGTCTAGCATATCCAGTGACTGAGGCACGTCACCCAGGAGAGATGGATGAGACATTCAGACACCGCCTTGGAGACCCCTCTATGTGTGATTACCTATATGTGCGCACATGTGTACAGTAGATAGTAATCTGGGGTACTTATAGAAGACATAGGAACCATAGTAAAGCCAGAGTTAAAGTGAAGATGTTTAGGTTGAGAGTAAGAAAGATAAAGAACATGGGAATGAACAAACTGAAAAACAACATGACACAGCTGCGAGCTAAGCAGACACACAGGTGCACTGTGGGTAAATACTGTAATTCCACCAGCATTAAACAGAAGATGAGAGATTAAAGATGTCATGTAGGACCAATGAGAAAGAACTTCTTACACACAAAACACTAACAGTTACAAGAAATCAAAGCAACAGAGAGGTTACCAAAAGGGGATGAGGACCACCAGCCACAAGAGATAAGTGATAATTGGGACACAATCAAAGGCATCAACAGAAGCTAAGGCAACAAAAACTCACTGTTATATTTTTGGGGAGAAAAAAAAAACATTTTACTGGGCAGAAATCCTTGGCAAACCAAGTGACTACACTTTATGTTTAAAGCTGGTTAGTAGAAGCACCATGTCTTACAATCTAACTGCTTCTTCTGTTAATGCCATCATATTTTTGAGTTTTGTTTTATTACAATAGAAGTACCAGATTGTACATATCAGCTCAGATAAGAGGACCTTCGATTTTGTCTTGGACAATGCCTGGGAGCCGAAATGTTTGAGAATCACTGGGCTATGTTTTTTCTCTGTTTATATAGCCAAGTAAATGTCATTTACGGCGATTGTGCTGTGCCACACTGTTATCAGTGCTGTAACTCAGCCTGGGAACTGAGATTCCCCCACACACATCTCAACCATCTGAAAAGAGAAAGAGAATGAAATTCTTTTGACTCTCATCTTGAAGCTCAGATCAGTATGAGTGTCTTATGCCGGTCTCGTATACACTGATCCATATCTGGAGCTGTAAGAACAGACATTAGTCTAGCTAATTAGGTTTCTCCAGCTCTGAAAACATTCTTAATTACTGTGGCATTGATACATTAGATCCATTAGAAGGACAAACTTATTTTACATTACACAAATCTAAATTCCAGAATCTGTGTTGTTTGAAGTGAAAGTTCAACTGATGTTTACCAGGTCTAAACATCATCCGCATGCCTGAATGTTCTTCATCAACATCAGTCATTTCAGATATATGAGTCACTTTTTGTGCAGAATACATTCTAACAGCCCTCTTCAAGAGTAAGTGAATTCAAGGTTGTGGGATCTTCATTGGTTTTTGATGTATGTTCAGATTCAGCTACACTCTTAAATATTAAGGTTCTTTATTGGAATCAGCATTTCAGTTTTTCTTTCATTATTTATTTAGATTATTTAAATGTTCTTCGCTCTAAAAAAAAAAGGGTTCTTTTAATAGGAAGAACCCAGGAGTTCTCAACTAATTATGTCCATGGTTGTTGGAGAATTTGAGATGAGTGAAGGTCTTTTTTTACAGTTTGGCAGCAGGACAGCCTTCAAAAGCAAGACACAGAATGCTTTTCCTTTCAAACAGTTCCGATTGAGGTGCCAAGAAGGCATCAATCAAAAAGCAGGCTCTAGAGCTTGGGGAAAAGCTCCCTTGAGGCCCACAAAAATCCTGCAGACTCTCTCTGCTGAATAATGCATAACATCATTAGGATCCCCATTTAAACCCGCACAGTAACACACACCACCCATCATCGTGAGCAATCGCAGTATCATTTTTCCAAGAGCCGTCACTCTAGCTAAACTCAGCTGAACAATGGCACGGCATGAGAGAAAGATGTTGATTAGAGGAGGCTGTGGTTTCATGTGTTCATCATGACTAATGTTCAGTTATAAGTCTGACAGTGCCTGTAGTGTGCTGACCCAGGAAGGAAGTCTCAAACAGTGTAAAAGCAAACATTTCCAAGAGAAAGTCAAATATTCCACATTCCTTCTCCATTTTACCTTTTAAAGGTAAGAAACAGCAGCTTAGACTTTTCCTCTGTGAGCTGAATGGGAGACCCAAGAAGGGCCCAGTCTGAGAGAGGAGAGGGATTTACTGTTAGCCTGCAGCAGACGGCTTAATTTTCTCCAGATCTGAATGGCCACACAAGCCGCTCATTCCTCTCCCTCTTTTTATCACTCATCCTGGTCTTTTCTCTCAGGCATTATTGAGACAAGTTGGTGAGATTTGGGTCTACAATGGTATCATTCTGCAGAGCTCCGTAGTCATGGCTACAGGATAAACACTGCGTCTCAACTTGTGTGAGTGCTCTGTACCTCGCTTTGTCAGGCGGATATTCTGTGGTTTACTCAGTGTTTGTGGTTGGACTTGTTCTTCGTTACACTGAGCCCCGGCAAAATCTGATGGAAAGTCTTTTAGCATCTTCTGCAGTGATTTCAGGAAAAAATTGTCTGAATTCAGTGGAATAGTTTGGGGTCAGTACGATTTTTTTTAATCAATATTATTATTCAGACTTAAGGCTGGAATACACTACACGATTTTTGCCACGATTTTCTGCCGATTTACAGTTTGGATAAGTTGACGCTAGTTGCCGAAAGTCAGAGCCAGTCTACAGATTTGAGTTGACAGATTTAATACAAAATCGTGTAGTGTATGATGGTGACAGACTCGATGCATTGCGAATCGAGAAATGATTCTGCATCGATTCTGAGATTTTCCGAATGCGTCGCGATTCTTTCTCGATTCGATTCTGAGCTTAGTTTTGAAGAGCAGATGGCGCTGCATGCTTTAGAAAACACCATACTCTGCTTGTTTCCAAATCCTTACACATACTTGTACCTAAAATAATCATTCATAAAATTTGAAAAGGTTGAAGCGAATTACAAGGGTGTTCACAGTGAGCTGTGTTTACATTAATCTGGCATCATAAAAGCATTCTATGCCGAGGTGAAATTACAGACTCAGCCGAACGCACAAGCGCTCTTCAGCGCTCTTCTTCATGAGAATTTGAGCGTGCGGATAAAATCTAGAGTAGAGCGCCATCTGCTGTTAAAATCTAAGCTCAGAATCGATTCCAGAGAGAATCGCGATGCATTCAGAAGATCTCAGAATCCATCCACGAATCGATTCTGCATCGATTTATCGTTGCAGTCCTACTTCAGACCATGATTACATCCAGTTGGAGGATATCAAACAGTTTTCCGTCTGTGACTATAACAAAGTTGGTACGTCTATGATGCCCAGTATTTTAAGATCTGTTCAGTTTTTAAAAGTCGTGTGATGTATTCCAGCCTTTATTCTATGAATTAAAAAAAGATTCTTTAAAAAATCACGGTTTCTATAAGAATATTTAGCAGTACAACTGTAGTAAAATTTGACAATAATAAGCAATGGTTAGTAAACTCCTCTCAGTAGCTGAAAGTACTACTTGCCAAATTAACATGTGAACAAGCATGTAAGAGCCTTGAAATATGCACTTTGAAATAACACACTTCAAAAGTTAGATTTCAGAAGGACTACAGCAATAATTCTTTTTTTTTTTTAAATATCTGAATACATATTTTTAAGACTAACAGACCAAGATATTGTGATCGTAGCTCTGTTTTAGTCAGCATGTCAACATGTTAATCAGAATACAACTGGCCTTGTGCTTTCTCTGAAACATGTGTGATGTGTATTTAATCTTATTCAATAATACTTTGTGTAATGTGCCATCAGACTTTTGCAATTGGTCTAATTTTTGAAGACTGTGGCTTGACTGTGCAACAAAAAAAAGAACAATACAAAGTTCCTTTGTTTTGTTTTGGATTTTTGAAAACAATATCAAATCTTGGCATACATGCTGAATTGAACCATTTCCCTGAACGTGACAAACCGTCTAATGGTGGCTGTCTGTGTCTAGGGATGTCGTTAGGAGGAGTTTTATTTATGGCATGGGCTCCTTTCACTAATGATAATCATGACATGAGTGCACAGCATACGGCTTTGTTAAATCAAGCCTGTCCCCTTTTAAGATGTCAGCTTGGCCTTTGGCTAGACAATATTAGATTACTTAAACAAAGCATCTCTATGGGTCACACTCTTACTGGTGAATAATCAAATCAATTGCATCTGTCCCGAGGGAACACTGAATCCCTCTGTTGACTGTTTAAGCCTTACAGAACAACATTTTAAGGAAATGAAGGCACAGAAATTTTTGAAAAGTAGCGTAATGGAACACAATCTAGGTTTACATGTGTAGTTATAATCAAGCTAAAGCAGGTTTTTGCATAGATGAGCTACAGTCTTCATCTGTCTATTCAAGTATAGGAAACAATGTGTAACTAAACATTTAAAAGATTGGAATCAAACTTTTAAAAAAGTGCATTTAAACTTACATACTGTGCTTGTGTACAAAAATCAGGTACTGCATAGCGTAGTGGTTGGATAGATTATAGGAACGTGAGATGTTCAGACTTGTTCTTTTTAAAAACTTCCATCTGACGAAGATGGACAACATGGAATAGAGATAATATAATCCATAAAAATGTCAGTCAAGTTGAATGAGATGAATAAAAGCGACCTTGTTCTTTCAAGTGCATTTGCGTAAAACTGCAGCTAAGCTCTAACAGAAGTGCAAGGTAATAAGAGACGCGGTCAAATATGTGCACACACTAAAACACACACACCGACTCTGAGAGACAGCGTATGGCAGGGCAGAGCACTGGGGACCTGACCTTTCACCCCAGCACAAGTGACAAAATGAACAAGCTCAAGCTGTCCATTAGAGTGACACAGTGAAAGAAAAGAGGGACAGAGAGAGAAAGAGACACAAAAAGAAAGAACAAATATTTCCATTTCCAGTGTTTGTCCTGTCCCTGTGTCCCAGCTGATCAGGTGACCAGGCTACTGTGCATGAGGGTTGCACAGAGGTTTAAAGGGTGGAAACTTTGGCAGGGCACAATGTGATGGTGGTACGGCAATGGGGAATTATGAACACAAAAGAGATGTATAAACCTCTCTCTTTCTCTCCTCCCAACCCCCGATATAGACATTTTCCTACTCCATTATCAGCAGGCTGATACGAATAAGGTTCCGGACAAGTGAACATTTACCATCTACTGACTTCCTGAAGAGGTGAAGCATCTGTTGCACTATGACACCTCCCAGTCACCACATCAAATGACGGTCCAATGCTCAGATCACTCGCTCACAGATCACTGATGGGGTCAGATCTACCTGGAACACCTTCCAGTGCTTAAATATAGCTCGCTACAAGAAAAACACATTCGGGAAATATTTATCAACTGGCTAACTACAGAAATGGTACCTGGATAGACATTTTCCAACAAAACGGACCCCCAGAGAGACCATTTTGCTTAGGAGAACAGGAAAGGATTTTAGAGAACAGGCCTAAATATGGAACTATGTTCAACTCTGGCTGTCAGCAACATTTCATTTATAACTGTGTAGACAGGGTTGAGATTTTGGCATGAAAGCAATAGATGCTCACTAACATGTTGCTGTGTGTCACTGACTTTCTGCTGTGGAACACAAAAGTTTGTATGGGCTTTAAAAAACAACAACAAAACACTAAGACATTTTTTTTAAATATCCTCTCTTGTGTTCTCTCTGTATGAGAAAAAATCATAAAAGTAAAAAAAGTCATACAGGTTTAGAATGACATGAGTGTGAGTAAATTTTGAGTTATTTTTGGAGTGAAGTTTGAGTTATGAAACACCAGAGAAGTTACGAAAAATCTGAAAAAATGGTGCCAAACACAGAGCTCATCACATTCCTGGGGTGAGGCAGAAAATGATAGCTGTCTGAAATTCCACAGGGAATCAAACCTGATGCTCACACAAGTCATAACTGTTCAAACAGCCCTCAAAGATTTCAACAGACCCTCCCCACGTGCTTTTTTTACTCAGTGTCCTAACTAGACACACTGTGGTAAGTTTCCAGTGACAAGAAATTTGTTGGTCCAAATGGAAAAAGTATATGCTGTGCCAATCAGAACAGAGCTGATGTATTTTATATAAGTTTGTATGACCCTGGACCAATGATGTTCGTTGTGGGTAGGGTTGGGTACCATTCACATTTTAACCGGTACGGTACCGGTATCGGTACCTGAATTTCGGTGCCGGTACCCAACGGTACCTTTTTTCGGTACTTTACTCTCTGTGTTCTGTGTTATTACAAAAACATTTATTTCGGTGAAAAAATAAAAGTCCAAAAGTCTCAATTTCAACATTTTGAACAATAGGGCCCTACAAAGTTTTTCTTTCTTTCTTTCTTTCTTTTCCTCAGAAATTCTTGTTTTAATTTTTCTGAAAATCAAATGAAGGCATTAAACATTTATTTTAAATTAAATGAAAATTAAGCCATTTTATTTTTTGGCAAACAAACTGAGGTTTACTGTTGAAATTAATACATGGAAGAAAAATTGTGTGAATATTCCTTTAAAACATTTTTAAAAGGCTAATAATTGTATTATATTTTTCTACAATTAAGTGATTAATCTGGTTGTATTTATTTTTATAATTTAATTGCTTTATTTAAATTTGATAGAAAATGGAATATTTAAAGATGTACATTATACTGTACAAAAGTAATACAAGAGTAATATATTCATGTTACATGTTAAACCGTACTTTTATTTTGACAGGTTGCCATGAAGTTTCTGTGTGTATACAGTATGATGATGCTAGTTTTCTCAAATGAAATGGTAAAATTCTCGCAAAGTGACTCTCACAGCAGCTCTGGAGATTAAGTTT
>NW_015552550.1:230902-242049 GCF_001515605.1 Sinocyclocheilus anshuiensis
TAGGGTTGGGTACCGTTCACATTTTAACCGGTACGGTACTGGTATCGGTACCTGAATTTCGGTGCCGGTACCCAACGGTACCTTTTTTCGGTACTTTACTCTCTGTGTTCTGTGTTATTACAAAAACATTTATTTCGGTGAAAAAATAAAAGTCCAAAAGTCTCAATTTCAACATTTTGAACAATAGGGCCCTACAAAGTTTTTCTTTCTTTCTTTCTTTCTTTTCCTCAGAAATTCTTGTTTTAATTTTTCTGAAAATCAAATGAAGGCATTAAACATTTATTTTAAATTAAATGAAAATTAAGCCATTTTATTTTTTGGCAAACAAACTGAGGTTTACTGTTGAAATTAATACATGGAAGAAAAATTGTGTGAATATTCCTTTAAAACATTTTTAAAAGGCTAATAATTGTATTATATTTTTCTACAATTAAGTGATTAATCTGGTTGTATTTATTTTTATAATTTAATTGCTTTATTTAAATTTGATAGAAAATGGAATATTTAAAGATGTACATTATACTGTACAAAAGTAATACAATAGTAATATATTTCTTTTACGTTAAACCGTACTTTTCTTTTGATAGGTTGCGTGTTCATGCCGTCATACAGTGAGACGCAAAGGCCCGAAAACCACCGCGAGCGTCACACGTGCTTCAGTATTTGTGTAGTAAACAAAACCGTGTTTCCGCAATTCATACATAGAGGCAAGCGGAACATGCAGGATTCGTATTTAAACTGTCTTTTTGCATTTTAATATTCACTAGTTTATATCGCAATTCGAATTAAGTGGCAGTGGCTACTTTTGATTTATTCGTCCAAAATTGACGAATTCCGTGGCATTCCGCGCTATAGAGTAAATTACGTTTTTATGAATGGACTCCGCGATCCCGTCCGCGTTTTCGCAGAAACCATATGGCCCTAGAAATGTAACCACACTTCAGAACATTTCGGCTTGCCCTGTGTGTTGTTTGAACGAGTTGCAGGGGTGACCTCACGTCACAGGGTTTCTCTTTCTCTCTCTGTAGCGTATGCGCCCAGATGCGTTCTCAGGTACCGAAATTTGGCACCGATTGATTTAACGTGAATCGGTACTCGGTAGTACCAACGTAATTCGGTCGGTACCCTTAAAAGTACCGAGTTCGGTACCCAACCCTAGTTGTGGGTGAAGCCAGGGCCGTCACAAGAGGTGCAACTAACGAAGGCAACTTTCACGCGCATCTAATGGACAAATAAACCATGCGATCTTGTTTGTTGTTCTTTTGTTGTTAGTAAAAAGTGGCTTGACCTACTGCATAATACACTTCTAACAAGCAGAAAAATACAACAACTGAGTCTACTATCAGCTATGACTACAGTCTTTTGAAGGACAAAAAAAAAAAACTAGAAAAAAAACATGAACTTAATGTCATTCAGGTCAGCTGTCATTTTATTTTGTCATGTTGAACAATGTCAGACAGTATGTTACAATTTAATAATTCAGCATAGGCTATATTTCATTCAGATTTTAAATGTTTTCAGATGGGTCATAACACTTACAGTAGCTACAGTATAGAGTCAGAGTCATTTAGCTATGTCTAGATTATAGATTTGCAGCTGCAGGCTGTATACATTTTGAACATGTTGACAGATTTATGAAAATGACAGATTAAAAAAAAAACTTAGAATGTTTCGATTTAGTTTTTTAGGAATACATTTAACTAAAAACAATAATATGAAATGAACTCAGGTCAACTCACCATACGAACAGATTAGGTATAAATCACTTTCCTTGCCGCAAACTCAGCAATAAAATCGTTATAATCCAGCTTGGGTGCAATATCCTTTTCAATTGACAAAAGGGCAAGCCCACATAGTCTATCGCGACATGGAGGTGCGCAAACAGTTTTTAATTATTTTCCTTTTCTCACCACCCGACTTGTCTACGAAATCGGTCGCGTTCTCGCGCAGCGCCCCAAATTATTTTCTCTTCTTCACAGACGTGCAGAAGTGGGGCGAGCACGTAGAACGTACTATTGAAATTCGAAAAATAATCATTTTCAGATTGTGGCCTTGATTATATAATTGTGAGAGAGCAGCAATTGTATTTTATTGATGCTGGGTGGAAAAACAGTAATAAAAAATTAAGATATAAACCACATACAATGCAGGCCAGGAGCGAGGCCCTCTAGAGGCGCGAGGTCCTGTGCGGTCACACACTTCGCACAGCCCTTGCGACGGTCCTGGGTGAAGCTACTCAGCACATTTCTGCAGAAACAAACCAAGTAATCGACAAAAAGTTACATCTGGTCAGGACATGGTCAAATCAGAAGGGGAAGACTGATTGACAGCCTTAAATTTTGTCCCTTCTGAACGGATTCAAATGAATTATCTTCCATTCTGAATCCCTGTCTTATTTTACATAAAGCTGTGCATTGTGCTGACTTACAGATATAGAAGTATTGAAAAACAGTACTCTGGTGACAGCAGTATAGAGTATCACATCAGAGTTCTCTGAATGCTTGAAGAGTGGCAGTCTTCAGACCAAGAGGCGTCAGGCCAGTGCTCTGATTCACACTGTCACTGCATTGGCATCAAGCTGTAAACAGTGTGCCTGAAGCCCAGACTCATAAGAGGCTCCATCCATATACAGCTGTCTACTCAAAACAATCAAATGTGCATCATTAGCACCATTTGGAGCCCACAGTCATTCTTTAAGGCTTTGAAGAGTGTGACCAATGTTTGTCTTATCTTGCTAACACATCCAACAGAGAATAAAAACAGGCAATTGATCATCTAATGCTCTTGACAAATTTTGCAGTCAAATCACAAAACCTAATCCAGCAGGTTAGGACGGGAAGGTAAACTATATTCTACAACACCGAGAATTTGATGAAATCACTGCGCTACTACTATGGGGTAATACCATGTTTTAAGAGCATTTACTATGGCAATACTACGGTGTTCTTTGAAGTACCTTGGTACACAAAATTAATATCATGTTACAAGTGCCATTGCTTAAATCCAATGAGTAGGCAATACAACAGAGGGACCTTAGTTGGGACTATCAGGTCACAAAGTCCATTATATTGTCTAGGAATATAGCAATCATTAAGCTGCGATGAAACGGAAGTAGCAACAGACCTTTTCTTTCATATTGTGACGTACGTGAAATGGATTATTGAAAAAAGAAAAATTATAGGGCATAACTTAGTTCTATGTATTGGTTGATGATTGGATTTTGAGATGTGGGTGTTGCATTCAAAAAATAATGTGAGTTTGCAGTCGATTGTGAAGGGATGAGGTTTAAGTTGACTAAATGAATGGAGAAGTCCAACATACGTCACCAGAGAGAAGTCTGTTGTTGTTTTTTTACTGAAAGAGAGTTATATTTTGATTAAACCTTTAAAAAAAGGGGGGTAGCACACATGGATGATTTGTTCACAATATGATCTACAACATGCATAATTAAACTAATTAATTCTCAGGTAAAATCATGTCTACTTCAATAAATCCTGAATAAGGGAATGTGGATTAAGACATGGCTGAGTGGCAGTTTCTAAATGATACACGTTCATATGAATGAAATGCATACAAAGACCAGACTTACAGGGTCGGCCCCTGTAACAGCTTAGCTTCTAAACTTCAAGTGTCTCCTCAAAATAAATCCCATCTAATTTTAATCAGTCTTTCCCTGAAATCCAAACCTGTAGATGGGACCCCATCTAAACTCACTGGCACATAATCAGTCAAATACACAACTCAAATCCTGAGTCCTTAAGTCTTTAGGGTTAATCTCCAGAACGGTGTACAACTTCAGAGCGGTTGCATTGAGATCAAAGCCTATTCATGAGCTAAACACAAAAAAACGTTGACTTTTGGCCCTCTGCCACTGATGGATTGAGTCCTGGTCTCTTCTATTGTGAAGCAAGACTCCATTGGCTGAGAGCTGGATTGTGTGGCGACACTGTCTGGGGCTGAACTCAGCAGGATGTGACAGTGTAAGGTCATGTGGAATGGGTTACATAAATTGGGGGGGGGGGTCCCAATGTTTGACTTTGGCACAAGCAATGGTTACCAACCATGAAGATAAACACAATTTAGAAGATCACCTGACAACATAGTATGTTCAGTTACCCTTTACACATCCTATAAATTTAGACTTCAACCTAACCTAGATTTGTACTTCTAATGGCAATTATATTTAACAACTTTCTGTGTAAGCTAACAGGTCAGTGAGAATAGTATGAGCAAGTTTCTGTTAATGGTGACTTTCCCAACTTGTGGTCTGACATAGATTTTAAAGGGGTAGCCTGTGTTATCACAGTGATTATGGACACAACATTTCTGGCCACTGCTAAAATAGATCATGGAGTGAAAAGGACAGTGGGAATTCACCTAAACGTGTGTTTGCATGTTGTCACTAAAATGTGTGCACATGTTTATATTTATGGTCCTCCTTTTCGTCCTTTCCTCTACAAATGAACCATTCATTTCCTCCTCAAATGGTCCACACAGAACGGTTTTCTTTCCTGCCTAGTGTGTTAAAGGGATCATCGGATGCTCATTTTGCACAAGTTTATATGATTCTTTAGGGTCTTAATTAAAAGTCTATAACATACTTTGGTTAAAATACCATGTTAAAGAAGAGAGACCCAAAGGGTGTGACAGCATTCTTGAAGCAGCAAGAGCCACACAAACAAGATCCATAACAGTACACTGATTCATGCGGTTATATTAAGTTTGAGAGATCTGTTATCTGCTTTGTCAACCCTGATTTCTAGAAAAGAAAGTCATATTTTTCACATTCTTGTCTGACTACTTACATTGAGGCCATATCTATACAGGTAATGGCATTAATGACAATTTACTAAAAAATGAAGACAGCCTGTAACTTCAGCGTGTGAGGTGATGAAATGGCATAAAAATGACTGATGATTAGCATCAATGCCTCAAAGGAAACAAGTCAAAGCTTGATCAGATACATTACAGTTTGGTTACTACAGTGTACGCAGGAGGAAACAGTGAAATCTCTTAGCATTGCATAGTACTCTCTTGCTACTCCACATGTAACGGATGTAACGGCTGTCCCAAAAATGACCAGTGCACAGTGATTTGCAGGCATGCAGGACAAAATTAACCCTAAAGGTCTTTAGTCAACATTCCTGAACTCTGTCTGAATCCCATTACATCACAATGACATTAAAAATGCTTCCTTTTTACTCAGACATCTGTTATCTGTTCACACTAAAAACTATTCAAAATCAAGCCGACTATCCTAAACATGCTGGATGATCTATCTTTGAATATCACTACATCAGAGCACTCTTGCTGCGTAACGAACATGTGGCCTTGCAGGGTCAAATTTTAGAACCTGTAAATCACATATGAAGCTAAATCGGTTAGCCTATCCAGCCAATCTGGGACTATCTATCTATAGGGCCTTTCGCACCGCAGGAACCTTTTCATAGTACCAGAACTAATTGTGGAACTACCCACTTTTTGGCGTTTTCGCACCACCAGAACTGAGAGCGATTTTAGTACCGGACTGCCTTTTTCGAGAACCAAATTAGCTCCTACTCCGGAGCAGGGTCTAACCAGCACAACTGGTACTAATCGTGACGTAAGTAGACATTGATTGGCCAAACGCGTATGAAAATGCCCTCACCGCCATGATTTAAAATGGCGTGTAAACATACTGTAATCATTGTGTCAACTTATTTCGCAAGTATGGAGAACAGCGATAGATGGACGGACGCTGAAGTGCAGGCACTTGTAGCAAATGTAGCACTGCCAGTTGTCGTTGGAGATTCTTAGTCCTCCTTTCCGTTCTTTCAATCGCTTTACGTATACGTCGACTTTCCATGTCCATTATTGTGAAACCCACGAGACACAACAAAAACACAGCTCCGATCACAGCGTCCTCCATCCTCCTGTTGTTAATGTTGTTTTCTTTGTTTCCGTTGTTGAACGCCGCGCACAAATGACGTCGCTGTCGACCGGTTCCTAATACACACTGTCTGTTCGAATGCAACCCTTTAAATGGTACTGGGAAATAGTTCGCGCAAAATTGTCCCAGTACTTTAGTACTGTCCATTTAGTTCTGGAACTAAAGCGGTGCGAAAGGCCCTTATCTAGGACTATCCAGCCAAACATTAGCAGGATTTGGTATGGACCTGACTATAACCAAATGTCACAATCTGAGTGCTGAACTAACATGACGTTTTGTTTATTTAGTGGTGAGAATGATGGGAGCAGTGGTTTTCTGTTCATATCTAGCATAACAGACAGAAAGGAACAGAAGGGAGCAAGAAAGAGCGAGAAAGAGAATGCTGTGATCATGTTTTATACTCTGTATTGAACAGGTCTGATCAGGAGAAGCATCGCGAGCATTCCTCTACCTCAGCAATATAAAGAGCAGCCATGAGATCTGCCTTACTGTTATCACACAAACACACACATAGTTTTCAAAATTAGGACAACCATTGACTTCTATTGTGTTTGTGTGTGTGTTTATCTATATATATAGAGCAGCCATGAGATCTGCCTTACTGTTATCACACAAACACACACATAGTTTTCAAAATTAGGACAACCATTGACTTCTATTGTGTTTGTGTGTGTGTGTATATATATATATATATATATATATATATATATATATATATGAACACACACACACATACACTAATCTTCAAAGTTTGGAGTTTTAGTTTAAACAGTTGATAATCACAATAAATGTTTCTTGAGCACCAAATCAGCATATTAGAATGATTTGATGATCTTCACACACACACACACACACACACACACACACATCAGACAAATCTGCCCACTAGCAAAATACAGCCTCACATTTACAAAGAGATGCCTACACATTAAATATCATAGACAAAGTGTTTGTTATTACTATTGAGACCCCCTAGTCATAAAGAGCCCTGCAGCTGCCTTTCTCATGAAACCCCTGAAGAACAGTGATGAAATTCTTCAGTTAAGAGTCTTAGAAGCATGCGGCGTTACTCGAAAGGGTTAAAGTTTAACACATCAGAGCAGGCCTCTACCTGACAACAGATCCGGACAAACCTCAGACCTCTCTGAAACATCTGAGTAAACCTGCTCTTCAAACACGACTTCTAGATAACCCAGTGACCCTTGGACAAATGTCTCCACAACAAGGTGGGTCAAATTAAAGATCGCCTCACTTCCAAGTTGTCCTGAGACACAAAAAAAGGACACAATAAATGGGCCTAATTTAAGCCTCCAACATCTTGACAAGCAGTGGTGGGTTTAAATGAATGAGCGGGAGGCTCTTTTGCTTTTAAACGCATTTGTTTCCAGTTACCTCTACAGCTATTGTAAGCTACAGATGACTGAGCCAGAGCTGCAGTGTTTCCTGAAAAACTGAACCATATGCAGCTTGGCCGGTTTGAGGGACTGGATGTTTAGATGGATGTTTGACTTTGTAAATTGTACCCAGCTCACTCAATTACAAGGACAACGCGATTGCTCACAGGACAAGCCCATCAGTGCTCTTGGAGACGATACACTCCAGGTCAGAGGAAGTTCCTCGTAAAGGGTAAGAACTACGAATGTTTGTGGTTCAATGAGCAGATGTAGCACAGCGCAACCTGCTCGGAGCGTAACTGTGGTTTGGACTGATGAATGAGCATATGAGTATACTAATAACAATGTACTTCTACTCCAAACACTTCATTTTGCCCCTCTTTCGCCTCCCATTCTTTCCTTCTGGGCTCATTTTCAATATCAACCCGGCAAACCCAAACACAAAAGATGAAGCTAAATTGAATCCACACATGTCCGTGTTTTCAAACCCGAGGAAGAGGAAGAAAATATGGTTTCAGATGAAACAAATCGCCTTCATTCTTCACCTTCAAGGCAGCAGTCACCTTTAAGAGAACGAAAGGCCAAGAGTGTTGTACACACATACACACTTTCCTTCCTCTCTGCATGGTTGACCTCTTTATAGGCTCACTGAGATGTAAAGGAGACAAGTGTAATGGAGAGAACAGCTGGCGTGACAGGCCTGAGCACACACACATTTGGAAGACCCCAATAGTCATGAAGGGAGGTCACACACAGACACAGTCAAACCGGCTGTATGAACCCTACAGAAAAACAGCAGCACGCAGTCAGCTCTCAGCAGAGCGTATTCATGCTGAATCCACAGTTTCACTCTCCTTGGCTGCTTTACCTGCGTCAAGGTCAGTACAGACCACCAACACACACTCTTAACCATTTATTCATTAAAAACACACAGTGACAAAAGGTCCTGTTCACGTATAACATGGATAACAAGCACACTACATCACCACAAATATGTTCCCCCATAGCTAAAGTGTATTCTCACACTTTTGTTTAAGTCAATCAGCAGCACAGTAAAACTCAGTAAAAACAGTAACAGTACCCCCCTGTCTCCCACCCCTCCCTCATCTCAACCCCCGTAAGGTAAAGCCATTAGCACCTCAGAACTCCAGAGTTGTCTGTACTCACCATGCTGTAGGCTGATTGTTCTTCCTTTCATTAGATTCATTTTCCAGTGAGTCCGGCGGCCTCCCGTGCCGTGGTTGAGTGTGGGTGTGCGTGCATGTGTGCTGCTGAGTGGGCAAGTTTGTGTGTGTGTTGCTCACTAACCCTTCCAAACTGCAGGTCTCCGACACACTGACACACTCCCCAACACACTGCAGCAGCTCATGAGTTAGAGACCGCCCACTCACCCTCTGCCCCTCCCCTCTCACATTGCCTGCCTGTCTGTCACTCAGAAAAATCTGTCCACACCCACAGCTCAAAGACCCTCCCAATCACACTCTACATAAGCTGCTGGAGCAAAACAGACACAAGGGAAAAATAGTGTCAACACAATATGCAAAACTGTTTGCTTACCAACTTTCTTCGAAATAGCTTCTTTAATGTTTCACAGATGAAACAAAAGCCCTATTCGGACGGGACTAGTTTTCTAGGGGGACATTAGAGAAATTTTTATACTTTTGCAACCTCTTTAACAATTCCAGAGCAAATTACCTACCATTATTCAGCAAACTCTGTGGTCCTGTCTGTGATTGCGGATATTGTATTATCCCAACGCTTCTCCTCTTGTGTTTTTTGGCCTACCTGAGCTACCATTTGCTGCATCTTTCACTATGGATTGTATCCGACGAAAAAATTAAATAGTAAAATTAATAAGGAGAGCCAAATCGCAGAAACGGCTAAGACTGGCCATTTTAATATCAGCGTCAGGTAAGATACTTGTCTAGATTTCTCTGCTCACTTACATGGGTTTATTATAAGCAGCCACTTCTATAAACTCATCTGAAATTTATTTAAATAATGTTTTTATAATAAATTACAATTATATTAATACATATTTCATTAGACATATGCGCCGTGTGTGATGCACGCAACTACATCATGTCTACAAACCACCACAGACATGTGCTGAGAGACGAAAGGAAAGGGTGGTCAATTCAAACTACACGTAAACAAAAACAAAATCTTGCATTGTAACAAGATTTCCAAAAATTATGACATTTAAAAAAAATTTAATAAAAAAATGAATGATGTCTTGGCAACTAATGGAAATAAGTTCAAGTACTAAAATGACTAAAACTGAAATAAAAATAAATTAAAGCTAAATAGACATAAAAATGACATCTAATAAAGCGAATTCAAAATGTTAAAATATTAAAATAATGCATCCAACTGAACTCACTGACTCTCTTTAAGTAACCTTAACTGACTTTATGTGATTAATGTTATTAATGGGAACAGCACTTTTAAATTAAATGTTTACCAAAATACATCATTCAGTCAAATTTAATTTATTGCACAGAACTCTTGAGGAAACACAGTTGTAAACACTGTAATCTGGCTTTTCAGCGAGAAAGCTAACCCAGAGACTGGCTCCCTGCTGACAGAGTGAATGGACACAGAGCTCTAGTGGGAGGAGAAATGCTGTCCAAGATGAGTGATTGACACTTGGTCTGCTCACCACTGTCTAAAAGCTGAGAAGGGATCAACAAGGAGAAAGAGAGACCACAAGGGGTAAAGTGAACATGGGGCACAAGGTTTCAGTGTCTCAGTCAAATGCACAGCTGGTCTAAGGGGAATTAAGGCACCTCTAACTTCATTTAAATCTTAATACACAGTTTTAGTTGAATAATGAATTAATTATTTGTACCTCAGAATGTTTTCTTCTTTCTTTAAAAGTCTGGATGCCTCTTTCTTGCCCATCTGCAGTTGTTTTTTTCTTCCACCATTATATTTTTATATCAAATAAAGATCCAACATTGATGACAGAATTGTCATTTTTGAGTGTCTATAAACATGTCTATAATAATGTTGCGGCAGCCCTCGTGTGAAGCTCTCCTTGTTTGAAGACCGAAGAGTGTAAAGACCATTGACTCTACCGTTCGACTCCACCGAGCAGGGACACCGGCAAGACACATAAGTATCGCTTCTGAATCATTCTCTTTCCTACTACTTGTTCCCCTTCTGTTTTCAGTTTTTATAACCAATTCTTACTATGTGTTTCCAGATCCCTACTATGACTACCAATCGCAAACCATGCATCACACACTGTAGGCAGCACAATCCTAACAACTTGCGCACTTTGCCTATGTCTACTAATACACTACTTTCTTTTTCTATTGTTCTCTGGAATTGCCAGTCTGTTGTAAACAAAGCAGATTTTATTACTTATATTACAAGTCATTCAAGATTAAACCTCATGGCCCTGACAGAGACGTGGATCAAACCAGAGGACAATGCTACACCTGCAGCACTCTCAAACTGGTCTGCTTATCTCTAATGATTGGAAATTTAATCCTTTACCATCTCTGAGTATCAACAGCTCCTCTGAATCACATTCATCCACTATTACCCACCCTCTTAAAATCCAACTCCTTGTTCAAGCTCTTGTTCTGTCCAGGCTGGACTATTGCAATGCTCTCTTGGCAGGTCTTCCAGCCACTTCTATCAAACCTCTACAATTAATCCAAAATGCCGCTGCAAGATTAATCTTTAATGAGCCGAAAAGAACACGTCACACCTCTGTTCATCAATTTGCACTGGCTACCAGCAGCTGCTCGCATTAAATTCAAGGCATTAATGTTTGCCTACAAAACCACCACTGGCTCTGCACCCATTTACCT
>NW_015552550.1:242758-251896 GCF_001515605.1 Sinocyclocheilus anshuiensis
TAAAAATATCGGTATTGGTACTCGGTATCGGCAAGTACCAAAAATAAAAGTATCGGTATTGGGCGAGTACTGGAAAAAGTGGTATCGGTGCATCCCTATATGCTACTGTTTAAAAGTTTAGGGTCTGTAAGATTTTTTCATGTTTTTGAAATAAGTCTCTTATGCTCACTAAGGCTGCATTTATATAAAAACAATTATAAAGAGAAAATGATTTCTATTTTAGTGTATTTTAAAATGTTGTGATGCACGATCATGATTTTTCATGGCCGATTCCGATACCGATTTTTTACAAGCAAACTGGCCGATTCCGATACCGAGTTCCGATTTTTTTATTTTTTTTATCAAGCAACAAACAAGAAAGAATAAAAGTACACATAAACAAGATGTTTATTTGGTATTTAACAGGCTAAACTGGGTTTTGGCTATTGAAAACAATAACTGTAACCATCTGAAATTAACAGCAGTAACTGCGCAGTAAGTAGGCTACATTCAATACAAACATAGGTAGGCCTACTGACAAAAGCATTTAGCTTTTGTTTTTAAATTGGGTTGAAACTACTCCTTATTATTATTATTATTATTATTATATTGTTGTCGTTACCTCGGATCGAGGATCGTAGCCAGATAGTACAAGGGCTCCAGTTCAACATCGCTGAATCTTTTCTCAACCGCTTCTAAAAGAGTGGATTTGAGAGTTTTAACGCCATGATCCGTTTCAGCGCTTTTTTTAAGGAGACGTTTCAGTGCAACGGAATGACATCTGCTGCAGTCGCAGTGGAAGAGCTGATCTCTTTTGTAAGCTCCTCAAATGGTGCAAGAAGGGTCAATATGTTCTCGATTAGAGCCCATTGGTACGAGGTGAGGGTTACAGGTAATTCGTAGTCTGCAGTATATGCCCCCAAAGAATGCTTCTGCTCCATAAGACTTGACAGCATATAATACGTGCTGTTCCATCAAGTTGGGACATCTTGTTGTAGCCTTTTCTTCGGCTGGCCCAGCTGTGCCTGCACATTCTGAAGTCGGGAGTATGCGAGCGGCGAATGTTTGAAATGGCCAACCATTTTTCTTCCAGTCACTACTATGTCAGTTACACTGCGCTGTGAGAGCAACCCTTCATTTACGGCCAGCTGAAGAGTGTGGGCCATACAAGGCAGGTTAGGTAGGTGAGCATCCTGCATTGCTTTACACATTTTTGCGGCATTATCACACACAATTACATGCACTTTGCTTTTGGAAATGTTGCAGGTTTTAAGCATTTCGTCAAAAGCCATGACTGTATGTGAACCAGAGAATTCTTGTGCATGTAAGAGAACTTTTTGTAGTTCGAAATCAGCATCAATATACTGGGCCATCAGACTCAGCATAGATATTGGGCTCACATCAGCGCTCCATATATCGGTGGTAAAACTAATGTATCTGACCTCAGCATTAAGTAGACTGTGAACATGAGCTGACACAGCATTGTAGATTTCGGGTAGAGCCACATCCGAAAAGTATCGTCTGCTGGGCAGCGTGTATCGCGGATCCATGTGCGCCATTAGACAGCGGAAACCTTGGTCTTCTACAACGGAAAACGGCTGGTCATCCAGTACAATAAATTCCATTACTTTCTTTGTAATGGCTTGCGCGTAGGGCTGGGTATCGAGTTCGATACTTTTTAGGCACCGACCGAATTGCCTCGATACCATCGAGTATCGAAAAACGTCTCGTCGTTCGGTACCAAATTTCGATACCTAAGGGGTTAATATCATCAGCGTCAGTGAGCCAATAAGCCTGCAGCACTAGCCGGTGTGTTCGACTAGAAGCGGTGCGGCGCAGATCGATCATCCGCGAGAGCGACTCGAGTATCGGTATCGAAAAATTTTGAACGATACCCAGCCCTACTTGCGCGTTTGAACTATCTCGGCTGTAACTCTGGTTTTGTAGAATGACGGATTTCACCGATGGTTGAGTGAGGGATGAAGGTCTTGCCTGTTTTGCATTATCAACAGACTTTTGATACTCATCGTGTTCTTTCGGGTGATGAACTTTTAAATGTCTGATCAAGTTTGTTGTGCCGAATGTCTTCGCTGTTGTTCCTCTGCGATTAACTTGTCCTTTGCAGACATTGCAGATTGCAAGCTTCACGTCCTGCGCACAGATTTCAAAATTCTTCCACACAAATGACATGTTCGCGAATGATTAGGCCTACAAATGTAGTATGTGCACGCGGGCGCACTTCCGGAAAAATCGGACGAAAAAAATACAAAAAACCGGCCGGTTGTCGATCGCACATTATAAGCAAAAACCGGCCGGTTCCGATTTATGGCCGGTCAACCGGTGCATCCCTATTAAAATGTCATTTATTCCTGTGATGGCAAAGCTGAATTTACAGGCTCCATTACTCCAGTCTTCAGTGTCACATGATCCTTCAGAAATCATTCTAATATGCTGGTTTGGTGCTCAAGGAGCTGTCATACTGGGCAAATGTAAAATGTAACTCAGAGTTGATAAATTACTAAATACATATGGTTAAATGGAAACTAGGTTTAAGCAATTTTTCAACCAATGCCTTTCAATGTCATCCTGGATATTGATTTTCTTAAGTAACATTGACAGGGCCCTTAAATCAATACTTTAACCACATTCAAGTCGATAAAGCATTTAGGCAAGTCAACAAATTCAATACTGTACATTAATTCAGATTAATTCAGCAGAATGAATTGATATTGCTCAAATTAATTTGGTATTTATATCTCCCTTGCTGGAAACAGTATGCCCTCATACTCAAACATTTAGCTTTAATTTGAGGCTGATCTGAAAGAGCACAAAGGAGATTTCTCAACTTGGTACCAAGCTGCTTTTAAACCTGAACAATTAATTAAGGTAATTTTGAATCCACATATGTGGGTCAGTGTGTTTAAGTTTTTCATCACTGTGTTAGGTTTGTCTATTTTTATTGGGGTCCAGTATAAATATTTATATACATTTATGTGCATTGTATGACCGTTCCTCACTAAAACCCTATATGTCAAGCATGTGACCAATCCACAATTAAAATGCATTTACTTTTAACCATGCATGTAAAAAACACATGTTCCTTTGGCTCTAGACCAGGGGTCTCCAACCTTTTACAGGCCAAGGAGAGATGGATAGAGAGTAGGGATGTGCGGGTCTAGTCGACTAGTCGACTAAACGGTACAGCTCCTACAAGTCGACACTGAAAACAATAGTCGATTACACGACAGAAAAAAAAAAGAAAAACAAAAACAGGATTTTATCATTCACATTACCATCATTTTAACATTGCATTTAAAACATTTTAAATAACAAGTTAAAATAACACGTTTGAAAAATAATACATTATTTTTAAAAGTTTATCTGGGCGGAAACTACATTTTTACCTCAGACCAGTGTACGGCAATCCCATTGAGGGATTTGACAGTGTGATTCATAGATTAAGTATTTAAAATATAGGCTATTATATATGCTACACGCACGCAAAGAGGTTTTTTTTTTCTTACCATCTTTTGGGGGTTTCTTGCTTTTAGACTATTCGACTAGTCGGATACAAAACTTTAGTTTAAACGACAGTCAAATTAGTCGTCGCGCACATCCCTAATAGAGAGATGGACCAGGGACCCCTGTAGTGTATAAATAAGTGCAGCATTTTAAGCCTGGCCTATAGTGACATTGGTACAATACCATATTAATATATTTATATCCTTTGTTATGATGCCTACATTGCAAATTATTATTTTTTTAGACATTATCGATGTACAGAGTCATACAATTTACACTTCAAAACATTTAGCTGTACTTCAGCTTCTTTAAATTTTGGTTGAACTTTATTTAACATTGTATTTTTATTTAACAATACAATATAAAGCTATAATCGGCAGACCCTCTGCAGCACTGCCATGGATATCCTATTGACAACTGAGGACACATTACACAAGAACACATAAATAAAGTGAATGAATTAATTCCCAAAAGTTGCTTATAATTTTTCTACCTAGAGTGTTCATTATTTTTGCAATTCCTGTTGGTGCCACTAAGGGCACTACATTTATTTCACTTGAAGATTATTTGAGAAGCTGAGGTGCAATAACAACCCCCTTACAGGTATCTGATGGTGAAAATCCATAATGCTGCTGTCTGCTTCTCCAGTAGCCCTTCACTGCAGAACAAAGATCCAGGGGGCGGGGTTGGATCCACATCTAGGGGGTGGAGATGGTAGGTTTAGGGGTGGAGATGGGTAGGTTTAGGGGTAAAGATGGGTGGGTTTAGGGATCAGGGGGTGGAGATGGGTAGGTTTAGGTATATGTAAGGTGGGAGGAGTTGGATCTGGATCCAACCTCGCCCCATGGATCTTGTGTTCTGCAGTGAGGACCATCTCTGCTTCTCTCTCACTAAAAGTTGGTAGAGAGCTTAGCATGAGGGAGGGAGTTAAATACAGTAACTGGGGGAGCCAAAGCACTCTGCAGTGGCTGTGGCTGGAACATGCACACTCACACTCCAGCTGCACACGGTAACAGCAGGAAGCCATGTAGGAAAGATTCCTCAAACAACAAGATCAATTCACTGCCATGCCAAAAAACAATCAAATTAAAAATGTAATAAAAATATTATTTTTCCCCGTTCCAAATAGTTTAATGAGCTTTATTGGCATGACAAATATTTGTACAATATATATTGTATCTTTATTTATTTATATATTCATATTTCCAATAACATTTGCAGCTTAGCTGCATACAAATAAATTAGTCCAAGGGGGAAAAAAAGCCACCAATGACAGCCACTGTGTTTCCCTATTAAGAAAGGGAGTATTTCATTGTACATGAAGGTTTAAAATGTGCTATATATGTCTAACCTAATATCATAATACATTACAATTCCCGGATGTCTGTGTATTTTGTGCATTCTGTCTCCCCCTGTAAGACTTTAACCAGATTGACACTGATATGTTACCTTGTAAACAAGACACAAAAATGATCTCATAAAGTCCACACAGTCGCTGTATGGCAGGAAGTGGAAAAGGAGGGAGAGTGGATTTTTAGCCACGGGGCAAAAAGTAGCTCTTGTATTGCACCCTTTGTTAATGGCATGTTATATGACATGGTCCTTCACCCAAAGCTGTCATCAGGAGTAATGCTCAGTTCCTGTGTGTGTGTGTGTGTGTGTGTGTGTGTGTGTGTGTGTGCAGCACACTTTATCACAGGGCTACACAAACAGAGTAGGGTTCAAAAATCAGTCCATGTAAAGTGAGAAGGATTGAAGTTACTAATTAGAGCAGTTATACCGGATGTAATTGGGTAGCCATTATTTCCAATTGAATTAAACTGAGATCAACGGGAATATTGATATTGATTCCCAAGCAATTGTATCAGTCTGAGGCGTGAGGATTTACATTCAAAGGAAATCTCAGAAGCTGATACCTCTTTAAAGCAGGTTTCTCTCACACACACACACACACACACACACACACACACACACACACGTCTGGTTTACTATCTTTGTGGGGACTCTCCATAGGCGTAATGGTTTTTATACTGTACAAACCGTATATTCTATCGCCCTACACCAAGCCTATACCTAAACCTACCCCTGACACGGTGACACGAGTCAGTGTGTATTCAGGTTTAAGTCCCCACCGGGATAGAAAAACATGTACACACACACACACACACATACACACACAACAACCAGAATCTGGCAAGGGAAAGGACTACATCTACAGGCCAGAGTGAGCTTGTCCTTGATGGCTGTCCTTTGATAGAGAGGTCAGATAACGTAATGACTGATCACCATAATAGCTCTCAAACAACAACAAAAAAGGAAGAAACAGTAAAAGAAGGAAGGAGAAAATGGGGACAAATGATCACTCCAGCTGTTTTCTTACCTTTAATGGTAAAGAAGGCCATAAATGAGGAAGACTACAAGCATCTCCAGACATACCGGAGATAGGAATCAGTTGTGTGTGTGTTGGAAATAACAGCACAACATGCCCAGGCCTCAGGCAGCCAGCAAATGAGGAATAAATTGTGGAGCTGGAGGCTAATGGTGCAACACATGAACACCTAGAACCCTGAAGTACTGTACTTACAGACTATATATTTTACCCTCACTCTGTGCTTGTTGATGTAAGCTGCAAATATCCAACATCAAGTATAATGAACCCACACATGGATTTTACTCACTACTTAGACTTCAAATATAAACCAGTAAGGATCAAATACTGACCTTTCTTTTAGCTCTTTATTTGTAAAATCTAGACTACGTATCTCCCAATGACTACTTCGCACTAAAGTATGCCTAAAAAGAAAAGTCACTTAAAAATTCTTAAATCAGTCATTGGCTAATTTGGAACAGCACGCTCTCCATACTACTCTTACTATTTCTGCCATATATTTCTATGATAGTGTCTTTATGATAGTATTTTGCATGATATTGTGTTATTCTGAATCCAGCCATCATCTTTGCAATTCCATTTATACTGACACTTTTTGGTGCCAGTTGTTTTTCAAATGTTTAAAGTCAAAGATCACAGCCAAACTGGATATTTAGGAAAATGAATATGAGTCAGTGAAACATAAATATCTTGGTGAAAACATTATTTCATGCAACTTAACAATGACTTCTTACTGGCATTGATTTGTTTGCTTCCACATACAGATACTCTCAGGAACACATTCACAAACACAGATGATGGAAAAACAAGACCGTCTGTCCTGGTCTGTTTCTCCAAACCTCAATCTGATTAAGGGATTAATGAAAAGAGATGCAGTTTTTCTGGCATGACTGACTAATGCACTGCAGAGAGAGAGAGAGAGAGAGAGAGAGAGAGAGAGAGAGAAAAAAGATGATGGAAAAACAAGACCGTCTGTCCTGGTCTGTTTCTCCAAACCTCAATCTGATTAAGGGATTAATGAAAAGAGATGCAGTTTTTCTGGCATGACTGACTAATGCACTGCAGAGAGAGAGAGAGAGAGAGAGAGAGAGAGAGAGAGAATAACAGATCAAGAACAGAACATGCATTTTCCATTATATGATACAATTATATGATACGAACTGATAAAATGCAGTAACACAAATATGACCTTAAATCATAATAAAGCAAAACAAACTAGTGCAGAGACTGCTGAAATAAACTCTCATGTGTTCCTATAATAATTACATTAATTTGTACCAAAATCTGTCGCGGAAGGTGAACATTACCAGCCAAAACTAGGGATGCACGATATTGGATTTTTGCCAATATCCGATATACTGATCATTTTCAACTCATTTTGGCTGATAGCCGATGCAGATATATAATTATTTTTCATTGTAGTTTTTAACAAGAACTTATTTGTTAGAATTAAATAAATAATAATAATGTTATTTTATAATGACAGTACATTGAAGATTTGAAAATAACTATAAATGAACTATATATTAATCACTGCATTTTTTTTTCAGAAAGACACAGTGGTAACCTTAACATTTTATTTTATGATTTAACATTTGTAAATAGTCTAAAGCAAAATAGTTGTACAAATTCTGAAAATCTTTTAGAGCTCATAATTTGTTTAAAAAAATATAACATTACACATTAATGAATAAATCAGTATATATAAAATGATTTAATTTAAGTGTCATGTTTGTGATTTTTTTTTGTTCATGTAAGCTTCTGACCTTTTAAATCAAAACATACTCTTGATTTTATGGCATCAATTACTGCTTTATTTAATCAGAAACACAGTCTAAATATTATTTGTGTATTTTGCTTTCATTTTATTAGAAGTAGGCCAACAGCGCCCCCTACGGAATTAAAACTCCTTACAGAATGGGCATTAGGACCCGGGGGAGGCTGCCGCTGCACGTGCTATTACTGTTTACTCTATCATACACAAAGTTCATTCTGTACATGCATTCTCAGTTTAAATGCAGTGATCCAAAACAGTGAATCTAATCATCACTCAGGCAAAACTTTGCTTCAAGAATGAGCCACAATGCTGACGTGATCTAATCGCTAGCAAACCCTGAGCACGTGAGTTAATGTATTCCCCTTATCGGCAAGACATATCGGCATAATTTTTCATATCGGGCCGATGCTGATATTTACATTTAAAGCCATTACCAGCCGTTTCCGATACTGATCCGATAATATCGTGCATCCCTAGCCAAAACCAATAGAGATACAGAGAGACATAATAGCCTGAGCTCCACCCATATCAGCAATGAAAACAAGGATTAAACAGATAAATGACAGAACACACACGTGAGTTTCACTGAATGAATATGCCACGTGTTTTCATGTGCTGAAAAAAGCTGAGGGAGTATGAAGAGAGAGTCTGTTTTCCTTCTTAATAGCAAAACATTGTGTGAGAAGTTAAATCTATACATTTAGATGTGTGCACTTTGTTGTAAGTTGCTATAAACTGATCTGCCAAGAATGGAGAAAGAGGTGACAATTCTGACAGAGAGAGAAAGAAATTGTTTCATTCATAGCCATTGCGACAGATGGACAGAAAGAAAGCTACATAAACCTGCCCATGATCTATACCTACCAGGCTACCACCTTAGAATTACTGCTGAATTCAATATTCTCTGGCATTAATGTGACTGTTTCACAATAATGTGAGTGATTAATCACAAGAGATATGAACGTTCAGTTCAATGGCTAATGCAACCCTCTACATTGCGAGTAAATCACTCGCATATGCGACTAAATCTTCACTCTGGGCGACTAAATGATGTATAATATTAGCCAATGGCTTTACCTTGTAAAGCATTTACAAAAAAGATTTAAAAGCTCAATAATCTTCCAAACAGAAAAGTTAATCAAACACAACACAGAGGGATACAGAACACAAAAATATTTTTTCAGGATTGAAAAAATGAAACTGTACAACTGTTCACTTCATAAAAAAAGAAAAAGAAAAATAAACCTCTGCAATTTCATAGAAAAAAAAAAAATCAAGTGTACGGTTTCATTTTTTATTTTTTTTGCATCTTGAAATAAATATTTCTGAGTTATGTATCCCTCTGTGTTGTGTTTGTTTATTTTTTCTGTTAGGAATATAACTGAGCCTTTAAATCTCCTTTGTAATAGATATGCTTATAAATCAAGAACAAGGCATTTATAGCTGTATTTATAAACTGCTTACTAATTAC
>NW_015552550.1:253232-316112 GCF_001515605.1 Sinocyclocheilus anshuiensis
AACAACAACAAAAAAATTACTGATTATTTTTTTTCTGGTTATTAAAGATATGTTTAAAAGTCTCTCTCTCTCTCTCACACCCAGCCCTTCACTCACCCCCACTCTCAACACACACACACTCACCCACCTTCCCCCCTTCCTCACAAAGAGGCAGAGTGGCAGAGTGAGATCAGATGTCTTATAGTTTTTTAATTTTCTGTTATCCATAGAGCGTTGTAAAGTCGTGAAACTATGCCTATTCCCTCAGAATGACTTGTTCTATGTATGTAAAAAGTTTTTCCTGTTATTTTAATAAATCACCACGGCAAAACCGTTCAAGCTATCCAAAATCCATCCGCAATATAATTTCCTCAATGTTTTGGCATCATGTAGACAAAGTTTGGTGTGTATAGTGTAATTTTCCTCTGAGGAGTATGCATTAATTCACAGCTATATTTTTCCCAAAATCCATATTAAAATCAATATAGCCGACTTCCTGTTGGTCGTAGCTAATGACTGTAAATTAGAAAGTTGTCCGGCTTGATGAGAACAATATATGTACCAAGTTTGGTGACTGTAGCTAAAACTAACCCCCCAAGTTTTGTCAAAAGGTGGCGCTATAGAGTGCCTCTTCCATGCCCTTTTATGAGCTTTTGCCAGTGTCTATCTATCATTAATACTGATATGAGTGTTGAGTTTAATGAAATTCTAAGCATGTTATCTGCCCCAAAATCACCAGAAAACAATATTCAAGTTTGACACATTGCCATGGCAACAGTATTTCAGATATCAATATCCCCTCACCAGTTTTACATCGGCAGTGTTTTGCCATTATTCTGAAGAAGTTTGAAGCAAATCAACATAATTCTGTAAAATGGAATAAAACGGAACACATATTTTGTCAGCTTCATTTAAATGTGTGGCATTAACAAGTGAAAGATGACAGGAGAAAACAATAACACTTTCCTAGAGCATATTTGTGTGTCTCTAGAGGTGACTGTGCCTGTAATATGTGTAGCATCTGTTAAATAACTACTTAACAAATCTAACATCAGAGTAGTTCAGCTTCAGTTCTATCTTTAATCTAAGTGTCTATTGAATGGATGGTTAACCACAGCTAAACGTGCTTTTGTGGACATAAGCACAAGTAATCCTCACTGAAAATAATAAGACTAAGTCCACACATGCTTATAGGTACACCTGTAGCCTGAATAGTTAAATAAAACCAGAGCATACAAGTCTAATAAAGCACAATGCTTCTTTTGCACCAAGATGAGGTAAGGTAAAATCAACAAATTATGTGAGATGTCTTTAGGTGCTCTGCAGGTGACCTATTGAGTCAACATCTGCGTTTTTATGTATGACATGAGTAAACACACCCTCAACACATTTCAAATTATTCCGGGACACACATGAGAGGTTTGTGGTTTAAATGAAACCTTTTGTGAAGGCAGTGAACTGAAGTGTTCATTATACAGATTGCTGTGGAGTTGTTTTTATTTTAGAAACAACACACTCAGGCCGAACAAGTCAGTGCTCTTTTAAAACAGAAGAAAAGCAAATATTTCATGTTGCTGAAATCTTTATAACAGTGTGCCCTAAATGTAGTTGTTAATTTTCTTTATAAATTAATAAAAAATAAATGTTACCACGCTGCTGTAGGCAAAATAAAAATAGACAGATGTGCCCAATAATAATAACAAAAATAGCTAAATAATTTGATGAATTGATTAGTACGTATTGGGTTATTATTTGTGCATGCAAATTCTCTGACAAGGCCTGTCCCATGATACATGTCTGTGTCACCAAAGCATGTAAAATGTGCCAAATACTGTAGAAGGAGACTTTTTGTACACATCAGTGTTTCAGACAGTTCAACATAAGCCATTAAGTAAGACTCACCAACATCATTAACCCCTAACCTCAGCTTCAACATACATAATACACACTAGGGATAAATGATCCATAGCCTTCAAAGAAAATACGTTTCCTTCAAAAACATCAATGATAACCAACCAGCATATTTATTTACAATGTCTGTTTGAATGATGGATGGGATGCAGGCCAGTGTGGGATGAAACGCCACAGTGATGGTGACCAACATACATTTCACTTATTTCCCACACAACCACAATCAACAAAAGCACCCAATACTTCACTTTTTTACATACTATGTAAAGCAATCTCTTTTTTTATTTGTAAATCTGTAAGTCAGATAAGAATCTGCAGTTGAATTATGCATGTATGCATGAATTAGGCACAGATGAATTATGAATGTATTCATTATAATAGTTCAGTGTTTTACACACTGAATTTTGAGTAGGAATATGATTATGATTGAAAGAACTGGAACCCACTTAGAGGGCTAAACACTGACTATGTTTACATGGACATCAGTAATCTAATTATTTACCTTATTCTAAATAAGCCAATATTATGATTATGTGGTTTACACAAGTTGCTTTTAGAATATTCCTTTCATGTTCCCGTTTTACATGTTATAGTACAGGGATCCTCGAAACTCACTAACAGGTGGAGTCCCTGATGACTTCACTCACCTGTGACTAATCAGAAGGGTGCGTCTGTATGCTGCTTTACCGTGTCTGAAGTCCTGCACTGAGTCTCATTCATCGTTACATCCTGAAAATGAATTCAGGCAAAAGCAAGGACCTTGATCCACTAAACAATGGGTCATGATGACTCAATTTCCTGCAGCATGACTACTGGGCAGTGCACTGATTAATAAGGTAACTGATTGAAACACATGGAGCGCCACACCCCTACACTCGGCCTTGCAGCATGTATACGGGTGTCCTGCTCTGTCTCCATTTTCCATCACCCAAACTGGGAACTCTCCCTGGGCATCCTCGATCTGACACATGGATACACCTTGTTAGGACTGACTCCAATAAGCAGACACCCTGGCTAGTCTATTTCCCCTAGACCACTGGCTCTCGACTTTTTTGACTGAAATAATAATTATGAATTTAACAAATAATGTTTAAAAAAAAAAATTTTTTTCACTCACAATTTCTATCTGATAAAATATTTTAGAGTATGGAGTATTAAGTTTTTATTAATTTACATGGCTTTTCTAGGTCTAGCAATCATAGTTTTAAAACCAAGGGAACCCTGGTTCTTCAAAGAAAATGTAAAACAAACAAATAAATAAATATCTTGATTTTTAGTTGTTTTAGCTCATTTTAATATTAATTCTAAGTAATCTTCAGGATGTTTTCTGAGGCCCCCTAGCGGGCCTCGTCCTTCTGGTTCAGAACCAGAAAGAATTCATGTTATATTATCCCAGCAGGCCTCTCACAGCATATCAATGTTTTACAGACATTATTCTTTGGTGAATGAGAAGAGAGGATAAATACAGAATATGGTGATTAAATGATACACACATACACCAATCTCTAAATTATTCACAGTGGAAACCTAATGACTAACAGAAAACATGTTTTAGCAAAGCAGGAAGAATATGACTTCTCTTAACCTCTTAACCACTGAATGACAGGGATGAAGAGAATGAGACTATGTAACATGTGCTGAGAGCAGTGTTACATCAGAGCGGGATTGAGCAGGTCCACCCAAGCCCAACTGAGCTTTAAATATATGTGGATTTAGTCCCAAAATTCAGCGTTATTCTCTTGACCGGTTCTCTCTACCCTCTTTAATCGTTCGGTTTCTTCTATCTTTATTTTGTTATCTGAAACATAATAATATTTCGGCAGAAAAAAGGAGACAGACAGATCCTTTGGTGGTTCACTAAATGAAGATGAGACCTCAGGAAACAACAGGACTTCAATGTGATTCAGGAGAGATTTAAACCAGATCTCAGTTATAAGAGCATCTGTTTTTGTTTTAACACTGCTAGTTCTTATCAGATATCCCATTCATAAACAACGTGGAGAAACTGCAACAACATGTGGCTGTAAACAGAGTTGAGGTTTTCTGCAAAATATTATAGTCTGTATACCAGGAGAAGAGTCCAAAATATTCTTCCTATCTAACTGCCATCCCGCAAAAGACAAATAAATAAATGTGTAAAGATGACTTAAGATCACTTTTTCATCCAAGCTTCACCCTTCTGAATTAATTTCAAAAGGGCAACAACTACGCGTATAATCTCTTGTAATACTGTTCAAGGAACTTCCTCAGAACTGAATGGATGTTCAATGTGGCAGGCAACATTATTAAACTAAACTTCTTGAGTGGAGTGCAAACGCTCACTCTGTTCTGGACCCGCCTGCAGTTCTGTGAATCCACTTGATCTTCCTCATTGAGCCAAAGGATTCACCTACAGCCAACATGTTATGCAAACCGAATGAGACCTAGATACCATCACTGGGGAAATCACCAGACTGTTTGCGTAATTTAAACATGAAACACAGGATATTCCAAGAGAAAGAAAGAAAGAATGTTTGTGAGAGAGGATACGCTTTGGATTTGAATAAAGAAGTGAAGAGTTTAACCTGAGGTTATGAAAATCAGACAATCCAGATCCAGGTCTAAGCATCACAGAAAACCTCTGTTAACCTAGCGCTAACTGCCAATTTTTTCAGTCTCTCTCATATCTGCGTCTAAGCAATGCATAAGCACATGAGTAGTGGGATGGGAGAAGGCAGATAATTGAAGCTTCAACAGAGGAAACTGAAGTTTAAGAGCAATGTATTCACTATTGTCCTGTACAGACGAACTGCAATATCCTGTGCCTGTGTCTGTCCCTATTTTTTCTACCTCTCTGTTCATTTCTGTTCAAGCAAAAAAACTGACTCATAATCACCCCTAATACCAGGCAGCAGTTGTGCGAGGCCCTGTGTGGGGTCCTCTATGGTAGAGAGGGGGCCCACCTATAAGCACTTTGTCCTGGCCCTGTGAATTTTAGCGACGGCTCTACCAGGCAGTGCTTATTTTGCCCACATGACACTGATAAAAATGTCAAGGGGTCGTACACATCTACTTTGAGGCAATTCTGTGATTACTTCAATTGGTGCTGGCAGTCCAATAAATGCCTTCAAACAACATAAATACTTTCATGCGCCTCCACAATCTCCCTGCAACAAAGTTCATATCATAAAACATTCCTCTCACTAAGACATATACATCACTTTCCAAAATATTTTCAGTATTGCACAGAAGATTCATTTCTCATTTTGGAGTGATGAAAAGAAGTCTGCTGGACAGAGAGACAGAGGGGATGTTTCCCACAATTTCAATGCCCTCTGGGTCAGACATTATAGCTTCAGTTTCAGCTGTAGTGTATAGACGCACCCAGCTGTGACGGCACCGCACTGCACACACATTAGAACGGGGTTCAGAAGGGGGTCTCAACATAATTCAGAGCAGTAAACCTTCACCAATTGACCCTCTTAATGATTTGATCTTCGTATCTGGGGCAATGCATCATCTTAACAAATAAATCAGCATTAAAACACATACGAATACGAATGGGAAATAAAAGAGTCAGGGGTATGTATTTACTAGGGCTGTCAAAACAAAAATTGAATTTCGAATATTCGTCGAATTTAAAATAAAAATCCACATTCGAATGCAAAAACGTTGCATTCAAATTTGAGGTGTGTGTCAGGCAGCCTTTTATCAGTGGCGCACGAAATGCGATGACAATGTAATGTTTTTGTTAGCCTATCCAGTTGAACCCACTAGATGCGGCGCTGCTACGTTGTTCATTCAAAATATTGCAGAAAAAGAGAACAATCAATGCGGTGAAGATGTTGTCTACGTCAAAACCGAAACCAAGCCATTCACACAGAACGCATATTCATCGCATTTTCTAGAGGGACATCTATCAACGCTGCACTCGCACAAGAAAGAGCAGCATGTTTAGAAAGCTATGTAAAATTAATGTAAGTTCAACTTTTAAAAAACATGTCTCGAGACTTTATGGCGGTTTTCCCCATCCCACTGCATCTCAAGTTTTTAAATGAAGAAAGTACTTTTTGTGATTGGTTTTAAGTCCTTTGTGTTAAACTATACATGCATGAACAAGCAACTTTATTAACTATATATGGTTTATAAACATAATTTTAAACATTTTTATTATTACTTTTTTTTAAAGATAGTCGTGTTATTTTATTATGCTTTGAAGAAACGTGCATAATATTTTGCTCGATGCGCCCTCTTGTGGCCTTTACAATGACACCCTACTCTGGCATCAGCTGTGCTACATGGCAGACAGATGAGAATCCAAAATTGAATAATTTGTTTAGTTCAGTCCTCTTATGCTTTGTTAAGAGTGCAAGACCAGTGTATATTACAAGCCGGTTAGAATGAGGTGTCAAACAGGGTCTGCAGCACTATTAAATCAACAAAGTCAGGGCTCTACAGTGTGTAGTGTACAGTGTACAGCATTTGCAACTGAAAACTACTGCGTGCGACTATAAAAATTTTTTTAGGAGCACCAGTGCGACTGACCCGATAAGAAAAGTAAGCGTAGAGCCCTGAAAGTCACATTCATTCTGCCACGTCTAAAAGTTCAACAGCCATTCATCTGGACTCCTCATTGACCTAGCTGATGTAAGAAAGGTCTTCTTTATGTGTGTGAGGTTAATGGTGTGTGAACTCATCGCAGTCACGGCACACAAAGTCTTAACAAGGCTATTTAAAACAAAAATACTGAACCGTGCAGGCATCTGTCCACACACATACACACACACACACACACACACACACACACACACATATTCCAGCACAACACTCACACCATCTATCACTCTCTGTATAGACACATACATAATAAGTCAAAAATAAGTTTATATTAGTACAGAACAAACTAGGGGTGTAACAGTACACGTATTCGTACCGAACCGTTTCGGTACGGGTCTTTCGGTTCGGTACGCATGTGAACCTTACACCCCTAGAACAAACACTTTTACAGTAAAAGGATGGTCCAACATTATATCGGTGGTTCTCAACCAGGGGGCCGGGGTCCACTAAGGGACTTCAGCAAACTTCCAAGGGGGCCCCAAGATGACTTAAAATGATCTAAAATAATACAAATCAAGCATTAAATTAAGCTAAAACAACTAAAAAAAGGTAACCTCGTTTTAAAAGTGAGATTTTAGACCTGAAAAAAATCATATAAATTAATAAAATCCTAAAACTCCATGACTCAATTTTATAATGGATATTCATTTTTAGTTGCCAAATTCTAAAATATTTTATTGAATAGAAATTGTGAGAAAAACTTTTTTTTTAAATAATTATTCCGTAAATCAAGACCAACTGGAAACATCATGGGGTCTTTGAATATTGTTGTGGTCAATGGGGGGCCTTGGAATCAAAAGGGCTAACCCTTTAATATAACTCCGACTGGATTCGTCTGAAAGAAGAGAGTCATATACACCTAGGATGCTTCGAGGGTGAGTAAAACACAAGCCAATTTTCATTTTTGGGTGAACTAACCCTTTAAGAACCACTGATCTAGGAGTATAGTATTTTGAGTAATTTATCTGCTGTGAGTTTAAATGGGAAGTTGACAGAACTGGGGGGATGCAGAATTGTGACCAGTTACATACAATACACTTTTGCATATTTCTTTTTTTAAAAAGTCCAAGTTATTCAGAGTTTCAACGTTCAAATTCAGAGAGCGGGGGGAATATTAGTTCAGAGATAAAGGGAGGGGACGACACAGTAAAGGCACGCAGAAGAAAAAGTGGGGGAAACAAACTGTCAGGATGACTTGCTCGGGCATGGAGAGCTGTGACTGCAGGCTGAGTGAGTGGACAGGCAGAATTCCAGAGACAGGTGGAAAGAGACAGAGAAACTAAATGTTCAATCTGAGAGTCACTTACCCTTAGTAGATCTGCACTATTACAAGTACAGCAGCTCTCCACTGATCCAGTCTTCAGTCCTACAGGATCACGCTAATCAGAAAACAGCCAGTCTCCGAAGACCCTCCATGATAATGCTGACAGCATGAGAGAGGAAAAACCAAAACACCCTGTGAGATACTCATACACACACTGAGATTGTCTGTCACTGTGGTAACTCAGCCGAGGAAAACTCCTCCCCTTTCCCTTCTGTAAAACCTCCCTCTCTCTCCTTTTTTCTCTCTCTCAGGGAGAATAAACTCCTTTATTTGTCCATTTCCTCGCACTGTTCCCAAATCTGCTTGTTGGAGCATGTGAGACTTCTCTATCTAAGCAATCTGAGTAGTGAAGACTGACATTACAATAAGAGTTACCTCACAGACACAAACACACGGCGAGCACTGCCTCTCACAACCACCCACACACATACAGCCAAGCCAAAAAACTTGCACTGAAACCAGGGGAACATATACTCAAATTACGGCATACAGCTTGTGGCCTTTGGAAATGTTCACAGGCACAAGACATCCTGATATACAACCCTTAACAAAACAGCCCTAAAGTACACTTGCCGTCTGGCTGCAGGATGGAATCTGTGCCAAATGAAAATAAATGGTAATGAAAGAAAATATAAAGTACATTTAACTTTGTATCTTTGATGGTTTTTGAAAAATTACTTTTGGTGGAAACTCCTTTTCTTATTCATCAACTTTTCCATATCCACTTCCTGTATTTCAACAGAATCATTTTTAGTGCATCTATCATGTTGAGTCTTCATGGTGTCAGAGAAAGAACCCCAGCCATTACAAACAGTGACAGCCTGGTGTAGTTCAAAATAGATCACCCTTTAGCTTATGATGCAAACAAAACTAAGACATGCACTTGATGGATCACAAAACGGATGGAAAGTGTTCGAACTCTGGCAGAGCAGGTTGACCAACCTCTTTATGTCAACAGAAATTGCCCACAAAAGGTGTGGATGTGACACAGGCATAAAGGGCGAAAAACAAAAGCTTTTCTCAGATCTGTTGAAGCCTGCTTAAAGACTGACTTAAGACAGACGTGTTACTGAAATCCTTCCGTTAAAGGTCATCGGAACTCAATACAGACAGGAAATATAAACCCGGACGCTCTTCTGTCGCTTTCTGTTTTACGCGTGCATTAAGTTCACATCCTGTTATAACTTTTATTCGAAATGCATTTGGGGATTTGTCCATGTATTAAACACCGGTATATACCATCATTCAAAAGTGACAGTACTCATCAAAGCTGCATGTATTTAATCAAAAAATACAGTAAAACAGTAATATTGTGAAATATTACTCCAATTTTAAATAAATGTATTCTATTTTAACGTATGTTAAAGTTAAAATATCATTTATTCCTGTGATGGCAAAGCTGAATTTTTTAGCAGCCATTACTCCAGTCTTCAGTGTCACATGATTTTTGGTTGTGAGGGAAAGATAACCTTGTTCAGCTTCCCAAAGAACCAAGCGTTGAGGGAGCAATGGATGTAGTTTGTTTCTCCGGGGCAGCAACAGAGTTGTGCAAGTGTGTTTGTTTGTTCCCGGCATTTTGGTGCCAAATGTTTTATAAACAAATTAAATAAAATTTAAGTCAATAAAGTTTCTGTTCCTATTTTATTTTTGTCAATGTCACAGCTTGCAGACGATAGCTACACAAAAGCTGCGTGTTCTCGAGACTCTCTAGCTCCGCCCACGACACGCTTCCAGGAGCTCGACTGTTTTCAGAGAGAAGCGTAAAGCTTTATCTGTCTTTTATAAATCTGATAAAACTAAAGACTCTTCGGAGATATGAAGGATGCAATACTACTCTATAGGTACTCAAGATTAATATGAGACTGGCAGAAACTTGTTTGTGTTATGTCCCTTTTAAGTATTAGCTTCTTTCAAAGAAAAAGACCCCAAACTTTTAAACTGTACTATATATATGCTTATTCTTTCAACTGGAGTTAAGCTACTGGAGAGAAACATGAGTGATGGCACAAGCTGGTCTGGAGAAGACATAACACACATTAAATCTACTCAGTTTCTCACTCTGTAAAACCCCAGAATACTCAGGGCGCTCATCATGCTGGATGGTGCAGACAACTGGGCCGTCTGAACTTAGACAGGGGGTCTCAGATGGCACGAGAGTGTCCTGCTTTTCTCCTTTACTCTGGATCCGCAACAACACCCAGAGCACTCATTAGAATGTGGTCTTTACTTTATGAGAGATTTACTGTCATGATCTAGTGTGAAGCGTGCTTCCTGTCTGGGGTCTCTATAGACATGACTGAAAACTTCAGTTTTCTCATGTTATTTAAGTATCACATTCAAAAATGAATTTTAAAAACCTAACAATAACAAACAAGGGCATGGAAGAGGAAAATTAAAGGTGCAAGAGTCAGGACTTTTCCAGTGCTGACAAAGACCTCTTTTATGGAGCGCTACATCATGCTAAACTTTTACACCCCTAACCTTCACTTCACTGTCTGCTACAAGTTTGTGGTGATGTTCAAAAAACCACGTATTATGTCTGGAGGCTCTTAACCTCCACTGCTGAATGAATTCAAAACAGAGTTCTGAAAATCCATCACTTCAGTGATTTTGCAATCAAAGGCCCGGTCACATTTATCTTTGTATGGCAAAATTTCATGGGCAAAATGCAGTCATATCAATAGGAATCTGTGTGATCAGGAATTTTGTGTGAGGGACACAGTGTGAGGATATTTCCCCACAGGGTTACATTGGATTCAAGTCTTGTAAACTTTTAACACGCAAAATCGCAGTGATTACCAATATAAAGCTGCTTGGTTTGGAAGTGACTGAGTAATGCAAAGCATACTGTAGCTTCACTATACTGACAATCCGCTAATGTTACCACATCTTTACTTTAGTGGCACAAATTTTGCCTGATAAACATTAGATTATGAAACATCAAACCACTATACACTGACACAACAAAACATGCTTTACTGTTCTTATGAGTCATACAACTATACTTAAATCCCACCTACTGTCTTCAACACAGTTGTTGCTAGGGCTGGGTATCAAGTTCGATGCTTTTTATGCACCGACCGAATTGTCTCGATAACATCGAGTATTGAAAAATGTCTTGTTGTTCAGTACCATATTTCAATACCTAACGGATTAATCAAGGAAAAACACTGGGTGTGTTCGACGTGTGTTACACTGATGCCCAGAGATGTGGCTCAAAAGTGAGGCTGTAGTGTGTAAGCGTCCGACCCCCATTGATGTAAGCCTGCGTTTTCGTTTTAAAACAGCTTTTTAAAATGAAAGTGTTCCTCGTCCATACTGGCGTTTCCCCTGCATTTCAGAAAAGATCTCCGTCCACACTACACGACCAAAAACCACCATCGAGTGTTTGTTATAACGTCTGATTGCGATCTAATGTGTGTTTTGGCCATATAATGTTGCTGAAATATGTTATTTATAGCTTATATCAGGCTAATCGCTACACCTGCTTAGCTTTTCTCATGTAAACACACCCTGTATTGTTATGAAAATAGGCAGAATCTCATGAAAATCACATACAAATCATATACTGTCGTAATCGTGTGTTTATTAGGTTCATGTTTCATCTGTAGGAATGTTTTTCTGGGTTTCTTATGTACAGAAGTGAACGCGAAAGTGTGATGGACGTTCGTCATAGGAGACAGGGCGGATTATGAACACATAATATGATTGACATATGAGCAGCGAATGAGCTTCCTCGGAATCAGAACAGTGATCGCGGAAGAGAAAACACAGACAGACAGCGCTGGAAGCAGCTAATGCTCATCAGAAAATCATTGGAAAATGAATAGAAATTATGATTCTTTCTGAGCAATTCGTTTTAAAACGAAAATGCACTAGTGTAAACGCACCCTAAAAGATGTGGAAACTGAAAACTATTTGAACTTTATTAAAACTATATGCACTAATTTATTGTGATGGTTACATTTTGTTCCTTTGTGCAGTGGCTCAGGACATGAGCCTTTGAATATGTAAAATCATCAACAAGCTGAAAAAAAAAAAGTTATTTTTTTTTAGGTAATGTGTAATATATATTTCATAAAATTGGTATCGAAAAAAGTGACATATCGATTTGTGAATGTTCTGGCACAGAAAACCATTACTATTTCATCAATGAAAGAGACAGGGTGGCAAAATCTCATCTGAGATCATTTGAAAAGGGAGACTAGCCATGAATAGAAAATATGTACGTGATATAACACACTATTCTGGAAAAACACACAATCAAAATTTGTGATTACCCAGAAGAGGCCCTTTCACAGAACTTGTGGAGCTCTAATCAGCTAGTGCTCCAGCTTGACATGGAAATTTCCTGTTCTCGGTTAGAAGGTCCCACTGACAGATCAGCCAAATATCAAATGATCTGCTGCACACAGTGACAATGCAAACTGCTTGTTAAGAATGTGAGCAAGTTTCCCACCCACGGGAACAATTTTTACCCAGCCAATAATGACTGAGCTCTATAAACACTGCCCTCCAATCTACCCGGACAGGC
This sequence comes from Sinocyclocheilus anshuiensis, assembly GCF_001515605.1. NCBI lineage: Eukaryota > Metazoa > Chordata > Actinopteri > Cypriniformes > Cyprinidae > Sinocyclocheilus > Sinocyclocheilus anshuiensis. The sequence goes on from NW_015552550.1 coordinate 265,577, forward strand.
CCACAATTAAGCCCTCAAAGAATAGCTTCGTTCTTGTGCACAAGGGATGGCAGCTACCGTGAGCTCCACACACTACTGCTGCTTTGATCAGTTTAATGTGCACCAGAAACACTCCATCTGCAGGCTGCCAATGGAATCAAATGTTCTGAAAGTTTTGGGACTCATTGCTTGATTCATTTTAGACCAAAAAAAAAAGAAAACGCCTAGTACTGAGTCTGAGATGCAATTCATTTATCAATCTCACATACACACACACAACCAAGAATATAAGGAAGCAGCCCAGGAAAACTTTGATATTATATGTTTTTATTATATATTTGATATGGTGTTTTAATCTGCAAAATGCTGGAAATATCATTTATTCCTATCTGTACTTCTATCTCACACACATATAATTATGCATATGCTCACACCCTTTAATTACTGTGATTTATACAGTTGCTAACCTGCCAGGTAGGTTAATTGAATGAGATGTTCAAGGTAATATGAAAATTGGAACACCCTCCATGCTTTTTTTAAACCACAAAATTACTTGGTGTCTGCTGACATTTATTGGTAAATCCAGATTTCCCCACAGTTATTGAAAAGGACTGGAAATATCAAGAACTTTGATTGTATTTGTAATTGAAAAAAATAATTAAATAAATAATTAACAAAAACAATTAAATAATTAACTAATTAATACATGAATTATTTATGCTCATATTTAAAACATTCCCGAGCTAGAAATTACTTTGAGAGTAATCCATAAAATTATTTTAAAAATATTGACATTCCATGAACTGGAAAAGTCATTTAAAAAATGGAAATTCATTTGTCAAAAGGTGTGGGATCGCTGTAAGTCATATTTGTGCTTGTCAATGACTGTACTATAAAAGAACGTGAACAAATGCAAACACAGTTGATGTACTGTTGCATATCCTATAACAAGAAAAACCTGGTGTGCAGCAACAACAGCATCTCATAAAAGAGCAACTGAATCTGGCCTTTGCCATCATCATTACAGGGGTGGAGGACAAGGCACTGCAAACAAATGGAAACGATTTTCAAATGCACAAGTTAATCACCTCTAACAGGCCTCTGTGGTCTGAGAAATATGGCTCCTGATTGAGCCTGTGTCCATTGCCCTAAAGAGCTCCAATTACATTCTTCTAAATCACCTATCTTTCCACACCTTTACAAGAGTCCCAATGAGCTTGTGGCTTCAACCACATTTTCAGTTACCAGACTCAACAGAACTCATGCTACATGATTTTCAGGTCAGTGCACACACAAAATGAGGAATCCGTATTTATTATCAACCCCATAATTGATAGCATCTCATTTTACGTATACTCACTAGGGATGTGCATCTCATGACTGAGGCCGATACGATACGCATCTCGATGCATAGCCAACGATACGATACATTAAAGATACATATGAAGCAGCTACCGATGCGATGCGATACGATTCACCCCTGTTACGATGCAGTAGGTGCGATCCGATTTCGATTCGATTTGATTCAACACAATGCGATTCGAGACAATACGATGCAATGGAAAAAATATGATCACTTTTAATGCCTCAAGGCCTGTTTCATAAAACAAGTTTACCAAATAAGCCAGGCTTATTTCAGTTAGTCTGACTCATTGTCAAATGATTTGGTTCCATAAAGCAAATTTAACATAGATCAACTTCAGTCACCGTGGCAACTTATGCTGGGAAACTAACCTGGTGTAAAGCAGGTTAACTATCAGACTAAAGCACTATTCGCACGGGATTAGTATTATCTGGGGACCTTGTGCGATTTTGAAATTACCCCCCCCACATCTGAATTTCGTGTGGTGCATTCGCACGGGATAAACGAAGCCTGTGATTTTACTCGAATTTACTGACCTATCTCCCGGATACCCGGATGTCAAGGCTTTGAGAGTCCCGTTCTATGGTCTCTGACTTTTTTTTCTCGCAAATGCAAGTTTATATCTCCTAATTCGGACTTTATAACTCGACTTAACTCAAAAATAGTGAGTTTGTCAAATCTGAGGGAAAAAAGCCAGAAGAGCCGACGGGAAATGACGAGTTGTTTTTCCTTATTAGAATTGTGAGATATAATCTCGGAATTGCGAGAATAAAGTCATAATTTTGAAATATAAAATCAAATTTACCTTTTTTTATTCTTTTATTCCATGCCTCCAAAGACTGCCGCTTGAAAACCGTCATTTTCTGCCTCCAGATAGGCTCCGCCCACAACAACCGTCATCCCTGTTTCGGATCTGTAAGACTATCGCACGCTCTAACGTCAATTTCGTTGAATAACAGTGCTTATCGCTGGGTGACAAGCTCTTGTAATATGCGTAGAACATTTTGAAAATGACATCTAATCAATATAATTTATAATCTTTTTAAACCTAACTATTTTGTACCGTATCCGTGAAATTCTCTAGCCGTAAAGGCTATCTCTCCCGGGTTTTCTGCAACCATGATGCGCGCGCATCCTGAATGTTTACAAACCGATAATTGGGCTATACTCACTAGTGTTGGCCAATCCGATTCTTTCCGAATCGGTTCGTTCGGACAAGTTAACCATCACGTGATCTCACAATTTTACGGCTTAACAGACCAGTGTGATCTCCAAACGGTTGGCTGAAGCAGGTATCAGTTCAAAAGAACAATCCGCAGAGCAATGCGAGGAACACGTGTTTGTACATTTAAAAAAATAAAACATATTCTAACCATTTAAATTTAAGCGTTCAGTCTTTGCAGGTTAATCAATAGGACGCATATTTACTTGCACTATTTAATTAAAACGTGTTTGCTCATTTTTGTGGATTTGACGACATGTAAGACAGCGATGATTGTAACGTTACCTGAGATGACACGGTAAACAGAAGTCGACAAATTGACGGATATCCAAAACAAGTGCACCTTCTGTAATCCCAACTAGCTACATTGCTAGTTAACGATTAAAACCATGTAGGTTGTGGTTTAATACGTTGCATATTTATCGTTTAACAGATGGTTCTGACTACATTCCGAATGGATGATGATGCACGTTCTAAGCAGTTGTCGCAATATTAATGCACCAACTTCCCAAGCGACCTATTACTTGGCGGAAGAATTTATATGCTGATTATTTTTAATAATAAATATTTTATTTTATTGTACGCTTGGAGTATTAGTGTCCTTTATCCTTTAGTGTCCTTTATATTTTTGATGCCGTTTTTATTTATTAAATATTGCCTCGCAATAAGCCTTGAGAGAATGATTAAGAACACCCCTGGCCTATGGTATGCCAGTGCAACATCATAATTATATATTATAACTATAAGCTAAAAGGACAGTGAAAATGTAAATGTTGAAAATGAGTTTTTACCCCAAAATCTGTTCTGAGCCTGCTGATTTGAAATATGACACATTATTGTTATTATGCATTATTGTAAGTTTGTTTTATTGTGTTATTGTAAGTTTGCCAAATTACTGCAAAAAAAAAAAAAGTATGAAAATATTTTTAATTGTGTGTAGGATATATAAAATGCTAGCTATGAATTTATCCTTAAAAACAGGGAAACTGGATATTTAATTTCAAATATTTTTTTTTATGTCATTGATTTTCACTAGTGTCACTTCCATTAAAGAATGTTATCAAGCTGAATACATAATTTAATATGTGATGGAAATGACATTTGTTGGTTCAGGAAAATGACAGTTAAGGAAAGAAACAGAAAAAAATGACAGAATTCTCCTGTGGTGGTTGTACCAGTGTATCTACTGTTGGATGCTATCAGATTAATTACATTTGTAATTTAATTTCTAGAACTCAACAAAGCCTAAAGTGCCCATAGAAGCAGTTATTTATGAACATGACCAGAGAAATCTCAAGATTACTTCTGAGGGGCGACAACAGAAAACCCTGATATTTAGTCAGGTGGGAAAATCACTTGGTGGAATCGGTTTAAAGTCTCCACATTCAAATCTAACTTTTGTTCTCTCGCCAGTGACTTCATCGCTGGCTGAGATCTGTTTCAGGGCTTGAGGAAGAGAAAATGGTACATTAGCACATAAATGCACTGTAGTCTTTTGAGGGCAGTCTAGGGAAGCCCTGCTTAAACCACAGGGACTCCTGGGTTGAAGGGGGAATTTAACTTCATTATTCACCAAAAGGTTCCCTTCACTGGGCCTCCTGAGGATCTACCTAAAACAGATGAAACACCAGCTGAGAGCAGCTTAATATGACACAGACTGGAATAAATATGTTTTTGTCTAAATTAACATGAAATGACGAGACAAACACTGGCGTAATTCAAAAGCGCTGTCCTCTCTTATGTTAACTTTATTCCAGGAAGCTATTCAAAGTCAATATTTGGCACACAGATACCTAATATAGATGCCTACAAAAATAAACACATATGGGATAAAAGAGCTTAAAATTCCATTTGAATTAAATAGGTAGATTATTTAATTCCAATTCAATTTCAATGGGGTCAAATGACTGGGGCAATATTTCTGCTAACACGACAAGCTCAAGTAAAACAACATAGCACTGAACCACTCCATACTGTTTACAGGCACAATAGATCAACAAGGCCTCTTTCTTATGGGCTTACATTTCTGCCACAATTCTACGCGCGAAAGATCATATTTTGAGCGCACAAAAGTGCATTTTGCACACGCGCGATCTGAGTTTGTGGAGAAAATGTTCGTTTCGCAAAGAAAAAGGTATTTCGAGCGCACGGAAATCAATTTTGCATTTCAAATACGTTTTTCGATGTGTGCAGACCTTCTCTTTTGCGCGTGCAATGTTTCACTAGCTTGCTCACCTGATGCCCCCCCTCTGTGCTCGCTAAACGCCAACAGCTCGCGTGCTCAACACAACCCAGCGTTGTTTAGCGAGCACAGAGGGGGGCCATCAGGTGAGCAAGCTAGTGAAACGTTGCACGCGCAAAAGAGAAGGTCTGCACACATCCAAAAACGTATTTTAAATGCAAAATTGATTTCCGTGCTCTCGAAAGACTTATTTCTTTGCGAAACGAACATTTTCTCCACACAAACAGATCGCGCGCTTGCAAAATGCACTTTTGTGCGCTCAAAATATGATCTTTTGCGCGCAGAATTGTGGCAGAAATGTAAGCCCATACTTTCTCAACATCTTGTCCCTCTCAAGGCACAACAATCATCAGTACATACATAGATTTACACAGCAATACAAAACAATGGGACAGCAGGTTCAGCAACACCATAGGTACAACTGGGCTAAAATGGCTTTCAATTTAAAGTGCAAAACCTAAATTCTATTCCATTGTATGGTACAATAAGAACCTTAAAGAATGAAGACATGTGGTATAGAGCAAAAGACTTGGAGTTAATAAAAAATGTATGGTATGTCTTTGTCATTGTCAGACAAATTAAAAGCAATTTTAGAAACAAAATTTACATCCATCTCAAGTCATTGTGCCTTGTGCCTAAAACAAAAGCATTAAAGGCATGAAGATGATACATAAATACAAAATAAATTAACACACCTTGCTTTTTTGCGAAACTCAATAACAGAGAACAGGTAATGTGCTGCATAGAAGCTTATATATCCTGTACACAGCATAAATGCTCCTGATGACAACCATCATGAATTATTTGTCACCCAATGCTGTGGGTGTGGATTTGTTATGCATATTTTAGAGATAATGGCTGTTACTGAAGACATGTTGCCCTAACCTCATGTGCTTTGTGATGTGCAATAAGAAAATGTGTTACTTTGTCATCCCAGTCTGAAAAGGGAAGACCTCAGTACTACTCATTCTTGTTTTAAGATGAACAGGCTGATTGAAGATTAACGCTGTGAAGTTAAGAGTAACCATGGAGTGATTTTCTTTTCTTTCATGTGAGTGAATGAGTGAGGGAGGACAGTTTGACAGACACACCCAGTAGGCCTTTGGAATGTGGTGGAACACTATATGTTCAATAGTTGTACATTTTGACAATCACATATGCGGAGGTACATAATACAGGGCAGATCACTTCAAACTAACAAAAAAGGAAGTGTGAAAGGAACTGCCCTGTACACAAAGGAAATGGACCCTCGGCTTACTCTACCAACCATTTCTAAACCCACGTAACATATTAGAGTAAAAAAAGAAGAACAAATGAATAGTCTCTTACAAAGGAATTTACTGACTTAAAAAAAACAAAGTCTGGCCTGAGGAGGTAAATGTCTGCAGTAAGATGATCAAGGGTCCTAAAAGATAAAACAGGAAAGAGAGAGATTTTACAGTTGGGTCGGCCTCCTGCTTTGTGGATCCCCACCCCCAGAAGGTGGCACTGTCACCAGACTTCTAAGATAAACACAAGGATTCCTTCTCTTTCTGGCGGATTGCGTGGCAGGTGGTGGTGGCGGCCTCAAAGAAGACATTAGGGGCTGCATTTCCTGCGGCTGCTGAGAGAGGGTGCCTTCCTCCTCTTCCTCCTTCCCTGTAGGGAACCTGAACTGCCCTGAACCTGTATCACTTCCTGATGCTGCACAAACACCACCACCACTTTTTCCCTTCGTAGGGGTCCGCACGGGTCCTCCCAGCCTCGAGAGGGTGCTAACACGTGGATGCTGAGGCTCCGGAGGTGCTGGAGGAGAAGCCAGGCTCTCAAGAGAGGAGATGCTCTGGTTCCAAGCTTGCTGCAGGTCTATAGGGATAATTTTAGTTGCCTCCACAGACACACAGGGAGGGAGGGAACCCATGCCACTTTTCCACGGCAGGTTTTTCTCTCCACATGTTGGCGATGGAGGGGCTGCGACTGGGCTCTGACAAACATCCAGTGCAGCTGATACTGAAAGAACAGAAAGAAACACAAGAAGATACAGAGTTGTTGGGGATAAGAAACAATCAGTTCTCATATTTTCTTACCAAAATTGTGTTCATATCCCACCTGATTTTGGTCTCTCTTTTGGTGTTTCTGGGGCTTTGCGAGCCACAAACGTGATGCCTACATCATCATATTTATCTGGTTCAGAAGGATCATGTTTATCCTCCTCAGGCGCCATTGGAACCACAACTGGGTCTGAAGACACATGCAAAAACATGTTACCCACAATGCACTGGGAATTTTAAGTAGCAGAACATAGCTCAACAGTCAATTTGGCAACCAACCTTTGTCCTGCCAGCTGACATTTCGGCGTGGTTTGTCACTGGTGTCTTGCTCTTTAGCATCTGACCCTTTCCGCTGTAAAACAATATTATAAATATTTAAAAAAAAGAGGGTGGGAGAACAAATAAAAGTAAACTTATCAGAGGAATAAGCTATATGCATACATATGGAAGATTTTTAAAATGTTTTTGAAAGAAATCTATTTTGCTCACCAAGGCTGCATTTATTTTATTAAAATATATTAAAATTGTATCTTTATTTTATTTTTTTCATGTAATTTATTCTTGCAATGGCAAAACTAAATTATCAGTAGCCATTACTACAGTCTTTAGTGTGACATGATCCTTCAGAAATTATTCTAATTTGCTGAGGTGGTGATTAAGAAACATTATTATTAATGTTCTAAACAGTTGTGCTGCTTCATATTTTTGTGGAAAACATGAAACTTTTTAAAGGATTCTTTGATGAACAGAAAGTTCAAAAGAACAGCATTTATTTGGAATAGAAAGCTTTTGATGAAACATTATATCTTTATATCTGTTACTTTTGATTAATTTAATACATCCTTGATGAATAAAAGCATTAATGGTGAAGAACTGTTGTAACATTTCCTCTCACTTTCTCTCTTTTAATATTATGCACTTGCGCACGCACATTCACAGACACACACACACACATTAGCAAGTCATCGCTCATGATACATACCAGTAACTACAAACATTAACCATGTCTCTACATTGCCTTTGGGCAACTGACCTCGCACACACACACAGACACACACACACACACACACACACACATACATGTCTGTCTTAGCCTACCTTGGCCTCCCTCAGGTCCACCTAACTCAACATAAGTGTGTTCTGCTGCAGTTTTGAGCTCTTGCCTTTTTCTGACTGCGGTCCTTCTTGTGGCGCTTGTAGCGAGTGGATTTAAAGGACTCCAGACGGTTGTGCATATTCCTCTGGAACACCTCCCTGTCCTGTCTCTCTTTTTCACCCACTGTCATGAAGTGCCGACTGTAGTGGGACTGGTACTGCAGGAATAGAGAAGGTCAACAGAAGCAAACACATCATACAAAGTGTCACCCATTTCACTGATGCAATATAATGCTTGAGAGTTCTTCACAGTGAGAGGGTGAGTGTGTGGCAGGATCTGTACCCGTCTCCTGGGTTTGTAGAGGTTTCCAGCAAGTACATGATGTGTCTCTAGCTCTTCCTCTATTTTGGCTCCTGGCACTGTGTCAATCACCTGGAGGTCTAGACACACACCACTGCCATTTTCTCTCCTGAGGGATCGCAGACACAGAGACAGACAGACACAGACAGGAACCAACATACATGTAAATACATGTATACTTACACCACAGATATGCACAAAATGTCTTCATCTGCCCCTGCACACACTGTCTACACACACTAACACACATTCAAAAAGATCTGAAAATAAAACAATGCAAAATATATTTTTAAATCAGTATTTTAGTCTTGTGTTGTCTGAACATTTTTGAAACAAAATACATTTCCTTGATGTATTCAGTATTAAAGTTTGTAACGTAAGTGAAAATAATATTCAAATAGTTTTATATTGTTTTAAGCACAACTCTCTAATTTGTTTGTTACACTTAAGACAAGATAAAAATAGTATTTGCCAAAGGGGTAAGAAAAATCTACCTCTTGATGCACTACCATTCAACAGGTTGGGGTCAGTAGTTTTTTTAAAGACATTAATAATCTTCATCAAGGATGCATTAAATTGGTCAAAAGTGACAGTAAATACATTCATAACGTTATAAAAGATTTCAGTGTACAAATAAGTATATTTATTTCTATCTATAAATGCGTTTTTGCTTTTTTTTACTTTCTATTCATTAAAGGGGTCATATGATGTTGCTAAAAAGAACATTATTTTGTGTATTTGGTGTAATAAAATGTTTATTCGGTTTAAGGTCCAAAAAACACATTATTTTCCACATACTGTACATTATTATAACTTTTATAAAGCCCGCCTTTTTGGATTTGAGACTTTAGTCTTTGCAACTTTACAGATCTTCTTTATGCACCAAGAGCTTGTATCACTTCAAAGAGAAAGGAAAAATTAAAATGGCATCATATGACCCCTTTAAGAAATCCTGAAAAAACTATTGATAATAAAATAAATTTTTCTTGAGCACCAAATCAGCATTAGAATGATTTTTGCAGGATAATGGGACACTATTCAGTGATGTACATTTATCTTATTTTAGGGAGATTCAAATGTTTTTACAGACAACAAGATAAAAATACTGATTAAGAATTTTTATATTTTTTTTGCAATGTCCTCAAACATAAACATACTCACAGGTAGTTGGTAACATTTGTGACCTCTGGAAAAGAGGTTCTGCTGGCCATGGAAGGCAGAGAGAGTCTTGCAGAGGTCAACACATTCCCACCCTGAGAGAAAGACAGAGAAATTCCCTAGATTCAAATGCTAAACTCTATGCTTGATTCTGATTGGCTGACACATACAGTATTAAACTATTGATTAATGTTCCATAGTTGCTATCAAGTAGTTCCAGTTCAGTATCTTGCATCATTGGAAATAATGCACACCTGAGGTGATAATACAGCCACACTGCAAAGTGCACCTTACACCTTCGGTGTGCATTCATTTTCAATAATTCAGTCAATTTTGCTCTCAAAGTAGATGTAAACCAGCTCTCCGTTCTTCATTCTTCATAGAGATGGTTACCACAAATTAAGCGAACTATGAACATATATACACAGTAAGCAAGTACAAACCTGTGGGAAAGACATGCAGAAATGTGACTTATGTACAGAAAAACAGTAAAAGAAAAACTCTCTTTTTAAAAATGTTTACATTCAAGTTAGAATAATTTTAGTTGATACATTTAGTTTTTACCCTGCCCAAATTAAAAGAGCGATTCTGTGCCTCTTTCACTGGGTGGTCCGAAAGAGAAAAGAGGTTTCTCTATCTATCAGTCTTGTACTAATATTAGCTTGATAACTCCTCTCAGGAAAACAAACTCTATGAAACTCAAGGGTACAGGAAATGATCTCGCTGGAGGACAAAAGTCCTGCATGACTAACGTTCCAGGTGTTCTACAACTTTTCTGGTCTAGTACATTGTTTCTTTTTGTTCAATGGAGGTGTGAAGAGGAGAGAAATTACTTAAATTACTTATTTAAGACAAACTGCAATCAGAATCGAGTGGGAAATGTGTAACAATTATGACGTGCATTTCTATACATTCATATGAAAATATATTACATCACTCTACTGGAGGCCCTTCGTTTTCTTTCCTCTTTCACTCTCTCTCTCTGTATGATGCCATCTCTGAGTATTTTTGTAGATAGGTTTGATGTTGCAGCTGACAGGTATCAGATGCCTACAAAGGACCAGTATTGGCAGAGACACAGTGGTGTCAGGGTAACTAACAAAGAGAGAAATTATCCTCAGCTCTTCTCAAACGACTCTCTTGAGCCTAAGAAAAGTTCTCAGTGCTTCCTCTGCTCAATGCCATAATCCAGGGGCTTTCAGCCTTTAAAGGCCCAAGGACCCCCAACCAGACTCTCGTCCAACCCAGAGACCTCCCCAGCATAAAAAAACTCTAGTATAACTTTTATTAAGAACATTAACTAACATTACTAATAGTTAATGTTCATTCAAAAAAAGTAAGAAATGAAAATGTATTGAAAATCTTGGCTATAATCCACAACTGTTAGTGAGTCTGAATGAAGAAACACTTTTACAGAGTGGACACAGATGAAAATAGAAGTGTTTTTTAGCGATTTTATTGTTGTATTGCACAGCAGTGAGGTTTTACCTAGTACTGATTTTTGAGTGTGGGCACCATCTAGTGGTCAACAATTTCAGTACAATAATAATACAGCATAGAACCCTTACAAAAAAAGTGTCATGGTGAATTACTGTATGTCCAAATGTAAAACCGCAACGTCATACATGACAGCCTTTCAGGACAGCAGTGTCCAAAAAATGTGATGGTATCATTCAACTTTAACAAGACGAGCAATACTTGAACTGACAAACCGCCTACATGATAAATGGCTACATAAAGACTTTTACCTGATCAATGACACTGATGGCATCTCTGATATTGATTTTCTGATAGGCCTCCCACAGTTCACTCTTATGGTACACAGACTTTCTCAACAGCAACTTGCTCAAATAGTTCTTGTCAAATTGCTCCCACCTAAAGGATAAAAAACACTGATTCTTAATTCTTTTCAGCTCTTGTATTTGGACCGAGCACATTTCTCATCATGAAAATAGATGCAGTATAAGTGCCACTCACTTGTCCCTCCAATGATGGTATCCATTCAAACCGGCAATGTCCTCCACAGCTGTCAGAATGTGGTCAAAGGCCTGAAGACAGACAAGTTCAGTGCTTCTGTAAGTTATTAATGGCTATTTTACTTGAATTATCTTAATCTCTGCATTTAGATTTATTTATTAGTTTATTTCATGTCAGCATCCAAGGCTATTTTGACAGCAAAAATAGGGAACATAAAAACATAAATTAATAAACATATTTAAAAGGAGACTAGGGATAGACAAACCGGATAAAAAGTCACATACAGATAAAATAAAACGTATAAAGGATTTTTAGGTGCTAGTAAATTAACTAGACATTGCCAACTGGGGAGCAGTTCAGTGTTAAAAGTTCATTGAATCTGGTTGGTCTAATCACCTTATTTAGCCCCGCCCCCTTTCAGCACTGCGCTTTTTCATGTTTTGTGTTCTGTCTTCCAGTGTCATAAGCTGGTGTTTCTACTGACATGAAATATGCATATGCATATTAATTTTTTTCATTTTTAGGTTATTATTAGCTTGCTGACAGCTTGTTAAGAAACTGTATTAAATGTGTAAATGACATGAAATTTCAAGTTGTGATAGCTCATACTAGTCTAAATGCAATTTCATGTCAAATTAGTCTTGCATTTCTAAAATTAATTTGTCACCCCAATTTGTTTAAATGTTTAATGCAAGTAAAATTGTTTATCATGGATTAAAAAAAATTAACTAGTAGTTTCAATTAAAGTGTTTATGTATTAAATGCTGTAAAGCGGTGGTTCCGATCCCTTTTCTCAGTTTGAGATGAGAAAATCTGCTGACTATAACTGTAGCACAATGTGTGAATGACATGAGACGATGACTATAGGGGTAATATCAATATTTTAATTACTTCTTGTTGTCTGTTGGAGTTTCTTGAGCACAAATTCATATCAGTGTGTCCACCGCATGAAGACAAGAGCTAATGGATTTATGAATGAACCACTCCTTTTAAAATCCATTTGTTATGGCATCCGCTTCACACATTATAATACTCATGATAACTTTTGTTAACTCTACAATAAGTAATAAGTCCACTTGTCCAGCTTACTCTTTGACAGTGATGCCATAAAATTTACAGCACTACCGTGAAAAAAAAAGATAATAATAATAAAATAACAATAAAAAAGGAAGTTCAAAATTCATCTAAAGATGGCTGTGTGCTTGTTTCTCTGGCACATAAGGTGAATACAACTCTAAATCTTCAGAGTTTGGGAAACTGCTGGATTCTAAGGAAAATCTCTTCTATTCTCCTTTATTTTCTCAGAATCTCTCCTGTATTATTTCGTATCTCTTCTGTCAGCTCAGCTACAATACAGTCTATCTTTAGCGCAGGTTTTAGAGTGCTCAGCAGGTAGCCTTGAGTCCCAGCGAGTGCATGCACCAGCAGGGTGTGTAAGGCCTTCAGAAAGAGGATGAGGTAAATGGCAAGGGGCCGTGTGACCTCTGCCTATGTGTGCACATCTATTTGCGGAAAGGCAAAAAAGAGCTCTGATGGTTAATTAATTGGAGGGAAGAGTCTAACGTCAGTCTGTCAGTCACAATGCTGCTGTTTCAGTCATCAGATCACAAGCACTGCACAGATAGCAAGGTCAACATCATCACTCACAGGCAGTCAGGCAGGGACAGAGGGAGACAGGTGAGGAGAAACGGAGACAGAGTAGAGGCAGGATTTACAGCGAGAGTATTGGAAGTGATATTGACTCACATGCTCGTGGATCTCTTCGTTAATGGTGGGTTTTCTGTTTGTGCTGCGAGGCACTTTCAACCATTTCACTAAAGGCTTGATGGTTAAACCCTGGGAGGAAAGATTAGGAAAATGTCAACAAATCAGACAGTAGGAAGCCTCCAAAGCTTTCAACTTAATATCACAACTCATATGTGACCCTGGACCACAAAACCAGTCATTAGGGTCAATTTTTCGAAATTGAGATTTATACATCATCTAATAATATAAATCAGCTTTCCATTGATGTATGGTTTGTTGGGATAGGACAATATTTGGCCGAGATACAACTATTTGAATATCTAGAATCTGAGGGTGCAAAAAAATCAAAATATTGAGAAAATCACCTTTAACGTTGTCCAAATGAAGTTCTTAGCAATGCATATTACTAATCAAAAATTAAGTTTTAGTATATTTACAGTAGGAGATTTACAAAATATCTTCATGGATCACAACATGATCTTTACTTAATATCCTAATGATTTTTGGCATAAAAGAAAAATCTATAATTTTGACCCATACAATGTATTTTTGGCTATTGCTACAAATATACCCCAGCGACTTAAGACTGGTTTTGTGGTCCAGGGTCACATATTTCTAGAAACAGCACCAAGTCAGTATTTTTGGTCTTTTAAATAAACTTTTTACCTAATTAAGCAGTATCACACTAGCATGCTCTTTTTTGAAATACTGATTTACTTATATTTTATATTGCCAGATATTTTGTGTATTTTTGCTCTGCCAATGAAAGAGGTTTTAAACGACGCACAAGCATAATCAACGTTACGCTTGTCTGAGGAACACTGACTATATCACTGTTTTTGAACGAATTGTTTTAGTGAAATTAGGGGTGGGCAATATGACCAAAATCTTATATCACGATATGAGTAATTTTATTTCACGGTAACAATATATATCACAATATGGTTATTTTTGCTTTAAATAAGATCTTTATGATATCCACATTTTTTGATACCATAGAAATTTCATCATTCTTGTCACCAGTGTCAATTTCACAAAAAAATAATACTTGCCTAAGTTAAAAAACAAAAAACAAACTGAAGCTCACTGAAGACAAGTAAACAGTCAGCGATTAAATAAGAATAAGAAACTAATTACAAGCAATAGTACAAAAAATTACAGTTGAACAAATAAAAAAGAATTGCTACACACATTGTATAAAGTAAAAACACTGCATATTCTTCACTGTGTAAATTAAATATATATTTCTTCTTATTAAAGTTACAAAAGTGATTTAGTCAAGAGCAGTGAGAGATTTTCTCTCTTTTGTTGTTTAATTTACATGAATGACAGACAGTAGGAAATTTAGACTGCTGTCACTTTAAGAGATGCCCGGATCCAATATACTGGTACACATGTGTTTTCTTTCTCAACTGTTTGCTTTCACTTAAGACCTAAATTACTGCATTTACGAGGATACGGGCATTTTAACAAGTGTGTGTATTTAACCGTTCAAGGCCTATAAACTGGCAAAAATAACTCAGTTCAATACTCCCGTGCTCTATGAGCACCGTCTTCATGTGCGCATGCCTCTCTGACAGCGTTTTCTTTCGCTGCTGATTGCGTTTCAATGGCTTAAAATCACTTGTTTTTAAATCGCAATGCTTAAAAACACGTGCAAACGAAGAACACGAAGTTTCCGTGACCACGATAGAGACGATAGTCCAAAATCTCTACCAGTTGATCGTAGAGTTAATCGTATCTACTGCCCACCCCTAAGTGAAATATTCAATGACTCACTCATTCAGTTTTAGTTCCTGAATGACAGGGGTGTTAAACATACTGAAAAACTGTACTTAAAGTATAGAACTACAGATACTATGTCAAAATAAATAAATAAAGTCATAAGTACCTAGCCAATAAAAATGCTTGAGTAAAAAAGCATTTAATTGTACTGGTACTCTTACTATTTTTACCACATTTGAATAAGGAAAAAAGTAATAGTAGTATGCTAGTATGAGGTTGTGAATTCAGCAACTGTTTTCAAATGAATTGGTTGAATGAATGATTCAAATGACTCACTCATAAAGAAAGTGTCTGAATTCATCATACTACGATATAAATACTACTATTACTATTTAATCATATGAGTTAATATGATGTCAAATTCAGCCAGCCGCTTGCTTCGGTCCTGAATGAATCATTGTTTTTGAACGAATAGTCTAAATGAATGAGTCAGTGACTCATTCATAGAGACACTTATTGGCACCTACAATACTAGCATATCAATGCATCCTGCAGAAAGATTTGCTGAAAAACCCTCAACACTAATACCCATACTGACGATGTCAAAATGTATATTATTTATATATGTATTATGTATATGTATTTAATGTTTTAATAAAAAAAACAACATAAAACAAAAAAATAAACAATGCAGTTTTTCCACAACCTGTTACAGAAAAAGAAAAAGCATACTTGTCTAACCAGCATGCATATTTGTGGAATCTGTTGACAGATGAGTTCCTAACCAACGTTTGACAGTATATCCTGATGATTGCAGCAGTCAAATATACTGTGGCATGTTGGATACACCAATATGACAACACACACAAAGACACACTAGAGATTCTGCAGCCTTAAATAATGGATTTACCTTATTCCAAATAATTGGAATAAGGTAAAAAGCCTAGCCAGATGGGCACATCACACAAACACATTTATACATAGGCAGCACCATCAAAATCACTCCATTCACCATAATGAGCATCTCTATGTCAGAGCAGCTTTCGAAATAACAGCAATTTGACACAGCAGTGGGGAAATGTCATCCCTGCAAGGCAATAATCAGTAAGTAATAATAATCAGAGCCTGAGGAAAGATGAATCAGAAAACAAACAAACACTTTTATCAACACATAATGATTCTGTAAAGGTGAGAGGAGAGGGAAAACATGAATAGGCAAGAATACAGAAAAAATAAATATCTAAAAGAGTTACCTGAAACATGACTGTGAAGAAAACCACAACTATGGTTGTTGCCACAAAGTAGTCTTTAGCCTTCACCTGTTCTTTATCTAAAAGTACCACCAGAGCAAAAGCCACAGCACCTCGGAGACCGCCGTATGACATCATCACTTGATCAATCTTTTCCAGGGGAACCAGCCTGAACCAGTTCAGGAACCAAGTCTGTCCTGCAACACCTGCAAATGACATGTTTGAGCAAATAAATATGCTAACTGTTAGAGCTGAGGCCTTTGTAAATGTCTAGTGCAAGATTAATTTAGCATCTCAACCTATTATAAATCACAAAAGAATTTAAATGAAAACTAGATGAATGTACATGGTATGTTTTCAGCTTTCATGGTTTAGGAAAATCCAAAGTGTAAGTTAATTGTGAAGCAGAATATGCTATGAGTGAGGGGTTTCAATTAACAGTTCTCTTTTTGTTTTTGACTTCAGTAACCAAAAAGTACCAACAATACAATGTGACTATCATGTTTTTTGAAAATCACGGTATAGAATAGAATAGAATAGAATAGAATAGAACTCTCACCCACAGCCCTGAAGACTAAGATAAATATGAGTGTGCTGACAACAAGGCCAGTGTCCCATGCCCATTTGGACTTGTCCACAGCGGAGATACCCAAAAAGATGAAGATGATCGTCTCTGCAATGCTGGCCAGGGTTTTCATGGTGTACTTCACGGTGGTCCGGGACTTCTGGGATATATTGGCCTCCACATACTTGTTGCAGCCTATGCCGCAGAAAGTCATCCTGTTATGAATCAACAATGCCATCAAGAGGCACGGATATTACATAATGACGATAGAATACAACATATGTATTTTTATCCAAAGAAAATATATAAATACATAAATATAATTGAGTTTACAGTTTAACAGAGTGGTTGTTAATCTTTGCTATAAATTGTGTGGACCTTTGTATCTTTGGATTGACGTCTACATTTAGACAAAGATATGAGATATCCCCATATTTACACTCCATATACATAAATTAGGGCTTCAGACAGGAATTACGCTTTGCTCAGAGTGCTGTTTTATTTGAGTCGCTCTGCATTACTCACAGAACAGACCAGAAACAATGAAAAGTGCAGGATTATAATGAGATCATATTTATATCATCCAGTCACACATGACCTTTTCCCATTTTCTTTCAATCCTACTATGTTTTATTTCAATTCAATCTAAATACCCCGTTGTGCGGTAAATGTGATGAAAAGCCATCAGGGGGCGCTCCAAGCACTGCATTACTTTATACTTACAAAATCAAACAGACAGGCATTTACTTTAAAGGTGACATATCATGAAAATCTGACTTTTCCAGGTTTTAAGAGCTATAATCAGGTCCCTGGTGCATCTACCAACCAAGGAAACGTGAAAAAGATTAACCCAGTAACTTTGTTTTGGTAAGCCTTATTCTGCAAGCGTCTGAGAAAATGAGCGTGTCTGATTTAGCTCCCTTGGCGATGTGGCAAAGGGATCTCATTATAATATTACCGCCCCTTAATCTGTAAGCTTCCACTCAAGGCGCCATCATTTTGATTTCGCAAGCGACAACAGTGTACCAGCTCTAATGCTATGGCGAAAGTTTGAGCAAAACATGCTAACTGTTCTGTCTTTGGCTGCACAGACGAGCACAGAACACTATTTAGAGTCCCAGCCTCAGAGGAGACAAGAGAGCAGTGCATTTATTGATTTATTTACTGTATATTGCTGCTGCCACACAGATAAAGAAAATAAACATGCGATTTATTTCCCAGCTGTTTACCTTTACAGACATAACCGACTGTTTTTGTAACTCGTGTGTTTTTAACGTAAACTTGTGTGTGAATGAGAACTTAGTTTAGTACTCACATGCTGTGACAGCCGCTTTCTGTCCGTGTGCTTCGGATATGTGCGCTCAGAAAACCGTATATTAGAAGTTTAAACTAATATGGTTTAAAATGCATAATTTCAGCGCGATAAACATGAAAATTAGAACCAAAACAGATGTTTTTAGCAGGTACAAGCTGTAATGACACAGCTCTATTCTAGAAAAGGGGGCGGGGAGCAGCAGCTCATTTGCATTTAAAGAGACAGGCCCGAAAAACAGCGTGTTTCTACTTCCACTCAAAATAGGCATTTTCAAAATGATATAATAAATGATCTGTGGGGTATTTTGAGCTGAAACTTTACAGACACAGTCTGGGGACACCAGAGACTTATATTACATATTGTAAAAAGGGGCATAATATGTCTCCTTTAAACTACATGTGAGAGAAATCATTGCTTCATATCTTGTAGTACTGATTCCTGTGCTTAAGGCATGTTGTATTCAAGCATGACCCTGCATCTTAAAATCTGTTCTAATGAGCAATACTAAAATGGGTTAATAATCTAATTCCTCTGCTCATAATCTCATTATGTGATTTATGACCCACCAGAAACTACTGAGATTTACGGGTCAGCACAAATGGTTTGAAAACAATCTGAAACAATCTTCAAATTGACAGTGGAAATATTCATAAACAAAATCATGTTTTCCTCATCATGTGCACAGACATCCAGCGCACATAAACAAACACACGCACCAGTTTTCATTCAATGTATCATTTATCCCTGACCCTGATGTTTTCATTCTCTTTTATTATGCTCCTATATTTCTCTCTCTTTTGCTGTAGTACTCTTAGGTATGAATCATTCCCTCTCTCTGCATTAATACTGTCATTTAACTTCTCACCGTTTTAAATGTCAGCCACTACAGAGATTATCACACAGCTGCACATACACACAGCTATTTTTCTATCATGGGAATCTTCCATTGACTTCTGTTTTTATTTTTACACTAAGCTAATGATATTTTCTATGCCCTATGATCACACAAATATTTCTTGTTTTTTTACAATTTCAGTCATATTTAATTTTGTGTATTATTCATCTTCTAAACAAATTTCATGGTCACAGTGTCAATAAAGATGCCGTTTACTACTACAGTATGTATGTAGACACTCATTTTCAAATAGGTCAAGTTATTCAGATGAGTATGCAAGCAGTGGCAACACTCACGATAGAATAGCGGACAGAGAGAAGAGTTCTGCCGTCAGGTAGGCCAGGTAAACCAACAGGAAGACGAACAGTGGCTCTATGATGCGCACTTTCTTCGTAAAACGAGTGACAAAGGCCAGAATAACAGCAAAGATGAGACCAACCAAAGTCCCTCCAATACTGACAATGAGGAAGGATGCTGGAATAATTGCATGTAAGATAGAGAATAAAAAATAATTAACTCATTTAAATATTACACTCTAAAATAAACTATTTATACATTTTGTACTTACCAATTCCTTTAAAATAGTCTGCAGTGTAAACATTTCCTGGTCCCACTTCCACAAAGGATATGTACACTTCGTATAAGACCTGTTGAGAAAATTACAAATTTATCCCTGCAACACTATCTTGCCAATTTGGAAAACTAAATGATAAAAAAAAAAATATCAAATAATATCATTCAAAAATTTGGGGCCAGTAAGATTTTTTAATGTTTTTGAAATCTCATATGCTCACCAAGGTTGCATATATATGATCAAAATACAGTAAAAACAGTAACATTATTAAATATTATTATAATCAAAAGTCATTATTTTCTATCATAATCTATTTGAAAATGTAATTTATTCCTGTGAAGGTAAAACTGAATTTTCAGCAGCCATTACTCATCTTCAGTGTCACACAATCCTTCAGAAATCATTCTAATATGCTGATTAGCTGCTCAAGAAACATTTCTTATTATTATCAATGATGGGTTAGGTTAGGTAACAGTTAACAGTTGTGCTGCTTATTTGTTTGGAAATGTATTCTTTTTCAGGATTCTTTGATGGATAGATAGGTCAAAGTACTGTCAGTTTTGATCATTTTGTGTGTCCTTACTAAATAAAAGTACTCATTTTGGTCACTCTTTATTTTGGGAACCAATTCTAACGATTAACTACGACTTTTGCCTCAAACTCCTAATTTGGTGCTTATTAATAGTTAGTAAAGTAGTTGCTACGTTTAGGTGTGGGGTCGGAATAAGGGTTCTAAAATATGGTCATGCAGAATAACGCATTAACATGTGCTTTTTAAGTACTAACAAACAGACAATATGCTAGTAATATTAGCAACTAGTTAATAGTGAGAACAGGTCCCTAAATCATAATCTACTGACCCCAAACTTTTAAACTGTAGTCAAGGTGAGTTAAAAATGACATTCACAGCTAATGGAGAAAGTGAATGGACAGACTGAAAGTGCATCTGAAATTGTTCCTTTACAACTAATCTTCTAAAAAGGAGACTTACAACAGAAATCTTGCAACAACTCAGCTCAAAGAGCAGTGACATTAAGAGAACAAAAGATAATTATTGTGGTTATTTATGGTTAATTAATGCAATTTAAAGATATAGTTCACCAAAAATCTTTTATGTAATCATTTATTCACAAACCTTCTGCAAGACACAAAAGAAGAAGATATTTTGAAGAATGTAGGTAATACAAACAAATGGTGCCAACTGGCTTCCATTGTATATGACAAAAATAAACAAATAAGAAATAAAAATATCTTCTTCTATATCCCACAGAAGAAAAAGAAGTCATACAGTTTTGGAATGCTGTAAATGCACCAAATGCAACAAAAATGGTGAACTATCCCTTTAAGCGATAAAAATAAAATGTCAATATTGAATTTATACCATTCTGTGTGGAAAAATGTTGAACGTGCATAAGAGTCTCTGTCTCAGTCCAATCTAGTAATTCATAATCTTTGATTCACCCTTTGTGTTGGATGCATTTTTACAAAAATCACAACTGACATATAACAGAGCAACTGAAAACTATTCCACTACATGATTGAAGACCTTTACAGAGTAAGTCTGGAACTGTTGTTCGTAACCTGTGAATTCAAGCAAAAACGTGCAGACCCAGACAAATGACATTCTGGAATGGATGGATACATCCATGCTTTCACATTCCAGGTGGAGTGAGGTTGATGTTGTAGGGTAGATTAAAGTGAAGTAGATGGGAAATGTGTTTAGTGATGAGGGGTCACTGGGCCTTATCCTCTACACATGGCTCAACAAGTGTGATAGCTACAAAACTAAGGGGACAGACTCGCATACCAACCATGGGGAAGTCGTGGCCTAATGGTTAGAGAGTCGGACTCGTAACCCAAAGGTTGCGGATTCGAGTCTCGTACCGGCAGGGATTGTAGGTGGGGGGAGTGAATGTACAGCACTCTCTCCCACCTTCAATACCACGACTGAGGTGCCCTTGAGCAAGGCACCGAACCCCCAACTGCTCCCCGGGCGCCGCAGCAAAAATGGCTGCCCACTGCTCCGGGTGTGTGTTCACGGTGTGTGTGTGTTCACTGCTGTGTGTGTGCACTTTGGATGGGATAAATGCAGAGCACTAATTCCAAGTATGGGTCACCATCCTTGGCCACGTCACGTCACTTTCACTTACAGTCAACACATACCCAAGACTGCACATGCAAGAGCTTGATATTCTGCTGATTTGGAACCAAATTTAATCCCAACGACAATATATAGTATAAACAAGTAACACTAAATCAGTTTATCTCTAACCAGTAGCTACTGTATGTCCCCAGAGTCATTATATAAAAAATACAAAGAAAAGAGGGAAATGGTTTGGATAATTCAGTGGCAATGTCTTAGCCGAAGTCATTTACTATCGATTGGCTCCTCCAGAGCAAGTAAATGACTTTTGGTTATGTTTTATAACATAATCATGTCAGCACTACAGCAGAGGGTTCTGGTGTAATGTTACCATAACAACAGAGATGCGACTGAACAGAGAGAACACAGAAGGATGCAGAGATTGTCCTCATCTCCCTTGAGCTCTCCTTGAGCCTTTTAAATCCCTAAGCTAACCTTAACTCTCATATGTCCACAAGAAAATAAGTAGGTCTACATATGTCAAAACACTCCAATATCAATTATGCCAGAATTGAGTGTCTATGGTACTACAGATCTTTTTTTTTTTTAAATAAGAAATTAATACTTTTATTCTGCTAGGATGCATTACATTTATCAAAAGTGACAGCAAAGCCTTTTTATTGTTACAAAATATTTTTATTTCAAATAAATTCTGTTCTAGACATTTCTACACATCAAAGCATACTGAAAAAAACTATTATGGTTTACATTAAAATATTAATATAACTGTTTTCAACATTGATAATAACAGGAAGCAGCAAACCAGCATCTTAAAATAATTTCTGAAGGATCATGTGACACTGAAGACTGGAGTAATGATTTTGGTGAGCATAAGAGACTTTACAAAAAAAAAAAAAACTTACTGACCTCAAACTTTTGAATGGTAGTGTATTTTCTCACTCACAGTGCTGACCATTATTCTCTGTGTTAGTCACACATTGCCCAAGCTTACATAGTAAAAGCAATTTGTTTATAAATTAGGGATTGAAGCAAACAAGAGTCATACAGGGGAAGATGATTTAAAAAATGTCCTGACTCACCACAGTGACAGCATCATTGAGCAGTGACTCGCCAAAGACAATGATGAAGAGTGTCTCATTCACATGGACTTCTTCAAACACAGCGAGCACTGCTACAGGATCCACAGCCGAGATCAGAGCTCCAAACAACAAGAAATCCATCAAACCTGCATTTACTTTTTCATCTGCACACACACAACACACAAGCTGCAGTCAATATTTACAGCCAAATTGACTGTAATACAGCCCTAATGGTGTGGTGTAGTAGCTAAAGATCTGTAAAAGTAGGTTCAAACATTGTAAGCTGGGAGTCACCATAGTGCACTTGAGCAAAGAACTTTAACCCATGATGCTCCAGTGGGGCTGTCCTTGTGATAAGAGTACTGTATGTTGCCTTGGATGAAAGTAACAGCTAAATGGCTACTTACTAGCTTTCTTAGATCTAAAACATCCTTACACCACATCTAAATCATATGGGATACTTGGATCAACAATTATAAGGCAGTGATGACTTGTATTGAACAAAAATTAGCATAACTCACAATATGAAACATGATTTGAAGAGTTGTAAAAATGTAAAAACATTTATATATAATCACACTATGTGACCTGTGATGACAACTGAATTATTAATGAGTCCATCCAATAAACATATTGTATCGTCTGTATTTAGACTTATGAACTAGATAACTCTGTGATAACTCTGGTGATAATTATAATTAATCAATTGAATCCTTTATTGAACATTCCCATCTTTTATCATATTGCAGTTGTCAGTATTTTATAAACAACATAAGCAATTGAAGTAAAATCAAAGTAATAGAAGGACTCTAATAGCTTATTTAATAGCTTACAGTACAGTGATTTGCAATCGGGGTCAGGGTCCACTAGGGGGGAGTCAATTAACTTCTGAAAAGTTTAAGAAACTTAATTAAGATGTAAAAAAAAAAAAACCATAAAAATCAATGTATAAACATAATATTTCTTATTTAAATGTGTCCCCTCAGCAACTGAGGAACATACAGTTCTTGAAATGTCTGGAATCAAAAAATTATTCAAGGTTTATTATTATGCTTACCCACTCATAATTTCTCTTAATAACAAGTTCCAAAACAAGCGTTCGTGGCTAAAGCACTGTATGATCTATGATCATTTAAGAAGTGTCATATTTGGTTCCATTAGTTTGAACAGACACCCCATAACAACTCACCTATGGCCCCTGCCATCTTGACTCCATAGAGACAGAATCCAGTGCAGAAGGCATTCCACAACGTACAGTGATTTGCAACCGGGGTCAGGGTCCACTAGGGGGGAGTCAATTAACTTCTGAAAAGTTTAAGAAACTTAATTAAGATGTAAAAAAAAACAACATAAAAATCAATGTATAAACATAATATTTCTTATTTAAATGTGTCCCCTCAGCAACTGAGGAACATACAGTTCTTGAAATGTCTGGAATCAAAAAATTATTCAAGGTTTATTATTATGCTTACCCACTCATAATTTCTCTTAATAACAAGTTCCAAAACAAGCGTTCGTGGCTAAAGCACTGTATGATCTATGATCATTTAAGAAGTGTCATATTTGGTTCCATTAGTTTGAACAGACACCCCATAACAACTCACCTATGGCCCCTGCCATCTTGACTCCATAGAGACAGAATCCAGTGCAGAAGGCATTCCACAACGTGCCTACCACAGCATACATCAAAATGGCACCCAGGTTGTCGAAAAAGAGCCGTGCTGGCATAAAATACCCAGCATCCCCCACTATAGTTGGCAGGAGAAAGAGGAAAAAAAGTCCTGGGTCCAGTTGGTACGGCTGCTTCTTGCTGGCGATAAGAACCACTGCACCCAGAACCAGACCCAGCAGAATCAGCATACAGCTCTCTGGGACCGCTGTGGTGAAACGCTGAGAGAAGTGGAATACTGAAGAATGCCGAGTGGAGAAAAGAGAGAACAGAGGGAAAAAAAAGTTAAAATGGATTGAGATGAGAGATATGTTGCCATTCAGTGTCATAAAAAGTGTAAATGTAGTAATGTGCTTTATTGAAATGGCACTCTAGCTGTAAAATTTCATCCATTTTAAACAGACTTAAATTGCATTTTGACCATAATGTACATACAGTACACTGCATTCATGTACTTTGACTTTTAGCCATTTATATTTAAATTATTAAATCACAAGGAAAAAATTGTTTAAAATAACAATCATTCCTAAACCTTTTTTTTTTATGTATATGATGCATTTTAATAACAGATAGTAGTAGATATTATTTATACTTGGTGCATCTTTACTTTCATCAAAGTTTACTGCAGCATGTGCCAATTTTATAAACATGGTAACACCCATAAAAGAATGCATAATGCATACAAATGCATTAAAATGCAAAAGAATGCATGAAAGAATAAAACAAACCAAACAACATGCAAAAAGCTAAAAGTTTCATAGCCCACAGCAGCCAATAAGCCTCATTTAAAGAGTAGTTTATAAGTTGCAGCTGCTGTAATTCCATGCCATGGTTTCAAATGAATTGTTCCTCAACACCACTCTAACGTACAGTGAAACATGAGGTGTAAGCCTATACTTCACATAAGTCACAAGTAGTGTTTATATGGACAAAAGGGAATTTAATAGATTATAAGAAGTTTGGCAATATAAAGAATGGGGATATTTTACTGAAAATGATGTTGATTTATAATGCTTATTAAAAAATGAGCAAGGCACACACTGACCTCCATTTATACAAGTCCTCATGAAATGCCAGTGCGTAAAATCACAACACATTACAGCATAATGAGAGATTCTAATGCCACTAATTATGAATGTTTACAAGTTCTGAGTGATTTTGTGGAGGAGGGAAAACACGGTGCACACCTCTGCCAAGAAACATAACAATCACCGCTCACCATGAGTCATTCACACAAGGACAGAAAAACACTGACATACAACCAAAAAAAGCATAGACATCTGCACAAACACATGCATGTGTGCACACAAACACTAAATAACAAAAACAACTACAACAAAAAAATTAAAAAAATAAAATAAAATTCTGAAAATATCCTGATACATATGCCTAGATATAGACATAAAATACACAAATATGTTTTAATGAGAGTGCTACAGATTCATTCCATTCATACTGACACCTGTGTGCCACTCCAACATCTCTCTATTGTAACAGAAAAGACCTTCATGTGTGAACATGACTCTTGCTACTGCTAAATCCTTTCTATCACAAGATCTCCTGCTTTTAAATTATTACTTGTCATAAGCTTTTAATTAATCGGTCCACATATAATTACAGCCATAATGAAAGAATATTAAATCCAATTAAACTGACGCCCTTCATTTTCAGGGACAGGCAGAGAGAACTTTTGCACAGCTAATTAGGAATATAGAGTGGAGTGCCGTCCCATTGCGATTATCTTTATTAACATTAGAACAGGTCTATGATTAAATTAAAGTGTGTGTATAATGGGATGGTGCTCAAACTCAACAACTGAAAGTACGGATGTTTAAGAAGAAGAGTGTGTTCTGAATGCAGTACACTGATAAATGAGATTGTGAAAGTAACAGGACAGATCATAATCATCACTACATATGCATATGGATTTCATTGTTTTTTGTCTGTAGCTGAACTAATGAGCAGACATTGTCAATAACTGACACTGGCAACAGCTAAATTCAACTTTTTTTTTTTTCATATTAATAACTGTCATTCAGTACTAATATATATCATGAAATTGAATAAATGTGACAGTAAACAAAGATATAATTTTACAAATGGTTTCTATTTCAAATAAATGCTGTTCTTTTGAACTTCAATCGAAGAATCATGAAAAACCACAGTTTCCAAAAAAAAGATTAAGCAGCACAACTGTTTTCAGCATTGTTAATAAGAAATGTTTCTTGAGCTCAACATGTTAAAATGATTTCTGAAGGACCATGTGACTCTGAAGACTGGAGTAATGGCTGCTGAAAATTCAGCTTTGCCGACATAGGTATAAATTACATTTAAAACAATATTAAAATAGTTATTTAAATGTTAATATTACTTCACAATATTATTTTTTGTGTGTTTTTGAGCAAATAAATGCACCATTGGTGAGCATAAGAGACTTCATTAAAACACTGAAAAAAAAATAAAAAACATATCCAAAACTTTTGAATGAGGCCCTCCATAAATTACACTTGCCAATGTCACAATAAGGGGTAAATCCGTGCTGACGCCCATAATCTGTGAGACAAAAAGCATGTGTGTCTAATAACACCATAGTCATCTTGATAATGCACTGATGCAATGTTATGGCAGTACTATAATGATACAATAGTTTAAAGGTGCTGTATGTAATTTTCTTACTGTACTAAAACATAAAAACACCATAATACATTACTGGATAATCAGGAAATATGCTAATTTCACATACTTCATATACTTGTTTCTCTGAAAAAACAATGCTACAGCCAGTTATTCTACTTTGAAAATGGGCATTCCATGTCAGAATGTCTGTTTTTGTTTTGGTCTGTGTGATTCTGCCCATTGACCCAACCATTTCAACTGCTAGCTGTCACTATTACATACTGCATCTTTAAGGATAATATAAAAACACTTTGCACACGGGGCAGCTGTGACCACTGCCTTTTGTGTTTTTGTCACCTATGTAGGTGACATTCAGTACTGTTTTCTTAACACCTGTTCAGGCTGTACTCAGCACTTGAAGTCAGCTGAACACTGTGCGCAGGTGCTTCAGATAGTGCTACTTTCTCCAGATGCAAGACAAATATTCAGAGTGAATTTTGATGGTGTTACTGTGGCAATCGAATCATGGAGAAACAGATGATTGAGCTACCAGAACTAAATGATCTGATATAACTGCATGTCTTAGCCAAAAATACAAGCTGGAGGGACGCCTGAGAATCACCCACACATGCAAATACAGGAGGCAGTGCATTTTGTGTATGTACTTTATATGCGTGTATTTTCATGAATAAAATACACAATGTGTACCACAAAATGTACAGCGAGTTCTGTTAACCATTTTGTTCTCAAATTCTACATTCTTCATTCATTAATCTGTAAGTTGATTGTACTGTTATGGACAACATCACGTCATGTTTTTCAAGTCCAATTGAGAATTCTCTTGTGTTCTTAAGATATTTTTATAATGTACTTTTGGCACTGATCCCTGTGAGCTCTCACTTTACTTCTTACTACAGCACAATTGAACACAACAGACCTCTCACATAAAGAAATCATTCTTATGAGTTGGATCTTTTCAATGAATCAGCTGAACCAGTTTACAAAAGAGGTCAAACATAATTCACGAATAGCACAAAATCAAACGGTTCTCCAGTGAACTCACAAACAGAGAATCATCTCATTTGTAATGAGCCGAGAAAAGATGATTGTAGAAGCATTTGACCGATGAATTTTGGTGAAGAGATGCTAATCAAATAGCAGAAATGTTGCAAATTAAAAGCACTGGAAATAACTTGATGGTATTACTCATACACATGCAAAACAGTGCTTGTTTTAAAGGGACAGTTCACCCAAAAACAAAGATTATATTTTGAAGAATGCTGGGAACCAAACAGTTGGTGGTCTCCATTGACTTCCATGTATGGAAGAATACAAAATATATATATTCGTCGAAATATCTTCTTTTGTGTTCAAAAGGCTGCAAAGTCTGCATCAAACTGAAATGGGAAAATATGTAGCTACTGCGACATATACATCAGTATTAAAAAAGCGTAATAAAAAGCAATAAATAGCTACAATGGCTACGTTTTAGAACAATATGCCACGCTAGGGACCGTGTGATGTTGTCATGAGGTACAAGAAGAACTGAATCGCTTTTTGAACCTGTTCTTCATAACAAACCGTTCGAAAGAACCGATTCGCGGACAAGAATCGAACTTCCCATCACCATCAGAACAAGACCGATGATGGAAAGATGATGATGATGAGTCATAGCCAATCAGAGCACGCAGCTTTTGGAAAGGTGCCGGATCGGCGGGAACACGGCGAGCTCACGGGGCACAGAAATATCTCGCGGGGTGTTACAGCACTGATTGCAATAGCAAAGAAAATTACAGGTACAAATAGAAACCCACCACTAACCGCAAAGTACAATACTGTATCTTTAACGCAGTATGCTTATCTCCTGTGCAGCTAAAAGCCCTTTTTTATTAAAATGCCCCTGAGGAAATGTATGGGCTTTATTGCCATGGCAACCATCAGCGTCAGCCAGTGGAAAGGAAGCGCAGGTGGCTTGCGCTTTTTACGCACCGATTTACAGCCGTCTGCCGAACACGCAGCACCGCTTTAATAAAACGCACTACACATATTCAGGTCCTCAAGACAGTCACCTTTCCGCTTAGCGACAGTCCAACGGGTGAAAGTAAGCTCGGTAGAGTCTATATATCACAGCCAAAACAACTCGTTTAGTACACGAAAACTTACATTATTACAGAACTTACGTATTTTCGCCACACTGGCCACCAAAAGCCAGCTGGCTATGATGTAAGGTGTTTGCACGTAGCTCCATTCCCACTGCACTATCTTGTATCCTCCTCCTCCGTGGTGGTGGTGAGACGACGACTCTCCGTCCTCCGTGCTCGGCGCCGCCGGTTCCTCCGCAGACCGGGCGAGCGCAATCCCGGGATGTCCGTACTCTTCTGGAATATAGCGAGAGGCGACGGGGGATGTGACGGCAGGTGCGGCGCTTACCTCCAGCTCTGGCGGCAGCGATGCTCCTGTCACGTAAAGGTCAGTCGTTGCATCACTAGCCACAGTTATGAACAGGAGCAAACTCAAGCCCCGCATCTTTCCGGCGTGTTCAACGGCGTGTCATCTTCATTTCTTTTATACACAACTGTTGCGATGGCAAGCCCTCCGCGGGACGCCCCGTTACCGGTTTACAACATCAACACACACCCCACTTGCCGGTAACTCGCGAAGGTGCAGCTGGCGTATAGGGACACGTGATTCGGTCGTGCACGAGGAGGTTCTATTTAAGAGCCGGCACCCATCATCCTCATCAAAATAGTAAGTGCATTAAAAACTCGCATTATCAGCCTATTTCTACGTGCCACGAAAAAGTACATTATGGAGAAATATATTTGCTTTTATAGCAGAATAATCGACAAGTCAATTTAACCATCTACGCAGTATATTCTAAATAATAGATCACTAAATTATGATTGTAGCTGTCAAATGAATGAAAAAAAAAGACACATGCGCCCCCAGGAGGACAAAACAATGAAGAATTTCTGACATCTGCCCTTGATTGTTTGACTGGCAATAATAAAACAGGGAAAAAAGTCTAATAAAACATTTAATTTCATTTCATTTTAAACAAAGCTTTGTCTTTGGATTCAAGGCCAACATGTCAATGTGAAAATTCTGAGACAGAATATAATGTCTAACAGAAGCACTGTACTTGCCAACTATTTCTCTGCAAACAAACTTTCTTTGTGCAGGTGTCAAGAGTGGTGACGGGGACGTACAACACTGGGACACTAATAGTGATACATTCAGAGTGAAGAACACATGCACTCATGCAGACAGGTAATAAGGTCATATATAAAACAATAGTGATTCATAGTGACTCTAAATTCCTACAGCATAACCCCCTGTGCAAAAAAGCAATACCAAGAAAATCCTTAAAATATGTGCTTGTAACAGTTTTTTAAAAATGCTACAGAAATGTTGTGTCTTTAACGCAACACTTCTCTTCAGCAAGAAACAGAGTGGTCCATCCATGCACATTTAACACCATAACAATGGTATAACTAAAAAGGTTAAACTTGAACTCATCAAAAACAGCACAAAAATAAATATCAGGACAGAAATGTGATACAGCAGAATACAGGGCTGTGTTGTAGCATCCACAAACCTATCAAGAGAGCTCTGTGATTAATAAAAGAAAAACAAACATGTGACCTAGTTTATGTCCTCTCTAATCAAGATCTCCTTGGTAGTCAGGGTATCCAGTTGAACATCACCCAGGTGCACAGGGTCAGCTTTCCAGACACAAATTAAACCCGGTCCAAGACTAAAGAGTTTTCAATGGTCAATCATTACTGTCAGTGTCGTTTATTCCAGGTTTCAGCTTCATTAATGGGCACAGGAAACCACTGTGTTTGAGTTACCCTATTGCATCGATCTCAACCGGGCGGAAACACCGGGGAAGTCGTGGCCTAATGGTTAGAGAGTCGGACTCGTAACCCAAAGGTTGCAGGTTCGAGTCACGTACCGGCAGGGATTGTAGGTGGGGGGAGTGAATGTACAGCGCTCTCTCCCACCTTCAATGACTGAGGTGCCCTTGAGCAAGGCGCCGAACCCCAACTGCTCCCCGGGCGCCGCAGCAAAAATGGCTGCCCACTGCTCCGGGTGTGTGTTCACGGTGTGTGTGTGTTCACTGCTGTGTGTGTGCACTTTGGATGGGATGAATGCAGAGCACTAATTCCGAGTATGGGTCACCATACTTGGCCACATGTCACTTCACTTCACTTCAATTACGGGCTTCCATGATCCTAACTTTGAGCTGAGCCATTCTAACAGATATGGCTAAAATATAAAAGTTTTGTCTTTTAAAAAATTCAGTATTAACTTAAAACCTTTCAAACCCTCAGATACATCTGTTTGACAAATTGTGCTCCAATCTATGCAATCTAAGGCTCTATACAAAATAATATGTGCATCTGGTCAAACTATATAGCATTTCATGTCACTGGATCATATTATATGCAGCTATTCTCCATCGGTAAACATGGGCTGTTATTTAATACTATGCCATTAAAGTTCGTACCAATCAAATCATGATATGTCTAAAGGACATCATGCGCACACTTCAGGTCTCTGTATAGTAATGCAGCTGTTTGTATTTCAGATGGAAGTACATGATTGAATTGTTCAGATTGGCAGATAGATTTAGTTGCAGGCATCCCACAAAATGTCAGCGAAGATCCCTTCATCACAGATCTTCCTGTCATTAATGCAGCTCTCCTTATGGCCTCATTGCTGCCTGCTACAGTTTCCCCCACATGAGAACTACCAGCTTCAGACCTTCCCGTTAGTACTGCCGAGGCCAAGGGCCTGCACCACATCCACACTAAGCCCACTCTTCAGAGTCCTCCGCACTGCAACACAAACATCACACCATTAAAACCACAACACTGTATGTTATACTGTAATATAAAACATGTAACTCAGTGTCGAACAATCTAAATAATGCATAAACTATTTGCACATGTATAAAGACTGTCTGTCTTTGATGAACTAAAATGCTCTGGAATGGAAAAGGTAAAGCTTTCCTGTAGTTCAAACAGTAGAGCAAGGCGCTAGCAACACCAAGGTCATGGGTTTGATTCACAAGAACTAATAAATGTGTACCTTGAATGCAATGTAAGTCACTTTAAATAAAAGCATCTGCCAAATGTATAAATGTAAATAATAAAGGTGAAGCTGCAGATAAATTAGCAAATATTTAGCAACATTTTGTGGGCAAAAAGTGTCCATTGTCTATTGTCAATAATGTAGTGATGTATGAAGCACCTCTCACACAGAAGTCACTTTCAAACCAAGCAGCTATCTGTTGGTCAACATGGCAAACTCGCATTACCAACCTGAACCCCGTTGCAAAGTCTGCATGCTGAAATCTTTCCCTCATGTTAAATTCCCAATTTCGTGAATTACTATTCCTATAGAAATTACTGGATTTCGCCCACGAAAATGTGCCAAACAATGGTAAATCAACTGCGCTTTAAGACATACCATAGACAGCTTCAGCATATTATAAGTAAACCTAAAAAGTCTCCGCTGTATAGATTATTTTTCAGGTTTGGAGGTTTGTGTGCTTTCAGTTTCCATTTTTAAAAGTACAGTTGCAAGAATGCCCTACAAAAGGCTCTTTGTGGTGTCGATTTCTGAGATGTCTGGCAGTTGAATTCGGAACAAGCAGAAGTAAAGAGGTGGCACGATATGGATCTGACAGGGAGATTTAGGGGCTTTTGAAAATTAAGCAATGGTTGAAGCCAGATTACATTGTGTTTTGTACGCAGATAGTGTTGAATGCAAACAGTGACTAAATCCTTAATCTCATTCCCCAGGTTTAGGGCTAAAACAACTCTCAGAACTGGTTATGAAGTTCAGTGGTCAAAAAAATAAATAAAACATGCGTTGACAGTCTAAATGTACTTACATGATTTTCTGTTAAGCCGTGAGCGTTTCCGTGTTTTTGGACTAGACGCCCTCTCTGTGGGATTTTGGGTGACAGACTTAACCAGACGATCCATGATCTCATCTGTGGCATCGTCCTGTGAGCTGGCGCTGTCCTCTTTGGCTACAGACATGTTTGTACAAACCCTGCCTAAACCTGTGTAGAAATTACATTAGATCAATCATTACTTTGCTTAATTACTTTAAAAACCAGTCCAAGATCTTTCAAAGGAAGCGTTAAAATGAATGAGGCTGGTATTACTTCTCAGCAAGCTGATGAAAATCAGTAATTTGTAAAAGGTTCACATATATTCAGGCAAATATACAGTTGGGTGCAAAGTTTGAATCAATGGCTTATTCATCCAGGTTTTTCCCATGTCTGTCTTGACAGCCCTCGAAAATCAATTTAGTTCATAATAAATCTGTTAGTTGAGCAAACCCACTCCATGCAGCCTGTGCAGTAGCTCTACCTTCATCATCATCATCATCATCATCCTGTGCTGATTGGCTCTCTACTGGTGAAGTAGGAGCGCTGTCAGAGTCATAAGGCCCCTCTGTGAGATCAAATTACCCAGCCTTAATGCTCTCATTAATTATAAAGTTTTACCATATATTAAAAGCTGCACAATTGCTTTATTGTTGCACACATCCATGCTCCAAATGCTGTACATTCATGACTTAACTGAAGGGTTGGTGAAATTGGAGAAGTGTCACCACCAGTGCTAAGAATCTCTATAAAAGATCCCCAAATTGATAAACAACAAAACTTAAATAATAATAATAATAATGGTAATCATCATCATCATAATCATCCAAACAATTGCAATATATGACATTTTAAAAAGGCAAAATGAAAAACAAAAGAAAACAAAACAAGGACACCGAGCTACATCTGTGTTTGATAACTGAATTTTTTTTATTGAAACTGGAGCCCTTAGTTCTGCTTCTGGAGATCTACCTTCCTGCAGATGTTACTTCTGTGACTGTAATTAAACAAATCTGGATCAACTAAACCAGGTGTGCGAGAGAAGGGATGGAACTAAATTCTAAAGGAAGGTTGGGTCCAAGCAGGAGGACTAACACTGCTCTAAACTGCTACACCTGGATTTGCGTTGTTGTGGTATCTTACTTCGTACAGCACGGCTCCTGCGCAGCTTGCTGTTGTCATTGTTGGCGATGAGCAGGTTTTTCATGTTCTCATGCTCCTCTTGGGCTGGCTCTGATTCTATTGTTGAAGAAACCAGGGATGGGTTGTCCTCCATAGACAGCTGTGGAACTGCTCCAGAAAACTTCTCGGTCTGTGAGAAAAAAAGATAGTACAATTAATTATTGGTAATGTTTTTTTCTCAGTCTACTAAATTGACAATTGAGGGTGATACAGTGGGATTGTGGACAGGGCCATGAAATGGTTAATTCCTTTAAATGAACAATCTGAGTTCAATACCATTTCAGCTGTATTGACAACATTTGTGGCATAATGTCGATCAGGACTGATGTCAGGGGGAGGACAACACAGAAAATTGTCCCAGGCCCTGTGACGTGGTGGGCCAGCTAAATGCTTGATCTTTATAGTATTGAGTGTTCAGAGGTGGACCATAGTTGGGTCTGGACCATGGTCTGGGTTTTGTCTAGCAATGACCTTGATGGCACTGAAATGATGAAGATGTGAAATATTCTCTTATTTTGTTTAAAGAGGATATTTTTTCCCATTTAGTACTGCCCAACAGAAGCCACACAAAATAAGTACACTTTACTCTAATCATCGTATTAAAAAAAATGTTTTACTCTTGGAGGATTTTTCTGAAGATCAGTGGGCAGTTCAACAGCTCTGGACAACCAAGGGACTCATGAACAACTATCACAAAATATAAAAGCCGTGGCTCATCCAGGAAAAATCACACAGCATTAAGAATCAAGCATATGTAAACTTTTGAACAGAGTGTATATAAAAAAAACATTATTATTATTATTTTTTAAATATTATTATTATTCCTGTTATTTTGTTAAACTTACTAACTTTTTTCAGATTCTACAAGATATGTGTAAACTTAAGGCCGTAACTGTAAATTGGAAGTAAATGAGCAATAATCATTAAAATAGTTCTAAAAATTATTTCAAAAAGACTAAAACATTATGCATGATGGTATAAGATTAGTGAAATAAAATCAGAGGACATGCATTTTAAGTTCATGATTTTCCTCAAGAGCTACCATTCCACACCTCTGTGATCAGCTTGCCCCGGGTCTTGGTGCGCTCCCGGTGGACGGCACGTTTGCGTTTCTGGGTGAGGACTCTCTCTTGGGTGGTGCGGTACTCCAGGGCAAACTCACTGATGATCTTACAGAATTGAGTTACTTTAGTGTCCCGCACTGAGTAGGAGGGCTGACCCAAGTACAGCAAGAAAGAATGAAACCTGCAATGTGAAGGAAGTAGAAGTTAATATACTGTATGCTCCACTTCATCCTAATTAAAAAATTAGGCACAGTCATTCATGCTCATCAACTTATGGGAAGCATCCAAATGAAGTTTGTATCTTTTGGTTTATCACGTTGAAGTATAAAATGGATTACAGTGACATTTTTTTTTTGTGTGTTACCTATTAATAATGCGTCTGTGCACTACTTTCAGGATGATGATCCTTTCAGTACAGTCCTTCAGAAATTCTGTCATTTTGTTTTTCAAGTTAGGTTTAGTTTCGTGTTTGGCCATTACTTTAAGGTTGTCCCAAGATGCTTTGCATTTTCTCTCCAGCTGAATAAGGTTTTCAGACAACTGCTCAAAATCCACCTGTGGGAAAAGAGAGGAGGTAGTGGTAAATTATGAAGATAAACAGTGTTATTTACATAGTTACCTTCAAAGGGAGAAACAGAACAGAAAATGTACACAGCAGTTTATTCATTAATTACAATGGCAACTTTTACAAGATGTGCTGAAGAAAACAAACGGCTACTATAAAAGCCTAAAATGAATAAATAGTGTTGAACATGGTTGTATCTAAAAGGTAAGACAAACAGAACAAAGGAATCCAAAATGGATATAAAGAAGCATCTGAGTCACTTACTTTAGCAGAGCGTGTGATTGATGAGATCTCAGAGTAAAGGTCTGTCGCATCTGGGTAGTTTTCCACCACAAAATTGCAGGTATGATGAAGCAGAGACTGCCTGTGTACTGTGTCCTTCACCTCAGTAACCTTCTCCAGATAACTGAGCTCAAAGCCCTTTGCCTGCCAGAGAGACAAGAAGTGACAATTAAAGTCATTATGTGATGTTCAATGAACTACTACATTAGCTTTGTTGGAAACTGGTGGGAAAAAAAATATTAAGACAGCTACTCATTAAATCGAGTGACACAAATTAAAGGACATCATGCTCTGAACAGTTATTAAATGCAGAGTTCAAGAGGTCAGCACAGAAAACGTGCCATGCAGGGTCTTGATCATATCTCGTCTTCGACAAGACAAAAGCAAAAGGTTAAGACATTAGCACACAGAGCTGCTCTGATTAATCACATGTGTTCATCAAGCTTCAGATTGGCGCACATGCGCTTAATACAGGTGCTGTAAAGGTAACTCTGCTCCTAGGACTCACTGCGGAGGAGATGGAGCACTTACATTGGAGCTATTAAGGAAGTTTCCAATGGCCAGTAGTGTTGCTAGGACACGCTTGAAGGTTTTGTTCTTGGCAAGTTGTTCCATACCCAGTTTCAGGTCAAAAAGAGGCTCTGCAATCTCCTGCAACATTCATGTGTGATGGATAGAAGAATGACAGAGAAAGAGAGAGATTGTGAATGAATGTTTGGTAATGAAAGCCCCACTAAACACAAAGTCATTACCAATCAAGGTCGGCAGAACTCAATTGAAGAAGCCTAAAATGACTAAATTCCTACTGTCAGAGCTAGAGTATAATGATCAGACAGAATGCAGTACTGAAGCACACCAGGGCTATGAATAAGCCTTAAATTGTGACAAAATACACCAGTGTTCTATAGACAGTTACATATATTAATTATAATAGGGGTAAACAATGCTTTGACCAATGAATATAATCCATTACCTGTATATCTTTAGGGTGCCAAGCAATGCAGCATTTGGTGTGTATATGAGCGGTTATTACAACCGCTTCAAATGCAGCTCATCCAATCAGACTTCACAGTGGGAATCAGATTTATATATATGAAAAAATAATAATAAGAATAATCTAATGCTTACAAATACATTACCGAACGTTTGGGGTCAGGCTTTTGTTTTGTTTCGTTTTTGAAAGACATTAAATTGATCATAAGTGAAAGTTAAAAAAATCTGTTATTTTGAACTTTCTATTCATCAAATACTGATATAAAATTTATCGCAGTTTCCAAAAAATATTAAGTAATGGCTGCTGAAAAATTCAGCTTCGCCATCACAGGAATCAATTACTTTTTAGAAAATAGATAAGTTATTTTTAGTTAAAAATGGATCATTAAAACTTTATATTTTAACAGGACTGTTATGGAGTATTAAATGACCACCTCTGCATGGCAATTAACGTAGACTAGTACTAACATATAGTAGCAAACATATACCAACATATAACTGTTTAGCTCATATTTTATTATGATCATGCTACTGGAGGAAACTTAAGCCCAATCCCAATTCTACCCCTTAGCCCTTCCCCTTTCCCCTACCCCTCCATTTCGCGCGTTCATGTGAAGGGGTAGGGGTGTCTCAATTCTCTTTTGGTTGGAGGGGTAGGGGTAGGGGAAGGGCCAGACAGCCCTTCAAACGAAGATTTTTCGGGACCACACTTCAAACGAAGGGGTATGAATTATCTCAGCGTAAACCGGCTTCAGGGGCAACATGGCTGCCCGAGCAAACAAAAAGACACATAAATGTAAGCATTTTTGGCATTAATAAAGATTTTAACGAAAAGTAATAATTTGTTTTATGTTACATTCAATCGTGAGTTCGTATTTATGGTCATGTTACTCAAAGAAAGAGAGAGAGATGAAAGATGCGTGTATTATTAAAATGAGTTTACTTAAAAAACAGCGATTTTATCCTCACTGGAAAATATAATGTAGCGATTCAGTATTTAAACTGTTATTAATAAAAGTCGTGGGGCAGCGTTGACAAGTTTCTTTTCTCCTGGATGTGTGAGCTGCGCGATCTCCGATATATATATATATATATATGTGTGTGTGTGTGTGTGTGTCAGTAAGCAACGCAGTAATATAGAACGGTAATTAAAGGCTCTAATGCACACCAGCACACCAGTATAGGTGTGTTTATTGTAGGAGCTAGACGACGTATGTTGACGTGTGACGTTATAGTAGTGGTGTCCCAATTCTTAGGGGAATATTTTCACCCCTACCCCTTGACACTCTGTTTCAAGGGACAAGGGGAAGGGGTAGGCGGAGGGGTAGGGGTAGGGGAAGGGGAAGGGGTATAAAATAGAATTGGGATTGGGCCTTAGTATAAAAAAAAAGAGGATTTATTGTCATAGGGCTCTGACCTTCTCCAGGGTCTCATAGTTCAGTTTAAAGGCCCAGAGCTGTAATCTGGCCGTAAGGCCACTGATGGAGGAGAGAGTGAGCAGAAACTGCTCTGCTGTACCCAGCGGTATATCAGGGTTAGCCAGCTGTGCCTCCTGAATCTTCTGTTTCTCTTCATCTGTTGGAGTCATGGTCAGGATTTTCTACAGGTGGATGGAAGCAGAGGATATTTTACATCAGATTTGTACTGTAAAAATTAATCATCTGAATCTTTATTAAATTCACATGAATTATAAAAAGAAAGAAATTATGTTTAATACATAAATGAGGGAATGTTTAAAGGGATAGTTCACCCAAAAAATGAAAATTCTGTCATAAATTACTCATCCTCATGTTGATCTGAACCTGTAAGACCTTTGTTCATTTTCGGAACACAAATTAAGATATTTAAAAATATCTTAATTTATGTTCCGAAGATTAACGAAGATCTTACAAGTTTGGAACAACATGAGGATGAGTAATTTATGACAAAATTTTCATTTTTTGGGTGAACTATCCCTTTAAACAAATTAAATGAGCTACTACTGCCCCCTGGTGGATGCTAGTGCTACATTACCTCAATGCCCTCTTTACTGATGGCAAACTCATCAAAGGTGAGGATGGCACTTTTGATGACATGTATAGCAGGCAAAACAGTCATGCCGATGTTGATGGCATTGCTCCTCTTAGGATCAAGCACTAAAATTGCTGCTTTCTTGGTCTCAGCAACTTTCTGTAGGAATAGGATAAAACCATTTATAGCATGCACTGGCCATAAAAAAAAAAAAAAAAAAAAAAAAAAAAACTATAAAAAAAATAAAGTTAATATCACTGCAATACGTCATTTTTAAATAGAAAAGTTTGAATGGCAAACTTTGAATCTTGGCGTGACAAAGCCTTTTCTGAAATGTAAAAAAAAAAAAAAAACTGATCAAAAATAAATGGATAAACTGCTTTTAAAGTTCCCTCGCAGTAATTTTAAATCAAAAGGAGATTATGCTTTTTCTGTGGTAGGTTCCAAACTTTGGAATAGTCTCCCATTCCACGTGAGGTCAGCTTCATCAGTTGCCACCTTTAAGTTTTACTTTATAACTTATTTTTTTAGTTAGATTTTGAATAAACTGT
Source organism: Sinocyclocheilus anshuiensis (assembly GCF_001515605.1). Taxonomy (NCBI): domain Eukaryota; kingdom Metazoa; phylum Chordata; class Actinopteri; order Cypriniformes; family Cyprinidae; genus Sinocyclocheilus; species Sinocyclocheilus anshuiensis. Next base: position 305,097 of record NW_015552550.1, read on the forward strand.
TTGTTGTATGTAAAATTAAATGTTGATTTTAATTATGTTTTTTTGTTTTGTTTTGTTTATGTTGTAAAGCACTTTGGGGCTGCATCTAGCTTTAACATTTATTCACCCATATATTCAATAGCAGCATTCCCACAGCGAGGTGACCTATCATCCTTTAGTAGTTAAATGGCTTTAGTAAATTGGTAAATGGTAATTTTTTGTGTAACTGAATAGTTTATTTTTAAACAAGTTTGCCGGTTTGCGTTGTCTGGCATACATATGCTCTATTTGTTACTTGTACCTGTATGTTTAAGATGCATAAGATTGTAGACCTTCACTGTATTTACATACAAATGTGCAAGGATACATTTGTAAAAATAAAAACTACTAATAATAATAATAATTCTTCTTATTAAAGAATTTAAATATCATGGAAAAAAATGTTTGCCTGTCGCACCTTTGCTACTGGAAGATCCTTTCCTTTGGACTCAAACAGGTGCTCCAGCTTAGCTGTATCGACTGCAACCTTATCAAGTGAAGCCCAAACTGTGCCCCGCCCAAACTTGCACTTCCTGGGGCTATCGGGCTGCTTAAGCTCCTTCCAGAACAGCTTGACTGTTTTCCGTTTATTTAGAAAAGCCGGATCATTTCCTTGAGACGGGGACAGAGGGAGGAGTCCTGGAGGAGGAGGAGGCACACTCAAACCTCCAGGAGGAGGTGGAAGAGGAGGGGGTGGAGCCAGACTAGCAGGTCCAGGAGGAGGAGGAGGGGGTGGCGGCGGTGGGGGAGCTGAGCCCAGTCCTGGCACTGGAGGAGGAGGTGGGGGTACTCCATTAGGCAAACCGGTGTCAAAAGTGTCTATATCCAGCACGTCGATATCCTCCTCATCCATCAGATCGGAGAAGTCAAGATCTTTAATCCGCAGGGGTCTGGAGCTGGGCTGCAGCTTCTCCCAGGCATCCTGACTACCCCTGGATAATGGTGTCATCATTGTCTTCTCTAAACTCTGTGAATGAGTCTCAGCTTCAATACTGTATTGTGGATGCAGCTTCTTGTTCTGTCCCTCCGCTAGCCTGGCACGAGCGGCCTGAGCAGTGCCTTCAAGGCTCTCCAGCTCCGCCCGCCTGGATGTGTCCTCTGTGGGCTGAGAAGTGTGAGACTGCAGTCTCGAGAGCCGTCCGGCCATACTGGTGATCCCATGGTCCTCAAGTGCACTTTCCAGACTAGGACTTTTTAGGCCTCCAGAGGAGTTGTTGTTTTTGGAGTAGAGCATATCCAGCATGAACTTCCTGTCATTAGAGAGGGTGCTGTGCTGTTCCGCTGCACTGCCCCGACGCTGCAAACCACCCTCTAGAGGAACCATAAAAATATGTGCTGAAGGAAAAATATTAGGTATACACAATATATCAGTACCATACAGTATAGATTACTGGTGTTTTTTGTATTATTATTTATCAGTATCGGTCGATGTTGAATATTTTTTATGTATTTAGTATTTTATTCAACATAGACAATGGACATGACTGGCCAAGAATTATCTACAGAGATAAATTTCATCTGCAGTCAATGGACTACAGATGAAAAGGCGTATTATGGTAGTACTATAATAAACATTGTTACATGTCTAAAATAAATATTAAAAAGCACACAAAAAATGCTACATTGAATATATACATAGATTATACTGCATATATAATTGTGCATGCTCATTATCTTGTAATTTGTAGCATCATTTGTAGCATTTATAATGACTGACTTTAGTTTTTATTGTTTTACATTCAATTTATTTAAAATTCTACACAAAATAGTACAGAATTTTAATATCGGCCATGTATCAGTTTTCGGTCATAACATGAAAAGTAATCTGCTTATTGATGTTGGTCAGAATTGTTATATTGTGAATTTCCTAGAAAGTACAGTGTGCAGCATAATAGTGTTGCCATCTACACTGTAGTTAAGCAATAATCTTTCTTTCAGAACAACAGCTGCAGGCTAAAAGAAACATCCTACCTTCAAAATGCCCAGTGCAAGCACAGATCATGTTGTTCCCACATGCTACCATCCTCTAGCTTCAGTAACCCAGTGCAGACGAACAACAGTAACTCCGCTGAGGTCTAACAGCATTGTAGTGCTAACTGCCTAAAACCTCAATAAGCCAAAACGGAAACTGAAAAAAAGGGGAGATCCCCATCTCAAAATCTAAACAGTTTACATCTCTGCCCTCTACTTCAGCTAATTTATACTCCCTGGACGAAAGGCCTGTTAGTGGCTGTGTCATTTGGAACACGGCCACTAGAGGAAGAAATGGAATCACTCTCAAACATTTCCACTTTGAAGATTTCTGCTTGAAATAAAGTTCTTGACTTCCCAAAGAAGCCCTCACACAGAAGTGCTTGACTATTGCTCAGTGTCAGAGATTTTCAATGGGCAGAAACCAGGTTACGAAACCTATTGGTCAATAGATGCTTAGTAGAAGAAAATCGTTGCTTATTAAATTTAAACAAAATATCTCAAAAAGCCATGTCTGCTCGACATAAGTGTTTGGAAATACAACTGAACTCTTGTTTAAAGTGCCCCTATTATGCCATTTTTAAGGTTCCTTCCTAATATTGTTTTGGGAGCCTCCTACAACAGGTTTACATGCATGCAAGGTCAAAAAACACTTTCGTTGTCTCGTAATATACATTTAATTTCACCGCAATTCTCAATGATTCGTAAACGATTCATACGAAGCAGTTCTGAGATACAGTCTCTCTAAACCCTTCCTTTTCGTGAGCCTACTCTGCTCTGATTGGTCAGATGGCCCAGTCCTTTGTTATTGGTCTACCGCGTACAGCGCGTGTCGGAAACGAAACACTCATTGCCATAACTGAATGACAGCTCCGGAGAGAATGTATAGAGAGAAAAGATGCTACACTGTTTCAAGGTGGTTCAAGTTGTTTGCGGCCAGACAACGTAGAATATAGGCTGGGATTATGCAAATGTGTTACCCAGTGTCATGCAGCCATCATGGAAATGGGATTCTAATTCCTGACGACTCGTTTAGGTGATTCAGAGTCGATTATTTTATTTGAGAGACAATAACATTATTTACCGTGCACTGTCGGCTTCACAACTTTGCAGATAGTTTACATTCACATACGGCTACATTACACACTGCATGAAAGGCAATATTCTAAATAGCATAATAGGGGCACTTTAAGAGTGACGGCTGGCTAAGCTTTGAAGTAGGTATGTGGAAGACAATGTTTGTTCACGTCATAGGCAGACAGAGAGGCAGTATGAATGACACGAAGAATGACAGAGACGGAGGGTTGTGGTGGGAATGGAATCTCTTGCCTGCTTCATTGTGGGCTGCTGTTGTGTGCTCTGGCTGCTCCAGGGTGTGCCTGGTCAAGTTTACCCCTTGAGACTCCGGACCACTAATAGATCCTGCAAAACACATTGGAAAACATTGAAAAAAACACAACTTCACAAAGAAAGATCCAGCAGTGCCTAAACCGTACAAAACCTTTATATAATTCCATGCAAAAGTTCATATAACAGTTGTGAATATGTGACACCTCATGAAGCAAACTATTAATATCCAAAAGACAGTCCTGTCCATGCAGCTAATCTACTTTACACATCTTCTCAGTTTTGGTTTGAGAAAATGTGTTTGTTAAACCAGGATCACACAGTCGCCACAGGAAGTTCATAACAGTTAACAGTGCGGTTTTAGTATTATTTATACACTATTATGGTATTTATTATTTATTTTGAATTTGCTTTTATTTTAATGTTTTCTGTTTTCATTTTAAAACATTAACATGAACATTATTACATATTTAATGTATTTTTAATATAAAAAAATTACCATATATTTAGCTTTAATTTATTTTTATTTCAGTTTTAGTTTTAATTAATATTAAATTTTATATTAATTCAAACTAAATTTAATATTTACATTTAATTAATATTTTAGTGTTTCAACTTAAAATTATTTTATTTCAGTTAGTTGCCAAGACAACATTTCTAATTTAAAAGATTTTTTTCTTTTTTCATGTAATATTTATTTTACCATACCTTCATTCTAATTAACAAAAAAAGTTTTATTAATAGTTTAGTTTTCGTTAACAATAACAACAACACTGTATCTTTTTTGTATTCCACATAAGTAAGTTATATAGGTTTGAAACCACATACAGTATACTGCATACAGTAGTTTATTAGTGCATTTAATTTACTGCTGATGAAATATAGCTTCTCAGATGCAGCAGTGATGTGGTCTGGCAGTTGCATACATGCAGGCCATTGTCCAACTATCATTTCTGCTTCCATAACGATCAATCATCTCTCTGACACTTAATTAGCGACTTTCAGCCTTGCAGGACCCATGATTCTAGAAGAACACAAAAAGATAATCTCAACCTTACAACATTAATCATGTTAGGCAACTTCCTATCTATGCTTGGCATAAACCAGATGACACACATGCAAGCAATAATTAAAAGTGTGCAGCTCTAAAAAGCAGTCAGAACCATCACAGTTGGAATGCTGAACGTTATGAATCTCAGCAGGACACATTACATAATCATGACAAACTTGCTCTAGAACAATCAGAGCACATTCCAGACTTGGCAATTAACAGTATGTGCAATAACCTCAAGGAGTTGACATACAGAGTGTAGACTAGCTTGTAATTCTTCATGACAGTGGACACACACAAACAGACAAATAAATGACCACAAATACGCTTACACACTCATAAGCATTCAGGTTTAGTAAAGCTTCATTGTTCAGGGAAAAGCAGAGAGATTATGATGTCGGATCATGACTGGAGTCTTGATAGATAGATAGATAGAAAGACAAGAAGAGGAAGAGAACAACAGAACAAAAAGAGAAGTGGAGTGGTGGAGAGATGGAACGCAGCCGGTTGAGAAGGAAGAAATCTGCACAACAGTGTGACATTGTAAGGAACAGAAGGTCAGGGTATCAGCACCTGTGGTGGTTGAGCTGGAGACCGGCTGCTTGGCTTCAGTAGATGCCTCTACATCTGCAGACGCCACACTCTCGCTTAGAGAAGGTCTCTCATGTGCGCCGTATGACTTACTTTTCTTCTCCCACTGGGATGCAGCCAGACTACGCAAGAAATTGTCTCTATAAAGCCAACGGAGAAGAAGCACTCATTTACTGAGCTGTAAATGGAGGGTTTGGTACACATAAGTATTCTGATTCTGCAGAATACAGTGAAACCATAAACTAGTTCAAATCACAAAGGCATATACTAAATTTAAGCTGGACTGAATACTTTCAGTTTGTCCAGACTTCTATTTAGTACAGTAACAAAAATATACACTTACCGGTCAAAAGTTTGGGATCAGAACGATTTTTAATGTTTTCTACAGGAGTTTTTTATGCTCTTCAAGGCTGCATTTATTTGATCAAAAATACAGGAAAAATATAATTTTGTGAAATGTTATTATGATGTAAAATAATGTTTTTCTATTTTAATATACATTAAAATCTAATTTATTCCTGTGATGCAAAGCTGAATTTTCATCATTATTACTCCAGTCTTCAGTGTCACATGATTCTTCAGAAATCATTCTAATATGCTGATTTATTATCAGTGCTGGAAACTATATTGGGAAAAAATATTTTTTTGGAAGCAAGGATGTGTTAAATTGTTAAGAAGTGATAGCAAAGATAGAAAATATTTATATTTGAAATAAATGCTGTTATTTTAAACTTTTTATTCATCAAAGAATCCTGAAATAGGTATTGCAGTTTCCAAACAAATATTTGGCAGCACAACTGTTGCCAACATTGATAATTCTAATAATAAATCAGCATATTAGAATGATTTCTTAAGGATCATGTGACACTTTATACTGGAGTAATGGCTGATGGAAATTCAGCTTTGCATCACAGAAATAAATTATATTTTAAAGGATATTAAAATAGAAACCATTATTTTATATAACATTTTGCAAGATTACTTTTTTTTTTCTGTATTTTTGATCAAATAAATGCAGCCTTGATGAGCATAAGAGACTTCCTTAAAAAACATTACAAGTCTTACTGATCCCAAACTTTTGACCGGTAGTGTATATATATATATTTATATTTAAAGGTTATTACACACTTGTTCAATACCATGCAGTTATGCAAAGTATACAAAGAGACAACAAATCAAAAATATTGTACAGGAAGGCAACATGGAATAATAAATAAATGCACTTTAAAAACAATAAAAAAGCCCTGTGTCAGACAAAGCCCACCACCACCACCACCATATAAATTATTCTCATAAATTATTTCCCACAATTTCAAATCTAATTTACTTCTAAGCTTAGATAAATGTAGAAAACAATGCAGAAAACAAATTTTCTGCATGATTACTTGTTTCAATAACCACCATGCTGATCAGATTTGATTAACTCAGAGTCAAGCATTGGCTCTCCCCACAGTGATCCACCAGAAGAACTGTCAGTCACACTGAGGCATGTGTGCCAAGAATAAACGGCTTCACATGAATGACATATTCCATTTATGTTTTTTAAAACTTGCTGAGAAAGGCAGTAGGTAAGAATGTAACAGTTAAACCCAGTGCCATTGCATTAAAACTTGTTACTTCTACATAGAATCATATAAGAATTATACTACATTAAATTAAAAATAAATAGCCAAATTAAAGGTTAATATTCACACACAGCCTCAGTTTCTGAGCGTAGCTAGCCCCCAAACCCCTGGCCGCATGCTGATGTTTGCAGAAAGAGAGCCTGTAACCATACAGAGCTGCTGTATACTTACTCATAATTCCTCAGAACCGGCAAGTCTCTATTCACACTCTCTGGACTGAAGAGAAACACTTCAATTTACACACTTTGCCCATATCACTCCTGTTAGCTACACCGCACAAGTCTCATTAAATGTATAGAAAATACCTTTAGAAAACCCTGTTGACATTACACCACATCTGGTTTAACTATGGCTTTTAAAGCTTTGAGAAAACTGCTTTGTGGATTTTTCTGGCAATTTTAACAATAGCACATTTTTCCACGAACTGCGATATGATTGCAGCACATAATGAGACATGAGATAAAGTCATCTTTGAGTAGCAACTTGAGATGAAAGAAGAACTTTACTTTTCCCATGACAGAAAACAGAAAATAAAGAATGACAATGAGGGGGAAAAGGCCACAGAGGAAAGAATTATTGTCCATTCATGACAATAAAAAGGCAACTCTCACTTCTAAACTTTGATAAATATTCTGCACTAATGCAATTTATGCACGAACTATCAGAAATATCCAAGTAGCATAGCAAACAATAAAAGAAAAATAATAATTTAAAAAGTTAACCATGCATGAAATGTATCTATTAAAACATATTAATTTTGTTAGAATATTTTTTTGTGGATTAGTCTTTGGCAGATATAATGGATCGATTTAATTTATTCTAAAATTTCCAGCCAGCAGTTGTTTCCTCCATCCCTCCCTTTATGACTTTGTCTCCCCAAAATGACTAAGCATCACAATGATTTAAAGTGCTAGCACCTCCAAAAGCCACATTCTTTGGCCACACTGCAGCTACTCACCAAACACTGTCTGCCTGATGCTGTCTGTAAAAGGAGAGAGAAGCAAAACGCAGGAATGTTGGGTGCCACAGCAGTGGAGGAAGAGATTAGGAGACGTGCCAAATATTATGAGAGAAGAGAGGAGAGGAGTGAAAGGTGCAGGGGGAGACAGAAAGAGAGAATACACACAAAAAGAGACCGAGAGAAAGCAAGACAGGTAAATCAGGTAATTGGCAAAAACAGAAAGAAAAATAGAACAAAAAAAGGCAAAGAACATATTGAAGAAAGCAAATCTGTTACAAAGTACAAATACAAGCCAAGAGCATTTGAGTAAAAGTAGAAAGATAAAAGTAAGAAGCACATCTGATCTTAGGCATTAGAGGGAAAATAATAGGACTAATCCTCAGTGTAGCAATTCCAGATATTTCAAGTTATAAGTTAGGAGAACAATTAACTAAACACTTTAACACTTTTAAAAAATTCCATATTTTTTGAGACCTCAAAAATTGAAGACTTACCTATTTTCCTATAATTGCAGTTAGCGCAGTAGATTCCCATATATATTGTTTGTCACAGATAAAGAGAGAATACACACAAAAAGAGACAGAGAGAAAGCAAGACAGGTAAATCAGGTAATTGGCAAAAACAGAAAGAAAAATAGAACAAAAAAAAGGCAAAGAACATATTGAAGAAAGCAAATCTGTTACAAAGTACAAATACAAGCCAAGAGCATTTGAGTAAAAGTAGAAAGATAAAAGTAAGAAGCACATCTGATCTTAGGCATTAGAGGGAAAATAATAGGACTAATCCTCAGTGTAGCAATTCCAGATATTTCAAGTTATAAGTTAAGAGAACAATTAACTAAACACTTTAACACTTTTAAAAAATTCCATATTTTTTGAGACCTCAAAAATTGAAGACTTACCTATTTTCCTATAATTGCAGTTAGCGCAGTAGATTCCCATATATATTGTTTGTCACAGATCACACTGTTCAAAACCGCTTACGCCATTCAACTCATCCTTGTTTTGCTCCTTCAAGACCTTCAAGTTCTTCCCAAAATTCCCTGCCTTCTCTAATACCTACACCTCCTTTCACATCTCTTTCCTCTGCCTTTCCCCTCACTCCTCCTATCACAGGATCAGTTGCTTGCTTACTTGAAGACTCGCTTTCCCTCCGTCCGGCTGGGTTGCTCTGCTGCCGTCTGGGAAGGGACCTCCTGAGGAGAGTCCGTTTCTGTGAAAGACGCTCTGTGGAGAGACAATTAGTTAGTGCAAGCTAAAGGCTACAGCACAATATGGGCAGTTTCATGTGAATCACGTCCACACATACACAAACACAAAAAGGATGTGCATGTCGGTAAATGTGTCTCTCCATCCACTTCGAAATACACTATTTGAAGGCACATTGTTTTGTTTCAAAAAACAACATCTAATTTTCACATTCAGCTTTTCTTATGGATACAATACTGATACAGCTCCTTTAAGAAAAACAATACAATAAGGCTAACGTATGTTAATGCTTTCGATATCATGAAATAACAATGAATAATAACTTCACAGCGTTTATTCATATTGGTAAATGTTCATTTCTACATAAACTACCATTAAAATAAATACAGACATTGTGCATTGTGTATTTTACAATAGAACGTTTTTTTCCCCTTCTATTTTAATATATTTTAAAATGTAAATTTTTCCTGTGATGGTAAATCTGAATTTTCACCATTACTCAAGTCTTCAGCATCACATGATCCTTCAGAAATGGCACTCAAGACACATTTATTATTTTTACTGTTGAAAAAAAAAAGATAAATTTTCAGGATTCTCTGATGAATAGAGAGTTCAAAAGAACAGCATTTATTTTATTGAACTTTTTTTTAACAATTTCTGTAACAATTTAACTCTTTGCTGTCACTTTTGATCAATTTAATGCATCCTTGCTGAAGTATTGTCCTTCAACTACAACAAAAAAACTATAATAATAATAACAATAAAAGTAGTAGTAGTATAGTCATGAATGCTACCCATTCATATAATTACTAACTAAATCAGTATAATTTCATAAACTAATAAATGACTATCAGCACTGGCCAGCTGTAACAGCAGTTTGCTAATCTAATATGTAGGGATGTAACGATTCACTCAACCCACGATTCGATTCACGATTTTGATTTCACGATTCGATTTTCTCACGATTTTTTTTTTACAAAATGAGATTGAAGACATTATACAGTATATGAAAATGTGTCGTTTTATTAGGCTATTGCTGCACGTTTCTTTGTGAAATTTAAATATAACAAAACTAAACTGAAATTTTAAAAACAAACCCCAAATCAAACAAGTAAGTTACACAAATAAAAGAAATCTCTTAATATGAACAAACTAAGGCTTTGCCTGTGCTCTTTCCATTTAAAATTAGAGGTAACCACTGGATTTTAATCATGGTCCAAACAAAGATGCAGCATGAGTAGTTTTTAATCTAAAGCAAAAACAGAATGGTCTGACTTTAGTTTCGTGAAACTACTACATAAAACATATCTGAACGAAACCGCAGACGAGCTGAATGAGATGCAGATTCACATTCTGACAGCAGGTGGCGCTCATGAACAGAAATTATACAGTGTTTCCTGGGTTACCGCTGTAAACAAAGCAGAGCTGCATGAACACTACTTTAATATGCATTGTTCAGAGGCAAGATGAAAAGAAAATACCAAGTAAACTTTTCTAAAGATAGTCAGTTCCCCTCAGAGATACATTCATATAAACTCCTACTCCAATTGTATCGCGATTTGTTTGACATCTCAACCAATTTGAATCGACACATATTTGAATCGATTTTCAACCAGCTCGCGGTTAATCGTTACATCCCTAGTGAAGATGTCAAATTCCCTAGGCCAGCATCAAGTTTGGCCACTACTGTATGGCAGTTCTTTGACTTTCCAACTGACCGTCAAACCATGCTGCAAAAACAAGCCACTTTTATGAGGATTGTGGGCTTTCCTGGAGTTGTTGGGGCTGTTGATGGAACTCATGTTCACATCAGTGCACCAACTGTAAACGAGGAGACATACCAATAGAAAACAATTTCAAAGCATCAGTAACAATTTGTGATAATTTTGCACAATGCAAAGTATTTTTTTTAAATAAAATATTAAAATATTTCAGTGTCTTAAAATTGTTTTATTGTAGTTACATTAAATGATTAGTGTTGTGCTGCTGTGACTTCACATGAGCAGACTCACTGTTTGTGTTGACATCATTGTAGTCCTTAGTTTGCAATACTTAAGCGTCACCTCAGTCGACACTTAAGAATCAGTCTTAGACTTTACTAAAAGTTGCTTTTAGCTTCTTTATAAAAGTCTCATACTCTTAGAAAAGTCCTACTTGTAACTAAGAATTTTTTGACACTTAAGTCAAAGCTTAAGACTATTCTTAAGAGCATTTCTGAGAAGTTTTATACATACGGGCCCAGAT
>NW_015552550.1:316162-321592 GCF_001515605.1 Sinocyclocheilus anshuiensis
AAATATAACAAAACTAAACTGAAATTTTAAAAACAAACCCCAAATCAAACAAGTAAGTTACACAAATAAAAGAAATCTCTTAATATGAACAAACTAAGGCTTTGCCTGTGCTCTTTCCATTTAAAATTAGAGGTAACCACTGGATTTTAATCATGGTCCAAACAAAGATGCAGCATGAGTAGTTTTTAATCTAAAGCAAAAACAGAATGGTCTGACTTTAGTTTCGTGAAACTACTACATAAAACATATCTGAACGAAACCGCAGACGAGCTGAATGAGATGCAGATTCACATTCTGACAGCAGGTGGCGCTCATGAACAGAAATTATACAGTGTTTCCTGGGTTACCGCTGTAAACAAAGCAGAGCTGCATGAACACTACTTTAATATGCATTGTTCAGAGGCAAGATGAAAAGAAAATACCATGTAAACTTTTCTAAAGATAGTCAGTTCCCCTCAGAGATACTTTCATATAAACTCCTACTCCAATTGTATCGCGATTTGTTTAGCATCTCAACCGATTTGAATAGTCACATATTTTAATCGATTTTCGACCGGCTCATGGTTAATCGTTACATCCATATGTGATGTTTCTTCAGATGGATCCCTTTGAACCCTCCTGCTGCTTCATTAGAGTCAGCCCTTTTATTTATCATTTCGCAGACGAGCTGACATCATGGCTACAGTGAGCAGAAAGCTGTGAGAGGCTTCTTCTGCGGTTCTGCTTGAGAAAGCAGCATTCAGGACTTCTTTAGTGTGCTACAATAATCCTCTCCTGCAACTGCCAAGTTCTCACTGCAAAAACCTCCCTGCCACCATTTGTTCAGAGTGCTATTATGTTTCTGTAGTCTTGTTTTGTGTGGCCATTAGTTCACCTTTTATATTTGTGATGCACCTTGTCAACTGTCAGATATTTAATAAGACACAAAAAAAAACTTTTACATGTGCATGAGTGTTATATGTTGTATTTATTGTTAGTTCAGAAAAGTTTGAAATGAGATTAATTTATTGTTGAAGTTACTCTGGCTTGCTGACCTACAAACTCAAAAATCCAGATTACTTTTAATATAATATGAGCTCTAAACTGGCCTCATATCAGTAGCCAGGACAAGTTCAACAAACATCAAACAATTAGTCAAACGCTCAAAAGCAGAACGTGATGTAAATGTGATACAGACCTGCTGGAGATGCTTGAGGTTTCCTCTGTTATAGACCTCTCCTTTTTTAACCTCCGTCTAGAAATCCCCATGTGAGCTATGTACTGACTCATAAAAGAGCGCCCCCTAGTGAATGACCGAGGAATTGTGGGAGGGAGGAAAGAGAAGTAGAGAGAAAGAGGTGGAACAGTGATGGTGGTTACATGGACAAACAGAGGGTTAATATGTTGACAGGACCAAAACATCAGCAAGAATCAGAGAAACAGTCCCAACCACCCAGAGCCATTGTGAAAATATGCAGTACTAAATTAGAAGAGGAAAATGGCATATGAATAGAAATTGTTATAATTAAGGATACACAAAAGTGAATGATCACCAGTGTTAACCAAATATTACAAAAACTTATCCTAAAAGATCATTTATACTACAGAAATAATGCTAACTTTATGTATTCCATATATTTATTGATAAATTATGCAATTTATGCACTACTATGCATATGCATAAAACTAGGCATATGCAATTAAAGTGATCACAAAAATAAAAAATTAAATATAAACTGCTGTTTTATTGGATTTAATTCCTGTGCTTGTGACTGGTCACGTTCCTTTGTGACATCACATTAAACTGGCGAAACATTTACAGGGTTCGTACACATTTTTACCAATAAATTTCCATGACTTTTCCATGACTTTTGAGACAATATTCATGACCTAAATGTTCCATTATTTTACAATAAGAATAAAAATCTGTTCAAATTATCATAGCATATGTTAACTAAAATGAATGACTATTAATGCTACTCGTTTGCTTTCTTGTTTTAGTAATGAGAGAGAGAAGCCGCAGCGTGTGAACGCGCCGCCATCTTTTTGTTCAAATCTTGAGTGCCACATGGTAATTACATAAGACACCCAGAGCATAGTAAATAAAATGAACATTAACTACATGAATCTAAGTAATTAGGTCACCTGTGTAAGGACTTCACCTACATAGACCGGAAAATATACACATTACTTTTACCACTAATGTTTCATGTATCAACCACTGACCATTCATGTGCAAAGACTCACATATGTGATAATGACCGTGCAACGTATAGCAGATTCGCAGTTAGGCTGGACATTGTAAAGTAGGTAGGTACTAATAATACAGTTTTTCAAACATGTGACAAACATTATAGGGGTGATCCGATCAGGATTTTTGAGGCCAAAACCGATCGCTGATCACAGAAAGCAGTATCTGCCGATACGATCACAGATACCGATCTTTTTAAAGCCTTCTTTTTATCATGTAGAATTATTTATAGTGATGATTCAATCAAGATTTTTAGACATTTATTCAGGGCCTAAATTTCATTTTTGAAAATGAATTCCTCTTTTAGGTGACTCTTGTGAGAGGGGATTTTTTTATTTGAGGGGTGGAGGGGGGCATTTTTTAGACATATTTTTATATGGTCATATATAATATATATGGTTTATATTTTTAGAGATATATTTATCTCACCTAAATATTTGATCATGCACTACATTTTTTGTTTTGACAATCGTGCAATTGTTGCACAATAGCCTACAAACAGCACAAGCCTGATTTCGTGAGCTGTGAGGCGGCTTTTTACACAGTGTTCACACATACTCCGTTTGCAGTGCATATGCAGTCCATGTGTGGTACGTGAGCGGTACAGAAGCAGCAGGTGCTCACTGTGCTTTCACACAGGAGTCTGCAACTCATTCATGGCTGTTTACTACAAACACAACATTTATCCATTATTTTGATTTCAAATCCAAACATTGTTACTTAAAATGCTTCTCCAGCATTGCGATCCTTTTTTTACACAGTACAGTAATACAATCTTTCATAGACATGTTTAAACTCAATAAATATAAGAAACACATTATTCAAGGCTTTTTACTTTTGCATTTACTTCTAGATTTATATATTAAGTTGCTCAAGCAATTGGCAAAATGTCTAAAGTACTTTTCTTACATTATCACAAGCATTCTAAATTAAAACTTACCATTGACAGAAATAGTCAGCTCTACTGCCTTTTCTTTTGCATTTAATTCTTTATTACACGCAATCCTGCGGCTCATAAAGAACTTTGTTTTCCTACCTCCACGAATGCCACTATTATTGCCTTATCTAAAAGTGCTCTTTTCCTTTAAATCTAGCCAAAAAGCCATAGCCTATGTGTTGACTTTGAAACACAGTTGACTTTAATTATATGCATTTATGGTATAATCACTGCATTTTCGTGTCAATCCATGTTAATTTTACCGCAAACAATGCGCTGTTACTTTAATTCAGCGCGTGCAGCGCAGCAAAAATAGACTCAGTGCGGAAACGATCTCTGCACTGATGCAGACGCACCGCTACTGGAACACACTGCCGGACAGCAACCGTGTGCAGTGTGAACGCTTTAATCCGTTAACATGAGCGCGGACAAAATACGCACCGCAAACGGAGTAATGTGAACCTGGCATTATGTGTGTGCGCTGTGAGTGGACATAAGCGCACGGTCTGGAGGTGGTCCAAAATGGCTAATTTGATGCAATGTCAGTAAAATCCAATAGATGGCACTGTAGCCTGTAGTGTGGTATATAATATAACCCCCGATTTACACCGCACGCGTCTGTTACGGCTCCGACGTGGCCACCGGAGCTGATCGCAGCCATTCTAGTCAATGCTTGTGACTCTGCACCGCTTCGCTATAGATAGGTGCCTAGTCTATTTTTGACGGATGCCGCACAGCTCAAATACAAAATCAAAAATCTAAATATACACCCGGTGTAAAACTGCATAATTGTAACTTTTAAAAATTTTCATTTCAAAAATACCTTGTATTGGTAGCCTACTATTTTAAAAATGCTTTATGCTCTGTAGACCTTCCAGTAGGAGAACAAATGCCAGTGAAATGTAGTGGAAATAATTTTTCGTTTTATCTTGCAAAGATTACGTTTTCCACACATATTTTTATGAAAATGGATATAGTTATTTTCTGGATTATAAATCACGTTTTAAAGGGGTCATAACCGGTCACTCTAGGCCTCCGCTCACTCAAGGCCGCGGTGCGTGATGCTGTTGTGAAAGCGAAACTACTTTGTTTGGCCTTCCAAAAGAGAATGCCTCGTTTATAATGGGTTTTAATGTTTTTTCTCTTCGCTCCGGCCGGATCAGGGCATCACAATATGGTAAGGGGCGTAACATTTCCGTCACACGCTTGAGGTATTCAGCCAATCACAACGCACTGGATAGCTGGCCAATCAGAGCACACCTCGCTTTCAGACCGATGAGCTTTGTAAAAATCGACGCGTTTCAGAAAGGCGGGGCATAGAGGAGAAACAATAATGTACAGTATGTGGAAAATAATGTGTTTTTTTAACCTTAAACCGCATAAACACATTTCATTACACCAAATACACCAAATAATGTTCTTTTTTAGCAACATCATATGACCCCTTTAATCATCTGAAACGTGCTGCGATTCCCAAGGCGACTTAAAGCAACCAGGTCAAGCGCAAAGCACGCACATTAGGATTGGTGACGAATGAGAAAGGCAAGTGAGTTTGTATTGCGCATTTTCCAGCAACCACGCCGCTAGTTTCAGTTTCTCTTTAAATATTTAGGTTGAGCGTTTGTAATAAATGTTTATAGTGAATGCCAATAATTTGTGTTTTACTTATATTTTTGTTCCTTTTTCTGTTCCGAACACTGCTAAATTTACAGGATTTTTTGTGGAGTGAGGGGAATATGTACATGTTTCTAATGTTTGTAAACGTTTAGTTTATTTTACATTATTTATGAATGAAATGATAAAATGTGTCTTATACATCAATCGACTTGTATACTAATACAACTTATCTGCGTCATAAAGTGCTCATAAAAAATAAGGCAGAGATGGTAGAAGAATATAACTGCCATGCATGTACAAGTAGACATACAGTTAGGGTTGGGTATCGTTAGAAATTTTACGGTTCCGATTCCGGTTCCAGTTTTGCCTAACGATTCCGGTTCCGATTCCGGTTCCATTTAAATTAACTATTATTATTATACAGTGGGTACGGAAAGTATTCAGACCCCCTTCAATTTTTCACTCTTTGTTATATTGCAGCCATTTGCTAAAATCATTTAAGTTAATTTTTTTTCCTCATTAATGTACACACAGCACCCCATATTGACAGAAAAACACAGAATTGTTGACATTTTTGCAGATTTATTAAAAAAGAAAAACTGAAATATCACATGGTCCTAAGTATTCAGACCCTTTGCTGTGACAC
>NW_015552550.1:321703-342600 GCF_001515605.1 Sinocyclocheilus anshuiensis
ATTTCTGTTATTTAGTTTGTGACATCCTTTACGGGAAACGCCGGCGCAAGGCTGCTCACAGCGCTTGGTCACGTGTCGCACCAGAACCGTTTTCGGAACCGAAACTTAGAAATAGCTCACGGTTCCGGTTATTTTCAAAAAACAGAACCGGTTCTGAATAAGAACCGGTTCTCGGTTCCCAACCCTACATACAGTACAGTAGTGGTCAATATTAATAATAATTTAAAAAAAAAACTTAATTTGTCATACACATAACCATGCGGCCCCTCACTTAGTGTGGAAAACTTGATGTGGCCCTCGAAGTCAAAAAGTTTGCCCACCCCTGGTTTAAACACTGGCAAGAATTAAAAAGAAATGCAATTTATAAACTTTAGTGACGATGCGACACTGTGCAAGTGACAATTTCTGTGTCAACTGTGCAGCTCGCTTATAGTGCAGACGCAATGTGGTGACTTGAAATTATTTCACCCGCGCCGGACAGAGACTGAGACGGTGCCGCTGCATGTCATGCCAAACCTCTCACAGCAGGCACATCATCAGCTTGAGATCGGTTTTTAGAGATTGGCCTTTTTAGAGACCGCCGATCAAACATTCCAACGCGATTATCGGCCGATAGTGATCGGTAGCCGATCAATCGGAGCACCCCTAAAACATTACATTAAAAGACTGCACAGATGTTAACATTAGTGTGTGAATAATAGCTGTCTGCCTGCATAAAGAACACAGCAGGATTGTGTGTTTATCTCTTGTCATTCCCTCATCCACACAGTCAAAGAACAAACTAGAAGGAATGTTTGGTCTGGTAAAATTTGTAAAAAAAATATATATAAATAAATAAATACATAAAAAAAATAATGAATGTTATTGTAGGTTGAGAACTTGTGAGACGCACATTTGCCTTACTTGAATAATCCATCTCAGAATGGATTCACATCTATGATAGCTACAAGTCATCCTATATGAAAGATTTCTTTCCTACAGTGTCACGAGTCTCACGACTGAAAGGTCTGCTTATGTTACGCTGCCACACAATGGAGAAACAATGCATTGCCGTATGAAAATCCTTCAATATATCCTTACTGTTTTTTGCTCTGTTTGATTATGGAAAAGCTTAGTAATACAAAACATATTCCAAGTATATGATATGTTTATGAAAGTGTAAGAATGCATAAAAACACAACAAACTGTTAATACTCACAAGTTGTGTTCTTGCTCAGGAGGGGCTGCAGACTCTGCTCCATTAGTCACCGGAGTGAGAGGAGAAGTGGGTGAGCTAAAGGTCGTAGAGGAGGGACTGGTCAACACAGGACTGCCAGAAACAGGAGAATAAGAGGAATCTGACAGCTGTGGGGAGGCTGTACGCATCACCTCTGAAACACAAAAGGTGCAAGTGAAGTGTGAATGCTATAATCTTTTAACATGGGATCTGAAATGACAATGTGCAGACACTGAATGTGTGAGACAGGCCCTTCAGTGGATAGCACAAGGTACAAGAACAGGGACGGAGAGAGACTGCATTGAAGATACCTGGGGTAGGGCTGTTAGAAGAGACTGATACAGTTGGGGAACCTGGTCGAAAGGAACTATCTGTAAGACTGTGAGAAGATGACCGCCGGCTCCTCCTGCCCTCCTGCTCGCTGGGTGTCAGTTTCCTTCGGTCTTTACGGACATTCGGTGCCCCTTCATCGATCTCACCATCTTCATACTTGAGGGCATTCTACATAATATACAAAACACAGAAATCATTCACTATTTGTAGAGTTACACTACTGTTTAAAAGGTTGGAGTCAGATTTTTTTAATGATTTTGACAGAAGACTCTTAAGCTCACCAAGGCTGCTTTTATTTGATTGCAAATACGGTAAATACAAATGTGTAATATTACAATTTAAAATAACTGTTTTCTATTTTAATATAATTAAACATGTAATTTTAACATGTATTAATGAAGCAGAATAATGAAGAATTTTAGCAGCCATTAGTCTTAAATATCACATGATTCTTCAAAAATCATTCTAATATGCTGTTTTGGTGCTCGAGACATTTCTTATTAATATTAATGTTGAAAACATAATGTTTTTTCAGGATTATTACGGTAAATACAATTGTGTAATATTATTACAATTTAAAATAACTGTTTTCTATTTTAATATAATTAAACATGTAATTTTAACATGTATTAATGAAGCAGAATAATGAAGAATTTTAGCAGCCATTAGTCTTAAATATCACATGATTCTTCAAAAATCATTCTAATATGCTGTTTTGGTGCTCGAGACATTTCTTATTAATATTAATGTTGAAAACATAATGTTTTTTCATGTTTATTTAATTAATAGAAAGTTCAAAAGAACATAATTTATATGAAATAGAAATCTTTTATAACATGATCAAATGTTTTTACTGTCATTGATCAATTTAATTGGTCCTTGCTGAATAAAAGTATTAATTTCTTTATTTAAAAAAAATACATATTGACACCGCATTTTGAACAATAGTGTATATGTCTGAAATATGGAGTGTTTGAGGTGTACTGGGAGTTTACCTCATAAATGATGAACTGCTGTTTAATGTCACCCTCGGTGCCGCTGCTAGTCATACGTTTCTGGACTATGCTTTCCATTCCTAGCTGCTCCAAACAGTCTGTCACATCATAAAATGAGTCCTGATCAGGAAGCGCAGCCAGAGTCTGGGAGGCCAGAGGGATAAATCCATATCAAGGACATTGACGCTTCAGCACTGTGCTGATGTGGATCACGGTTGTAGACTGGTATGTCTAATCTGTGTTTTACCTTGTTGATGAGGGTCATGGTGTAGATGAGCAGCTCTGTGTCTGATCCATTCTTCTCTGACAGGATATCTGTTAGATACGTCCAAGGCTTTACTCCTAAAAGAGGCAAAGTACACCCTAAGCTCCCTTGAAAATAATTTATAAAAAAATATCTGTATTGTGATGATAATGACAGAAAAAAAGAATGAATGGCACATGATGGATTCAGAATATAAGTGTCATGAGAGAATGTTTAAATGTGTTTAACCTCTCTTTCCATCCACAATGGTGACAGCTTGAATAAGCAGTTGACTGTTGGACTCAGTGTATTCCACAAACACTATCAGCAACTTCAGAGCTGTCTTCACAACCAGCCGAGACTGAAGAGAAAGAGAAAGAGAGAAATAGGCTACAAAGAGGCAGTATTTACGGTCCTGTTACAGAAGATGCAGTATCAAACCTCAATAAGGCTCAGTTATAATCTTTTTAATGCATTCAAGTTCTGCACACAATAGTGTATACTGACAAAATAAACATGCATCTTCAACATTAATACAATAACTTACCACTAGTATTTTGTGTTTGTTGTAAATAAAAACAAAGTCTGGTTCAGGTTTTATTTCTGATAGTTACTTGATATTACTCATTCACTCGATTCTCATTTTCACTTCCTCTTTGATATCATGCAGAAGGATATGACCTCAAACTGATGCTCAAGATGACTGAATCCATTACAGTAAAAAGTGTACAAATCTCATGTCAACAGATTCACACTAAGTTTACACAAAGACACTTCCAAAACTATACATACGTATTTTAAATTTGTAAAGATGCAAACTCAACAGAGCAATGGCCCAACTTTGAAATGGTTGCACAACAGCACCAGCCAGTTTATTATAGCCATTTCAATATCAAGTAGTTACTGTAGTAATAAGCATTTCTGTGGAGGATTTGGCAAACCATTCTCCCACAATAGTAATATATTTAACTTTAATAATTAGAAGAGAAGGTTGTGAGTGAAGATCAAAACACTTGATTTTGGTCCAGATTCACACCTACATCTCTGCACTAGCTTGTACTTTTCTGGCCAACCTTATTTTTTTTTCTAATTGTACATTGCCTTAGGATGAACTAACTGTTTTGCTGAACTGCATTTGTTTTGTTTTCTTTCTGTTTTTTAATTTACACATTTGGCAGACACTTTAATCCAAAGCGACTTCAATGTATACAGCAAATCAGTTCATGCATTACCCAAGAATCAAACCCATGACCTTGGTGTTGTGAGCACTATGCTGTAAGTGGCTTTGGATCATTTAGCAGATAAGCATTTGCTCAATGAGTTGATGTACAGTAAAAGTAATCTAGCCCTCAGGAATCAAATGATTATCACATACAATCAACTTTTGAACATTAATCTATTGACTCTTAATTCGGCTGGCATGTTGTGGTATTAAAATGTCAAGGTGCATTAATACACAACCACTGACAGAACATGATCCTAACGTAAATAATACTGTATTGTGGTCAGTGTTTACAGTTGCTGCGGTATGTGTGTGTTGCCGTCACTCACCAGGCTGCCAGTCAGTGTGTACAGCCACTGTACAGTCTCGTTGTGGTTCACAACACCGTTCATTCCATCCACAAACAGCATGATCTGACTGAGAGCTGGGAACAGGACAGCAGAGTTTACTATACAGTGCCGGCATGTTTGCTGGTCTAATTGCTGATCTAATTCTGGTCAGTATAAACTACCGTTACAGATGGCCTATTAGCCAAAAATATGTAATATCCTTTGTGCTATTTGAAGTCTGCATGCAAGATGTGTGGTGTACGTGCATAATAAATACATTATATTAGACTGATTTTAGAAACTCTAGACTGATACATATTCACACATCTTTCAAAGTCATGTCATGTTAATGATTAGTGAAAGAGTCATCAATAACCCTGCTAACGAATAAACATTTTTAATGGAGACATGCACAAAATATTTTGCAGCAGTGCTGCATATGCTCCAGTAAAGACACGGTGTTGAGAACAGACCTCTGAGGATGTAGTTCTGGTAGTTATGATCTGCCTCAGCACCCACTTTAATGAAACACGTCAGACCCTCAGAGATGACAAATTCTGGAACCAAGTCCTTATCATCCTGTGCGATATAAAACCGAATTAAGATCTGCCGCTGTGCACAACTGTAAAAAAAACATTGCAATTTCCACAAAAATATTAAGCAGCACAACTGTTTTTAACATTGCTATTAATAAGAAATCATTAATGAGAAAATAAAAATATTAGAATGATTTCTGAAGGATCATGTGATACTGAAGACTGGAGTAATGACTTATAAAATATTTTCAATGGCCACTCTGCATGCCTAAATATTTAATAAAATTAGTAAAATCTCAGCTTCTGGCATACTATTCTCCAATAGCAAACTGTCGATCATAACTAGTTATATTATAATATAGTATATTATACATACAGTATGATCTATATGTAATGATGAACTATAGCATATCTTATATCATCTATATCTTATTTCATTTTCTTATATTATATTAAAACTTAACATGGGTTCCAGAAGCAATAAATACTATTAATGTAAAGGTAGATTGTATCAGTATTGCTTTGTTCTGTTGTGGGACACTTCCTCAAGACTGAATTTTGTGCTTATTTTTCCCTCACAATTTAGAATAAATTTAGAGCCCAATGTAACAGTACGTGGAAGAGACATCAAGTTTTTGTCAATCATTCTGTTCAGTATATACTTCTCTCTGTCCTGCTCTGACTCTCAGCATCTGTAACATCTCACCGTCCTTATCTAACTCACTCACATATAGCTTTTTCTCTTTTAAAAACTTGTTGTGTGTGTTTTTCAGGATCTTACCTGAAAGAGTTGCTTTAAAGAAAACAAAGACCGCCGAAGCTCAGGACCATGGGAATTATACAACTTCTCTATAAGAAGGAGAAAAGGAGAAAAAAAAGGTTATTCATCAGTCAATAGACAAGGGCATAAATACCTGTATCTAAGAGACAAAAATTGTTATTGCAGTGACACATTCTCAAAGAGCACTTAAACACACACCTTATCAAGATACCTACTGACATAAAGATTAAAGTTCACAGCATGACTGAGTCACAGTCTCCGATTCAGTGTAATTCACTCAGCTAGCTAGATTTTACCAGTACAATTTGTGTGGTAGTAAACACAAGCAAACCATTTGCATTGATAAAAACAAGGTATCATTAAGCACCAGATGTTTGGAATTCTCCAACTAGCTTATCATTCAGAATCAGAGGAAATAAGAGGTGGTGTCACTGACTGCCTGTAAACAGTCATTCCTGTCATATAAATACCTTTCACATATTTTGCCCTTGACTGACAGGTTAGTTATGAACCATTCAACTAAAACCATTTAACACACCTTTAAAACACAGTTTTATTTTCTTGATAAGCATTTAAAATTGTTGTACTGTACCAGTCATAAGACACACCTACTCATTCTTTACCATTTTCCACATTTTAGAGCAACTACATATTCATTAAATCTGTGAAATGACACAAATGGGACATATGGGAATGTTAAGTAGATCAAAACTTATTATATATTTTAGAAAAGCTGTCACTTTTTGTCTACCACTGCATTCTCTCAAACAGCTTCACAAGTCCTTTTCCTTCACAATGTTGTCCAACTCATCCATTAAAAAAAAGGTGTGGAATTAAAATTTTAGTTTTGTAAAGACATTCATAGGTGCAATTCGTGTCATCAAATGCTATTTCAAACGGTTAATAATAAAGATCCATTTATATAAGGTCTTTAACATCATGAGAAACATGCATGTATCCAAATTCTGACTGGTTCTGTATGAAATAAATAACGGAGAAAGAAAGAAAGAAAGAAAGAAAGAAAGAAAGAAAGAGCATCCATCACTAAGGTGGTGTACATGAAGACATTTAAGGGGACATCAGATGCCTATTTTCCACAAGTTGGTGTGATTCTTTAGGGTCTTCATGAAATGTCTGTAACATACTTTGGTTAAAATTCCTCAATGGATGTGTAAAACAACACCCTTTTTACCTTGTCAAAAACAGCCCGTTTTGTTGCATGTCTCTTTAAATGCTAATGAGCTACTGCTCACCCCTCTCTTCCGTGTGGTGTGTCGACACAAGACAAGAGAATTGCTGCCATATTAGGCTACGTTCACACTGCGAGCCTTAGTGCTCAATTCCAATTTTTTTCTCAGATCTGATTTTTTTTGTATAGCTGTTCACATTGTTGTTTTAAATGTGGCCAATATCAGATTTCCAGTGTGAACAGATCATGGTTCTGAACTGACCCGCATGCGCAAAAGAATGATAAGAACAGGGTTTCCAGGTTTTTACAACAAAATCCTTCCAATTGTTTCTCAAAACTAGTCCAAAACTAGCCCAACCATGTTCAGGGAGGTAAACATCACGTTAGTGGGGTCGCGTCAACCCACGAAGTTGAAAAACAACCCGTGGTAACAGTGTAAAAAGTAGCCAAATTCCTGTTCTGGCGCGCTGTCATACGGAAGTAAACATGGAGGACATAAAGTAAGTGATTATGCGTTCTTTAATGATTCAAGCTCTCATGTTTTGCTTGTATATGGAGTTGTCACTATAATACTTATGAGTTCTGACACATTACTGTACTTCCACTGACTACCTTTCGCAACTGTCTTGATAACTTTGAGTATGTAAAATCTTTGAAGTGTCTCCTGTCAGCGCGAAATTATGACGAATGTCGATCTAGAGTGACGTAAAAGTCACATGAATTCCGACATGACTGTTCACACTGCGGTCGCATTTCAAAACATCTGACCCATACCACAGTCAGCGGAAGTGAGAAAAAAGTGTTTATTACGTTTGAAATATGGATATTTATCTTACAAAAATAATCCAGTCATTTAAAAATAACACATTTTAGAGCTGTAACAACAATACCGTGATACTGTGAAACCGTGATATTTTTGCTTAAGGTTATCATACCGTCAAAATCTCATACCGGTCCATGCCTAGCTGGTTAGCCTGTGCTTACTGTGAGAACTGAAAGAAACTGGCATGGCAGACACATGATCTTCCTCAAATAGCTAATGTAAGCTGATGTACTCACGCAACATGTGCTACAAACAGTCTCTCTTATTTTCCATCTGATTCACCATCTACGCCATTTATTTATATGGAAAATTTGCAGAGATGCTTAATAAACAGTCATTTTTCAATGCCTGGGAATAGCATCATTTGTAAACAAGCTTTTGCAATGTTTGCCAATCCAGAGGAACTTTGAACCAAGTCTCAGCAAACAAACAGTGTCTTGGACACACAAAAAAAGCTCTATTAAATTAAAGCTCTATTCTGTGTTAAATGAATTATTATAATATTAATATGTATTACTAAACGTTTAAAACTGTCAACTTTCCAGATGTATATCCCACAATAGCTGGTACACCCTGCGGCATGAATAGTGATTTCAAGAGAACACTGAGATCATCTTGATTCACAAAACCAGACTGGTCATGAACAGTGAATATTTGTACATTATGTGCCCAAGTTAATGTCCCATGAGAACTGAATATCACTGGCCACTGTATCCCTTGATGTAACGTCATGAATCACGTCAAATGAGAAGCTTCTGGCTTTTAGCAAATACATGGGTTTCTAATAATGTTTTGTTTTGGTGATCTGTTTTGACAATGTAAAAACCAAAGGTCTGTCACTATGATGTGTTCTGTTGTAGTTACTATCCCTGTGCATGTGTATATATGTATGTGCACGCACTCAAGTACGCAAAGGAGAAAGAGTGAAATATAGAGATTGCCAAATAAAGGGGTACAGACAGACAGTGTGTGTGTGTGTGTGTGTGTGTTCTGAGCTCAGTGGTAGAGTCCATCACAGCATGGAGAATGATGTGGTCACCCACAGACAGCTGCTTGCTACTGATAATGTTCCACACACACACACACACAAACACACACACACACACACATACACACAGACACACACACGAAGCTCAGTGTCAAAAGAACAGACATTACAGATGGTACCCAAACACACATTTGCTCACACAATCTTTACATTTACAAATGGCATTCATGGCAAACACATGAAAATGTTTTTATGCTGCTGCCTGGAAGGATGTCACAACAAGCAGCCAGGATGTCATATGCCCCACACACACACACACACACACACACTTCATTGCTTGCAAGCATATATGCTTTCAATAAATTATTTTCAACCTCTTATTATACAGGCTAATAGATCTGCCAAGTATTTTACTGTCAGCAAATGCGGTACCATAAACCAGTCTTCTCAGTCTAAAACTGAACATCACAGTGAGGATGAATGTCACCTCAGATTCCCACAGTTGTGTTTATGAGAGAAAAAAGAAGCAAGAAAAGAAGTGAGGGCATGTGGGCAACAGATTATGAAAGAGAGAAAAAAACAGGGATATTCTTAAAGTAGAATATCACCCACAAACATGTAACCACCAAATGATCTGTGAGTAATGTGAAGGGTAAACCAACAGAGACTAGAGCAAACAAACTAACACATAAAAGTGAACTGAGATCTTTTATCCAAACTCACTTGTTACACAAGCAGTCATGTTCACTTCATATCCTACAACATAATCAGTAATGCAAAGCACCCAACTGATTGACATGTTAGTTATGCAGTTTTGATATTCCTGCTTTTCCTAACCACATATACTGTAAGCCCAGTCTACAACAATAGCTACCGTTAGATCACATCATAAAACAGAACTAGGGGAAGCCCCAAACAAAACACATGGAGTTTTTTTTAGGGACTTTTTGCATTTTAGACAACAAACACCGATTGCAAACTGGGTCTTAAGAAAAAAATATATATTTTACCATGTCATTATTAAATTACTGACTATAGAAAGAAAACAGGGCAATGGCACAATTTAATAATTTATACAGTACTGCACCAAACCTTCTTTGAAGGAAAGGATTGTTCTAGGTTCATCTGAGGGTAAGCGAGTGACAAAACCAAATATGACAGAAAGGACACAGAATCCTTGAGAGAAACTGTGACTTGGCACATTCTATACAACACACTGAGTAAGATTATTCACACATGGCCTCTGCCTCTGTTTCTGCATTTACTGCCAATTCAAGACAAGATATTTGACTTTTCTCTAAGGTTAGACAAAAATAAGTGATTTAGTATAGCTGATCTTCACACAGCAGAACCAGTTCAAGAACACTGTTTAGATGAAAGGTTTAGGGTAAAGAAATTACAGTGACAACCATACTGCCCACCATATCAGGATAATAACTGTGTTAAAGTGATAACATCTGATTTAAGCAATTAAATCGAAAGAGCACATATAAAAGCTTTGAGATCAGCACGATGGGAAGAATTCCTCCAGATATGTTTTTATTAGTCAGGCTGCAGTACTGTGACAAAGGGTGCTTCAGAAGTCAAGCCCACTGTATGAAGGCTCCAGCACAGGAAGCCAATATGTGCAGGAAACGGAAATGTGGGAAGAGTGACACAAGGGAAGAGTAACAGACAGCACTCTGAACACAACCGTCTGAAACACAGGGCACTACTACAGTTGGATCACACATTTACAAAGACAATGACATAGACTGAACAACAATCACAGGGTCTGCAATGAAAGCACTAAAGCTGCATTTCACCTCTATATATTCACAAACAAAGGTCCAATCGCGGGTTTAACCCCTGTAAAATTTGCCTAAAAAATTTAAAACGCCTAAAAATAGGCATACCCAAAGTAAATTGCATGCTGTTCTTGAACTATTTGGAGTATAGTTTGTTCCTAAACAGAACAAACCTCAGAATCACAGGAAGTCTTACTGGTATTGAGTAATATAATTCTGAACACACTGAAAAAGGAAAAAAAACATTCCACCTACATTTTTTGCAAACAGATGCCTTCAGATGACTATAGCTGGGAGCTATTAGCTGGAAAACACAATGGGATCACAGGATGAAGCCTTGTTGGCGGTCTGACAAGGACTGATTGTACTTGCTGTGTTGATTGTATCTTAAAATGCATCAAAGCATGCTTTTCGCATCATTCGAATCACAAGAATCTCAGCTTTCCAAAGATATGTGACATGTTTAGCTTCTTTTTTTTTTGAGTTGTTGTATGTCACGTAGTTAATCCTCAAAAACACACAGTGTACCGCGGGCATAACAGGCAGCTCTCAATAGTTATAGTTCATAATCATTGGGCAATCAGAGAAAAACAATCAGACAGGGAGTGCTTCATGTAACTACATCATAAGGACCATTCGCTTCTAAGGGCCTTCTTTGGCATTCTAGTTTTGCATGACCAATTATCTTTTCAAATCAGGCTGAAAACTTGTTAGCTTGTTAGGGCATGAACACAGAGATCAACCTCAAATTTTTAATATAGCATAACAAATGATCTCTACAGGTTACTGCTTGCTTGACATTTGAATGAAGCTAACCACTACAGCATTTCTTGCCAAACACATCAGTGTTATTCCCAGTGGCAGTCTGGCAATAAACTTCTACCTCAGTTAACCCCCATTTCTCAGGGCCTGTTCCTCTGAAAGTTGATATGCTGTGAGTTCCTTATACTGCTCTATTCCATAAGAAATTAATAATAGAAAGTGATGTAGGCATCCAAACAGGATATTGCTTTAAAGCAAGAAAGACAACAATGCTATAGATTCACGCTTTGTATTCTTGAAGGTTATGATTTAACATGAGTGGGACTGTAAACCAATCCCTAACAAGCTTCCACTCCAGGGCAGGGAAAAGGTTAACACTGCAGGTCAAAACAATGGCTGTACATAAATGCTCTGTTTGTCCTTTTCACACATCCTAACAGCAGTTAACCCAATAAAATCCTGCTGCATATGGACATAAGAACTGCACATTGGTACAATCACTAAAAATGACAGGGGACAGTTCCTGTGGACAGTTCAATGAGCCTGTGTAGACGGTAAGGATCCCTTTTAGCGGTGTCACAATAAAAGGTCACAGGTTAGACATTTAATAGGTCAGACTGCGCTTTCCGTTACTTGACTGCAGTACATTTAATGACAGCCTTATAAGGGCAAACTAGAAAAACACTTCTCTTTTCTGATCTGCATCAATAGAAAGCATGCACAGAGCATGTTGCCAATAAAAAAAGTTTATTCCCAGAATCTAGAAGACCATGTTCAAGGCATCATCAACAGTAAATGAGGTCAGCATCACCAAAAAAAAAAAAAGCAATTATGCTTAGTCCAATAAGAGACATTTGCTGCGGTACAACCTAAATTCATAAGATTAAACCTAAAACTTAAACTGCATCATGGGTTAACTATGATTATATGTGAACAGCATGTAAAACGTTCGCCTCTTACCCAGCTGATTTCTCTGTCACATTATCAACATTGTGTTAAGCTTAGAGTGCTTTAATAAGTATTTTGTGCATTATTTGATGTCTTTGCCCACCAGCCAGAGAGCTGTGCTGTTGTTGGGTATCTGTGTCAACTTAAGTTCACATTAACAGATCTTTATCACTCACAGCCATCTGTGACTTCAAACCCCACTTATTGCAGTAGGGAACTTGGACTCTGAAGATGAAATGCTAACACAGCTCCTAATGATTTCAATTGATGCCAGGTGTGAGTAGACATAAAAACACACAGGAAAAATGCTAATGCGTGCAAACACTAACATATACATATATATATATATATATACACACACACACACACACACATTAGGGCTGGGACAATAAATCGATGCATCGCGATAAAAAAAAATAAAAATAAATTACACTTCCAATACAATTTTCCGAAAGATGGTTTTGGTCATTTAAGGTAGTTGTTGTCACGCTGATATATGTTCAATTGTTCGTTTTTGTGATAAGTTTGATTTTAGCTAGTAATTTGATGCTATAAAAACGGGGCGTGTCGTTATGGCTGATTGGGTCTGTGGGAGTTTGGGCGGGAGTTTGATACCGCTGCTCCACCTCACAAACACAGCCCACTGTGAACATCCTTGTAATTCGCTTCAACCTTTTTGAACTTTATGAATGATTATTTTAGGTTCAAGTGGTGCGTGTGTAAGGAACTGGAAGCAATCAGAATACGGCAATTTCTAAAGCACGCAGTGCTATCTGCTGTTAAAAACTAAGCTTAGAATCGATTCAAGAGAGAATCGCGATGCCTTCGGAAAATCTCAGAATCGATGCAGAATCATTTCTCGATTTGCGATGCATCGATTTATTGTCCCAGCAATAACACACATGTATGTATGTATACACACACATATACATACATACATACATCCATACATGCATATGTATAGACACACACACACACACACACACACACACACACACACACACACACACACACACACAAGGATTGACCACATTACTGAACCCTTTACTAAACTAGTAACAACAGCCAAGTGTCCCTGGCATCTTAGAAAAGTACAAATATTCTTATATTGATTGAGGGTAAGCTTAAACACTGCTAAAATGCCTTGAGTACCTTTCTAAAATGACTCCTTTTCTGTTTTACATAACTGGCTTAAAGGCTACATGTTGGTAGGCTTTACTTCTAAAATCTAAACAAAATATTTTACGATAAGCCACAGTTTCCCTGAGATTCGAACCCATTACTTTGGTGTTTTGCTAGCAGGTAAACTGGACTAAGTATGGACTAAGCCTAATTAACTTTTGTGCTTTATTTTTTAAGCTTCACACCCACAGGCCATTAGGCGTATGAATGACACTTATCCACTTCCACTCTGTGGACACAGATTGTTCTAGGATCAGGAGAGGTGTAGACAAACTCACTAACTTTTTACACACTTATAATACAAATACAATTTTAAAATACTAAATGTATTCATTTATTTTGTTACAAATGTGAAATAACAATGGACTGGAAAGTTCACTTTGCAAAAGTGATGTGTTTTGATCATTTGAGCACATGCTTCCATTCTCTCACACAAAGATGGTGAGGTCAACTGCTGCTCCTTGACACAAAATTTAGGTGTCCTGTAAAATTAAAAAGAATAAATCATTTTAAAATAAAATAAAACGCTTGATAAAAAAAGATTAAATATTTTATGTGTTCACCTGCGTGTCATGTGAAATTTAATTAAAATCAGAGAACTGTGAACATGAAAAAAAATATGTTCATCAATTATAAATTAAAATCTCAGGAGGTACCTCAACACAGATTGTTCTAGGATCAGGAGAGGTGTAGACAAACTCACTCTAACTTTTTACACACTCATAATACAAATACAATTTTAAAATACTAAATGTATTCATTTATTTTGTTACAAATGTGAAATAACAATGGACTGGAAAGTTCACTTTGCAAAAGTGATGTGTTTTGATCATTTGAGCACATGCTTCCATTCTCTCACACAAAGATGGTGAGGTCAACTGCTGCTCCTTGACACAAAATTTAGGTGTCCTGTAAAATTAAAAAGAATAAATCATTTTAAAATAAAATAAAACGCTTGATAAAAAAAGATTAAATATTTTATGTGTTCACCTGCGTGTCATGTGAAATTTAATTAAAATCAGAGAACTGTGAACATGAAAAAAAATATGTTCATCAATTATAAATTAAAATCTCAGGAGGTACCTCAAGTAAATATTTTAGGTCAGAGGGGTTCGACTAAAAAAAAAAAATTGTACTGTTATAGATAACTGAACTGGGATCTGTTTCCAAAATATTACGAAATGAAACTTCCTGATGAAGCAGTTAAATGCTCACCAAAGGGTTATTATTATTAATGCTATTATTAGTACAACATGTGTAGTCTGTGGAATTGGACAAATGCATGCAAAGTCCAATGGACACATGGATGCAGGATTTCCTGGGGTAATGACTCAGTACATCCACCAAACTCATTCCAGCCAAATCCTGATTCAGACTTGACCTCGGCACATACTTGCAATAAAGTACGACACTAGCAACTGACTATTATGGGATATTTTCACTAGATGTGAAAACCTGTGATCCAAATGAGTCACCAAGGGTATGAGGACTCCCCAGAGATGCCAACACAGGGATATGAAATGCTTCAGTGGCGACCGTGATGCTTTAGATAGAGTCTATCAGGTGGATGAAGAACACAAGGCATGAAATTATGTCAAAGAGAGATCAGGCTGTAACGCTCATTAATGACTTGGGCACAGAGGGAAAGAAGAAAGAGATGGGGAGCTAAAATTGGATTTGTAGCATCATGGGAAAATGTTCTAGGGTTTTGCAGACTTAGGTAACCCACAGTACATGTCCTGTACATGTAGCCTGAAGGGGAAAAAATATAATAAAATAATAAAAACTGAATGTGGAATATAGAGTACTTATTGGCATATAGCATTGTGCCACTAGAAAAACTATTTTGTATTCTATTATAAATAGCCTCCAATTGGATGTCTGTGTCCTCGTCCCTGTGGACCAAACATTGGCAGCCATGCTTAGAAAACCATCTTAGAGCGATGGAGGGTGGAAAATCCAAAGAGTCTGGGGTGAATAACCACCATTTCAATACAACTCAAAAAAGACATCCAGTTGTGACTATACATATATTAGCCTTGAATAAACTCTATTTCTGAGATGCTACAGTGAAGCCACTTCAATAGAAAGGACATTTGGAATAGATGTCAATGGTACTGGTAAAGTAGATTATAGCCCCAGATTATAACCTTGTCTGTCAGAGCATTTCACCACACACTGTGCACAGAGAGCCAACAACTCTGAACACGAGCAGCTGACATGAAGGAATCAGAGACAGGCTTAGAGGTTGCCTTTGATATCAGGGTTCCCACACATTCTGACACATTCATTTCCCTAGAAAAATAATTGTTCACCCAAACACTGAAAATCATTTACTCACCCTCGTGCTGTTCCAAACCTGTATAACTTACTTTCTTCTGGTGAACATAAAATACTTTTTTTTTCATATTAAAAAAGTCCACTGGATCAAAACAAAACATTGGACCCCATTGACTTTCATTGTATGGACAAAACAACAGACATTTTTCCAAACATCGTCTTTTGAGGTCCACAGAAGAAAGCAAGTCATACATAATTTTTGGGTTCACTATTCACTTTTTTTCTCCCAGGTCTGCCATGACTGTGGGAACCCTGCAGTATGGAGACACATGGATTTGAAGCAAATCAGCCAGCAACAGTTTAGTTAGATCCAGAAGTCACTTTGCTGCTTCTGTGAGCTGGAGAGAGTTAAATATTTAAGCAGTAGATGGAAGAAAGATTTTAGAGGCATTTAAGAGGGCTAACTGTGTGCGGGGTGGCATCAAATATAAAAATAAACTCAGCTGTCCCGTTTTGGCACAATGACGTCCACT
The DNA here is from genome assembly GCF_001515605.1 of Sinocyclocheilus anshuiensis. Classification (NCBI taxonomy): domain Eukaryota; kingdom Metazoa; phylum Chordata; class Actinopteri; order Cypriniformes; family Cyprinidae; genus Sinocyclocheilus; species Sinocyclocheilus anshuiensis. The sequence goes on from NW_015552550.1 coordinate 337,852, forward strand.
TCAAGGTTTGAAATACCACTTGAATGATTACATAAAATGCTTATTTGACTATGAAAACTACGACCTGTGGTTCATGTTCACGTGTATGTTGAGGTGTTAGAGAATTGATGCTAATGACAGACGTACGGGTGGCTTTGCTAAAATTTGAACAGTATGTGCTGCTGCCCAGCCTTACATAAACAGAGTAGGAAATAGAAGCCCGAGGCCTTAGGGATGAACTATCTGCACCATGGCATTTCCTGTTGGGCAATTTAAATGACACTGTTCCTCCTACACTGAATTACTTAGGAAACACTTTAAAAGTTGCCACAGCATTTTTCTGAGCTTACTATTTTTTATGCACTTTCTCAAAAGTGATTATTTTGACCGATTTTATTTTAAATTGAAAGTAAAGCACATGAAATTTGACAGCTGATTGTTGCTTTTAATTCAGATAGACATCAAAATCTATTCACTTACCAGTGTTGTTGGTTCAATATTACACATATACTGTAGCTTATTAAACACTGAACAATCTACATATCTTCATATTTTGTCAGAAACCAGGTAAATACCCGATCAATTCCACATTTACAAGTTTATGTGCAGGAGACAATAATATGATATAAGAATAAATGTTGCAAGGACCTGCAAGCTGAGGATTCTGAGGAAAGCTTTGAACCTTACAATGGAAAAACAAAACCCTTGATTGAGTACAGGATATGATGAACTACATTGTTTTGTGGGAACCTGTGCCATTTCAATCAGTCATTCATTCATATAGTGGAAAAATAAAAACATTAGCAAATGTCCCGAAACTGACACTAAAAACTTAGTTTGCCATTAAAATTCCTCTGATTCACACATGACTATAAGGATAGGGTGCAGCATCAGCTTATTTCTAAAACAACAGGAAAACAGAAGGAGGTTAAGCCTGCCTTTGTTTTTCAACCTAAAACCACACATTATAAAACAGGGATAGAGGCTGTGGTTGTTATGAAAGGAAATGTCTTTTAATTAACTGATGTTGTTAACTTTACTTAAAGTTCACAGAAGCACTTATATGAGCCACAATGTGTACATTAGATATTGATAAGCCTCTGTGGAGTTATAAATTACAAAGCCAGCAGTCTTTTTATCCTGAATGGATATATACATATTTTACACACTCCTTCAGATACCCGGGAAGTAACAGCAGATTCTTTCATTTCCATAAATTATGTCTGCAGCTGAGAGCAACAGAGGACACACTTGATACTGAATGGAAAGGAACACAGTGTTCTGATACAGAAAAAGACTGAACTTGCTGGATATCAGGAATAGTATGAAAAACAAGTCGTCATAAAATAGCCCAGAAAGTCCAATTCACACTTAAAAACGTGAATTACGCAAACCGGGAAAAGCAAGCTGTGATTCAGCTAAGAATCATTTTTTTTAAATCACTGGAGGAGGAGCGCATGAACCCTAAAGACCTATTCATATGCATAGTTATGATAAAAGATCATGCATTACTTTGAATCCAAAGCAACTGTAAAATTACCCATTTCTCTAGACACGGTTATTAGCCAAGTGACAAGCCCGTTCCAACTGAAAAAATAATAAGCAGCCATGACTAATTATAATGGCTTCTTTAGAATGCTGGATCTCAGTAAAATCAGCCAATATTTTTACTCGTATCTGATTGGCTGGGCCAGCTGGCACTGACAGCATCAACAGAGCGCTGGTGGCTCATGTTCAAGAGCCAAAGTCATGTGACCATGCAGTCACAGCGAGCACTGGAACGGAGCCTTGTCACTTGTTTGTAACAAATGGGTGAAAGTGTGAACATAGTTTGACTCAATTAATAAAACTGAAAGTATGCCAGACACTACAATAGCTCTGTGGGGGTTGGACTGAGTGGATTGATGAGCTCTTTGATTCAAACTGATCCAAATGTGAAAAAAAAAACATACTGCCAAGAATTTTTTTTCTCCTTTTTTTATGGTCAACATAGAGGGGAAAACAAAAGAGCAACACTTCATGAAGAGACACAGAGAAAACAAACGGGCAATGTGACTAAATTCCTGAACATTCCATTTGACATTCCTGACAACACAATTACAATGACTCAGCATTACCTCAATTATTACAAGAAAGCAGTTTAGAAATAAAAATCTACTGGGCAAAACTGCTAAATCATTTTTCTTTTGTGTATGACCACAAAAGCAATAACAAAGATTCAGCACACCATCAGAGCCAGTTGGGAGTGTTGTGTATCACACAGTGACCCAGAAACCCCAGGGCTGGACTGGTCTGTCCTGTCTTGAGGTGTATTGTTCTCTTTGTGTTGCTCAAATACACACGCATATCACACTCAAAAACCAACTTCCATTCAAACATGTCCCATCAGTAGAAAAATAAACCAGCATAATATAATGCAAGATAAGACATGCATTCACAGACAGAACGGAGGGGAGACAGGCATAGTGTGACAGAAAGTGAACACACCGAGGGTATCACTAGGTTTCCATAGTCCTTGTTTCAACCTACTCATCCGTTCACTATATATCACACAATACTAATGAAAATGAAAGGGCGTGACTAGGTCCTGGCAACTGGCCTATAGCCGCAAATGCTTTTTTAACAGGTTAAAATATTTTCTGTTTTAAAAACAAAAACACACTATAATAATTTAAATAAATAATCAAAATAAATTTAAAGTAAGTGAACAATCAAATGTTTATACCATCACATGAAATGGCATATACCTGAAACTTCCAGTGCAGATGGCCAAGTTGATTATAAATTGAGTATTCTGGTTTGGTGACACTGATGGGGTGCCATTCATTCTGCACTTTCCACTTTCTAAATATGTGGAGAGAAAACCCTCCAAAGGTCACTCTGTAACTACATCCTGGACATCAGAAATGAGATATTTAGATATGCTATTTGAGTGTTAATGTTTTTCCAAGTATATACATTTTTGAAAGGGTGTATGCATTTAACAGGACTGGAAATAAGCTAACTTCACGAGGTAACTTAACAGTATACATCTGATGCCAAAACTGGACCATGGACTCAATCCTTGGTGTTAGCAGAATCTATTTATGCTACTGTGGCTTTGTTCATTATGTTTTGTCCTTAAGCTTACATTTATCAACTCTAGCTGAACCAAAAATTAAATGAAGGAGAGTGAAGAATATCTGGACTGTTATTGCTGTTACCATACACCATATGTATCCCACAAATGGACACACACATAATACAACAATTTACTCAACAACAGCTTAATGGTCAATGTAGATGCACAAGTGTTGTTTAACTTATATATGCTATAATATTAACACACATTGCAGAAGCGGAATACACTTGCCCAAGTAAATGGTTACCGAAATAAAAAACTGGGCATTATACTTGCTTATAGGCCAGCTTAAAACGGTTTATGATGACCATAAAAGACAAATATGGATGAATCTTCACTTAAATCGCTGACTTAAACCAATTGTAGCTGAACTATTAAGTGGGGAGCTCTTATGTTCATCACTTTAACAGATCCATGTTACAATGAAAGCCTAGCTGAACCTGAAGTTGTCACTGAGGATTATGAGGATATAGTTGGAAAGTTCCCAACTGAGAGGAAAAACCATATAGGGATAATACCATTTCAGCATTTTTGGAGAACGTGGCCCATTTATTCCTTCTCCAAGACAAACTAAACCAACAGCCAGAATGGAAAGCTAGGGATGACGTACTTGCCACCTCAGCAATACAGATACAAACACTTATGAAAGGAGCATGCAAATTAATCATATGTTCATCACAGAGTATTACTGTGCATACACTCTTACCTAGGATGGAATGAACCCGTACTGAGAGCTGCGTATGGAGAATCAAGATGGGTTTTTTGCCTTTTCTGTAGAAAGAAGAAAATTTGAGAATCAAGATATCACACAGCAAACCAAATAACTTCATTCAGAAACACACAAACAGTTTGTGCTTCTCATCATTATACTAGTTGAATTCTATTCATTTGAATTCTTTCACTAATGCAGATGGAGCAAAATACATTTAAAGAACACTGTGGATTAGTCATTATTACAGCTGCAGACACGCACTACACTGAAGGCACACTGGAGACAGAATCAGAAAGAGAGAATATGGGTCGGTAGGGATTAAGGTATGGAAAGAGAGAGTAAACAGACATGGAAACTATGCATCAAGAGCGTTCATGGCTAAAAATGGACCTATCCAAAACTTATGTTTTCTTCACAATGTTCTGTGTGGTTCATACACCCAGTCACAAAGACAGACATTCTCACACACACCCCAATTTTGTCTTCTATTTTCCAAGTGCTGCTGCTTTAAATGACGTGTTTCCTCCTGACAATCTCAGTGAACCTGAAGGAGCTCCAGCAGTGGCTACATTTTTGCCGGCTTACAAATACAAACCATGTATGCTTTAAACACACACACACACACACCCCCACAAACACAGCAACAGTGAGCCCTTAGAAAATAAGACCACTCGATTAAAAATACTTCATAATGAGAAATGAAGGCATTTCCACTGGCATGGAGCTGCTAGTTCTCCTTCAACAATAAGGTAGGTCACTACTGCTTTTTGCAATATTTGCATTTGGATTCTGTAGAGATCTTGGTCAATAAGATTGGGGGAAAAAATTACATTGCAAATTATGGCAATATTTTCACTCATAATACATATGAACATTCTTAAAGGGGTCATATGATGCTTTTTTAAAGATCATTATTTTGTGTATTTGGTGTAACAGA
>NW_015552550.1:342782-348518 GCF_001515605.1 Sinocyclocheilus anshuiensis
AGGAAAACTTGAAATCGCATCATATGACCCCTTTAAGATTTTTAAGGTAAGATTTTCTTTTTGTTTTTGAAAAAAAAAATAAAAAGTCTCATGCTCACCAAGGCTGTATTTATTTGACCCAAAATACAGTAAAATCATAAAACATATTAAAATAGAACAGTTTTTAAACAGTTATATAATATTATAACTGTTTAGAAAAAAAAACATACACATTTTATAAAGTTTTCTATTTTATTACATATTTAAAAATGTAATTTATTCATGTGATGGCAAAGGTGAATTTCAGCAGCCATTACTTCAGTCTTCAAATATTTCAACCTTATAATTAATATTAAAATCAGTTGTGCTGCTTAATATTTTTATCGAAACCGCAAAACATTTTTTCAGGATTCTTTGGTGAACAGAGAGTTCAAAAGAACAGCATTTAAACAGAAATATAAAACTTTTGTAATGTTCTAAATTATCTGACTGTCACTTTTGATCAATTTAATGCATCCTTGCTGAATAAAAGTATTAATTTCTTTAAAAGAAAATAAGATCTTACTAACCCAAAGCTTTTGATCAGTAGTTAAACAAACAAACAAATGGAGTGCACTTGTATATACAATTTAGCTCTTTACAAACACAGCACTCTGCTGGGTTTTAAAGTGATTCTCCAGAGCACGGCTGAACAAATCTGGAAAAAAAAAAAACAGCCTGAGTAGTATTACAGATCCAAAGTTATGCAATTCTTCAGTTTGAGCTGACTCAGAGTTCTAGATTTGCGGTTCAGTGTTTTAGCTCTATTCAGTGTATTCTGAGACTGTCAGTCTAAGCTGTGGTCAGCACACTGAAACGCTGGCTCTGCCTCTGTGAAATCACTCATATCTTTTGGTGGGTCCAATGACTGTGCGTTACTAAGCCACACTAATAAACGATTTAGTGAAACTGATACCGGTCATAATTAGGTAATGCTGAACATTCAGGAGTTCACAGACGTTCTACACAACAATCTGGCAAGTTTTCAACAGTATAAATGAATAATAAATAACCATTCATCTGAAAAATAAGTGCTTTTAGTCCAAGCATTGTTTGCAGTTTAGCCAGTGGACAGGTTTATTTATCTCAATCATATAATAGACATACTGAAGAAGGTTTTACATTTGTACTACAGAAAAAAAGAACAATATGGCCAAAGTCATAGTCATCCTTATGTATTAGCCTATACATTTATCTTCTTAAACATTAACCTGTGCTACATTATTAAACAGGGCAATTTTCTCCAAGCTGTACTGTGACTGTCTACCACCCTTTTAAGCATCATGGTACATCCCAAAAACTGCTGCTCATTATATTGTAATTTGTCAGCATTTTGAGCCTTTTCCTTGAATTTTATAAAGGGTTTCTTTAATAAAATGTTGAATATTCAACAGTTATGATCTAAGGAGACTGAACAGATGTTCATAGGCTCGCAAACAAAAATTTGTGTTGAAATTAGTCATTGTTGACATTAGTTTACAAAACTAACACAAATTGGGGAATTCCTCAAGTATAGCAAAGACTAAACAAACAACGAGAGAATCGAGTTTTCAGTGCATTTCCTGACTATAACAGATTCAGCAGCATTGTTACAAAAGTAATTTTATATACATAAAAAGACATGTTAAATGCAAGTAAAGGGTCTACTTTCATATTTCAAAGAAGTTTGGTGAAAATAAAATGTCAAAATATGGGGGAAATAATGTTCCAAAGTGAAAAATTGTCACAGTGTAATGGTCCGGACTTTGATTTTACCATTACATCTTTAAATAAACAGATAAAATACCAAGTAAAAAAATACATTGGTTGTCTTGGCATTTTCAAGTAAGTGTTGGCTGTTACATTAAAAGGACTATGTCTTATTGTTTTTTTTAATGGGGACTTTTGTCCCGAAAATGCAGTTTATCAGAGATCATTCAGTGTAACAGGAACAAGAAGCCATTCTGAAATCATATAAAACTGATAGTCATTCGACAGTCTGTGACATCATCAAATGGCACCCTGAACACCATGTGGTGCTGCAGAAAAGTGAATTTATTGCTTTTTAATATTTGATAATTCCTCCTTTTCATGGTGTGGTATCCGAAGTTACAAAAACGCATGTCATTCAGTGAAATGCCAAAAAACACTTTTATTGTTAGATTTTTTTGAAAAATTAGGAGATGTTGTAAATAATTGTGATTAACTTTACTGGCCAAGCTCACTGTTTGATACAGGTGCCCATGTGATTGCCTGCAATATAAGCTGAAGTAGAAGTTTCGTCATTCAGGGTAATGCTTTTGTCATGTGGTGTAATGCAAATTATCTGTTATATCACGGTGTCATCCATTACACTGAATGACAGTATCACTGTATAAATAACAATTTTAGCATCTTATTCATATTACAGAATAATGAGGAATGTTCAAACATTAATAATAAATATTAATATTTGAATGCATTTTTGTATTGATTAATTTGTTATTGATTAATTTTAGATGCCCACAAACAGAGAGAGCTGCTAGGCACTGTAAAAAGCCAAAAAGCTAATAAAGTACGTGCGGACCCAGTAGCTTGGGTGGCATTCTAAAGCCTGTTCACACCAAGAACAATAACTAAGATAACTATAACAGTAACTATGCTAGCCTCCACACCAATGAACGATAGCACTGTTTGCTCTATGAATGCGCTGCAGGTTTATCATCTGCCGCTTTAAATGCTCGAGATCTTTAAAGTGGAGTGGATTCTGATTGGCTGTCAATGCTTTTATCATTCATCAGCTGCAAAAAAATAAAAATAAAAAAAATCACACTGAAATTCCAACAATATCGTTTCTCTGTGCAGTTATCGTTGGTTGTGCTGTGGAATCTGCTATTCTTTTATATTTAGAATGTTTTTTTAACTATATCTTTATCTTTATCATTATAGTTATAATACTTGGTGTGAATAAGCCTTTAGCAAGGAAAAGAGAAAGGTATTTACTGAGGATTGCAATTGTCAGAATAATAGCTTGCCAATATTTATGAACGGTGACTCCCCCCTCAGTATGACACAAGTTCAAGAGAGGTCACTGAGGGGATTCTCCACCAAAAATACTCATCCTGATAATGCCATTTATGTTGGCAAACATAAGTATTATGTTTAGAATATGAGGATTGCAATTGTCAGAATAATAGCTTGCCAATATTTATGAACGGAGACTCCCCCCTCACTACAGTATGACACAAGTTCAAGAGAGGTCACTGAGGGGATTCTCCACCAAAAATACTCATCCTGATAATGCCATTTATGTTGGCAAACATAAGTATTATGTTTAGAATAGAAAATAATCTATTAATAAATATGGCTGCAAACAGCGATTTTTGGGGCAGAGCAAGTCAGAAACAAAGAGACAAGCTAAGCAAGCATGACAGGGGAGCATCAGAACAGTAGAATAAAATGCTTATTATATATGGGCTCTGCGTGACTTGTGAGTCAAGACTCATATCCCTTTTGTTCATTTTTAATAGACTGCTAATTTTATAAATTGTTGCAAAACAATAAATATCTTTTTTAATTAGTTATTTTGAAGGATTTTCCTAATTATTAATTAATTTCTCCCTAAAACAAAGAATGTTTTTTTTGTGAATTAATAACAATTTAATCTTTAATACCATTTTTAATTAAGTTTATTCATTCAAGTCAGCAAGGGAGGAACTACATTCAATAATAACAAAAAAATAATTTAATGAAATTGAATGAAATAAGATTTTTTTTCTTTATTTTATAAATTGTTGCAAAACAATAAATATCTTTTTTAATGAGTTATTTTGAAGGATTTTCCTAATTATTAATTTCTCCCTAAAACAAAGAATGTTTTTTTTGTGAATTAATAACAATTTAATCTTTAATACCATTTTTAATTAAGTTTATTCATTCAAGTCAGCAAGGGAGGAACTATATTCAATAATAACAAAAAAATAATTTAATGAAATTGAATGAAATAAGATTTTTTTTCTTTCTGTAAATGCCATTCTGTTAAAAAATATATTTTTGTTTTCATTACCGAGAGTGCATAAAAGACTCCTTTTTATCTAAAAAAAATCTCACAATATTCTGAGAAAAGGGAAATATTCATATGAATATTCAGACCCTGGGAGACTGAAAGACTTGTTCTTCACAAATCTCTATTTTGGAGTCAGTTGCTTACAGGTCTAAGTCAATTTGTTTGCATCTCAAATGCAAGTTTCCATCTCTGGGGAAAGTTAAAGGGATAGTTCACCCAAAAATGAAAATTATCCCGTTTTAAATATGGATAGTTTTCTTACAAAAACTCATCGATTTGCTTCAGGAGGCCTTTACTAACCCCCCGGAGCCATGTGGGACACTTTTTATGATGGATTGGTGCAGTTTATTGGACTTCTATTGGACTATTGAAAAATAACACCCATTCACTGCCATTAAAAAGCTTGGACATTTTTAAATATAACTCCAATTGCATTCATCTAAAAGAAGAAAATCATAAACACCAAAGATGGCTTGAGGGTGAGTAAATCATGGGGTAATTGTAATTTTTGGGTGAACTATCCCTTTAAACTAAAAGACAATGAAAGGAAAAAAAGAAAGTAGAAGAGGAAGAGAGAGAAGACTGGATGGCAACATTTGAAGTCATTCTTACTCCACATCGTCATAGAGCTGCTCCAGATCATCTCTCTGTTCAGCAAGGGATGAATCCAGATCTAGGTAGTTGCCATTAGAAGCCAGTTGCAGTGCACACTCCTCTAACTGAGAGGGAGACAGAGGAACATCACTGCCTAGCATTGTTACTTGACACAGCACATAAACAGATTACAGTTTCATGTTAGACTCTCATGCTTTTTTAATGTGCAACTGGAAGAAGAGTCTTGTTCTCTTTTCACACATATTAATCTGGCAAGACACAAACTACATCACAACTACAACATAACAGTGAAAATTCAATCTTAAAAGTGTAACCCATGACACACCATTATAGCATATGAACATGCTCCCATACAAAACAAAACAACCATCATTAGCAGTCAACTAGTGCACAACAAAGAAAGTTCATTGTTGCCAATGGCGGTGTTTGATACGGAGTAGGGATGGGCGGATCGATACTTAAATATCGATACTGATGTTGTATCGAAAGGATCGATCCTCACATAAAAATATCGATTCTAAAGTGCATTTTTTAACCACTAATTTTATTTACTTATCAAGAAATTCGGTGCATAAAATAAGTTTTTCTAAGAACCATTTCTCCTGCACATCGGAACACACGCATATGCTGAAAGACAGAACCAATCAATCACAGACAGCGTTTGCTGCTGACACATGGCTCACAGTGCTTGTTCAAATAGGGCTGCGTTTCCCAAAAGCATCAGAAGCGTAAGTAGATCTTAAAGGGGTCATATGATGCGATTTCAATTTTTCCTTTCTCTTTGGAGTGTTACAAGCTCTTGGTGCATAAAGAAGATCTGTAAAGTTGCAAAGACTAAAGTCTCAAATCCAAAGAGATATTCTTTATAAAAGTTAAGTCAACCACGCCTACCTAAAACGGCTCGTTCTAACACGCCCCCACATATCTACGTCACGATGTGGGAAGATTTGCTTAACGCCGCCCAAATGTTCACACAAAGAAAGAAGGCGTAACTTTTATTCTCGCTGTATTGTTGTTGCTGCCGCCATGTCGTGAAGATGCTGTGTGTTTCGTTGTGAAAGCGAAACTACTTTGTTTGG
>NW_015552550.1:348637-352344 GCF_001515605.1 Sinocyclocheilus anshuiensis
TGAACGGTTACTAGGAAGCTACAGGCAGGTGAGTTTTAATTAGGGTTGGAGCTGAACTCTGCAGGGCTGCGGCTCTCCAGGACCAGAGTTCGCCACCCCAGCTATATATAAAATAAAATTGAAATTAATTACTATATATATATATATGAAAAATGCATCACGGTTTCCACACAAATATGAAGCAGCAATAATAATAAATGTTTCTTGAGCAGTAAATATTAGAATGATTTCTGAAGGATCATGTAATTACATTTTAAAATATATTAAATAGAAAATAGTTATTTTTAATTGTTATATTTCTCAATAATGCTGCTTTTACTGTTTTTTTTTTTCAAATAAGTGCAGCTTTGGTGAGCATGAGACTTAAAAAAGATATTACAAAATCTTACTGATCCCAAACTTTTGTGTAGGCCTACATGTAATATTTATTTTAAATTGGCTAGATGTGCAAGTAAACTTATTTAAACTGGTTGTTAAAAGTTAAAATGGATTGTGTTATGTTCTGTAATTGCTGTTAATAAATCTGTCAGAAAGAAATATGCTAAAGTTTCACCTTTAGGGTAGGGGTTGAATTACTGTGCTTGAAAATATCGGTATCGGATCGAAAATAAAATAAGTGGTATCGTCCATCCCTAATACAGAGTCATGTCTGAAGCTGTGCTATAATAATGGGTTGATTGAGGAGTTGAGCTTATCTTCTGTTTACAGATCCCACCCTTTCCGCAAGCATCAACTCACTCTCCAGCTGCAGGCAATTCAGGCGGCCCTCTCAAAGAGTTACTTACATTCACTTCCATCATGCACTCAAGGAGACACACACACACAAACCTGTGCACAATTACATGCATATGCTAATATGATCATACAGCCAAACAGAAATAAACTAACAGAAAAAATATATACAAAAGCTGTCACTGGGGTGGTATCTTTTCAAAGGTATACTTTGTACTTTATCCCTAAAGGGTGCAAAATTAGTACCTTACAATAGTACCAAAATGGTACATTTTAGTACTTAAAAGGTGCAATTTAGTACCATTTAAATGGGTACTGTCCAAGTGACAGCTTTTGTACCATTTTTTCTGTGTACAAATAAAGCCACTTGGAAACACATCTCTGACTAGTGTTTAAATGTGCGCAACATATATGGATCAATTTTTGCACAGTATTTCAAAAATGTTTACACACTGTCCTGATTCCTTTCAATTGTTAAAAAGTTGAAGCTCCAGCATCTTCAGTAAGGCAAGTGAATGGGGGGTCAGCTAACCTAGAGGACATGAGATCTTGAATTTGACCGTTTACTTCTTTGAAACAGTGTACTACTGTACATATTCCATTAAACAGTACACTTTAGTGTTCCTTGACTTTTTAAGTATTAGAAGCACAAATACCATGTTTTTGTTGTATTTGTGTGAACTATTAGATGCGTTTAATAAACTTATGTAACATCAAATTAACTAATTTCTTACAGATGACATCTTGCTATGTTTGATCTTTTCCCCACGACGAAAACATATGTATTGAACATTTCTAACTCTCATTCCATTTAAAAAATATATATATATATATATACAGTTATATTACATATAACTCCATGTAAAATAAATACAAAAAAAAAACTAGTTATTAATAGGCTACTTTGAACTTCAAATGTTGATGTCATAAGCATTTCAGATTTTCCCTTCCACTATCACGACATAAACTTCACTCAGCTCCAGGAGATTAATCTATGGACTATTCGATGACAAAATGAACCAAGCCTTTTATTAAACAATACAAACTTTATCAACTCTATTTCCAGTGTTAACTGCTAGATCCCTGTGCATCCAAAAAAAAAAAAAGATACGCAAAAGCCACAACACCACATTTTAAAATCCATGCTATATTCTCACACAAAAGCACACCCTTCTGCAAAAAAAAAAAAAAAAAAAGGGTATTAGGTAAAGGTATAAGGTAAGCCAAATAATAAATAAATGACAAAAATGCTTGAAAATTAAAACTCACAACAAGCTATATCTATCGATACAAGAGATGTCTAGTTATGTGAACTATTAATTGTAACAAAAACAAAACAAAAACTTTGTCAAAGACCACTGGATCACTATCATCATGGTTAAATATGCATGTTAGTCAAACTGGTAATAAAGTGTCATTTTTTTTTTACTTTTATAAATGGAGCTTATTTACAGAGCGTCACAACAAACAGAAATTCCATAGTGGACTTTTTTTCATCCCCTAGGAATTGTCCTGCTACAAATACCAGAAGCATGAAGTCTGACATGTCATGTAAATAAAATTTAAGTGCTACAGTGGTCGTATGCAAATGACACAATTATGCACAAAACAAATTTTGTGAACCCTTGTCAACGCCACAATCTTGGCCCCATTTAAACCTGGGTGACATTTTCATATATGCATTTTAAAACATGCATCTTAAAAGCTGGTTTAAGAATTAAATTTGAAAGTGGTGATACGAAAATGGTAGAATTCCTTCTACATTTTTCCCAGTAATTACAAAACTTGTCTTTGGTATGGAAGTAAGGCTAAGATGGAATTCAATAACTACCACACTCAGCAAGTGTATGTTATGCTCTGCTATTCTGAAATCAAGTACTTCAGTACATTAATGGCCCTTTGAATTAAATGTCTTCATTCCAGCTTTCAAAGCAAGTGGGGGGCGGGGGGCTATCTGATGATATTAGCACTGAGCTCATTTATTAGTAATGCGATCTGGGTATTTTCGGTTTCCTGATGTTTTTACAACTGGTGCGATACTTTGATTAAGGGGTAAAGGCTCTACAATAGTGCATGTTATAAAGAAGTTCCTGAATGAAGTGCTCAAGTAGAAAACAGTCATTGAAAATGCCAAAACAAGGCATGTGCATGAGAGTATACTTCAATGAATCTCATTTATGCAAACTGCCAAATGACAAGCATTAATTGGGGAAAATTAATACAGAGCCAGAAAAGTGGCTAATCATCTATTTCTTGGCCTCATAAATGCATAGTTAACAATAAAACAAACATTTGGGATAGTTTGACAACTGTTCTATAACAGTTTTTCTTTCACAACTATAATCCACTTTGGCATTTTGGTTTCTCCAGTTACTATTACCCCCATTTTTTCCTTCTAATTCTTACATTTAAAATTAGAACTTTTCGCAACCATATTCAAATGTAAATGCAATTATAAAGGTGCCAGATAGTGCAATAACCAGCTCCATTATTATTCATTGACTGGGTTTAATTTAAACCCAGCCTGTTCTGTTGGATAAAATCTGATTGATATATTCAAATCTAGAGGTTGGGGAAACCCGAAACGCAGCTTAGGGAAGTGTCCTGCCAAAAAATAAAAAATAAAAATATTAGCATATGTAAATTTAAATACCAAAAGTGCACTCATTTATTCATTTTGAACATTATTCATCAGTCATTTAAAGGGGTCATATAACGTTGCTAAAAAGAACATTATTTTGTGTATTTGGTGTAATGAAATGTGTTTATGCGGTTTAAGGTTAAAAAAAAAACAAATTTTCCACATACTGTACATTATTGTTTCTCCTCTATGCCCCGCCTTTCTGAAACGCATCGATTTTTACAAAGCTCATCGTTCAAAAAAAGCGAGGTGTGCTCCGATTGGCCAGCTATCCAGTGCGTTGTGATTGGCCGAATACCTCAAGCGTGTGACGGAAATGTTACACCCCTTGCCA
>NW_015552550.1:352833-368282 GCF_001515605.1 Sinocyclocheilus anshuiensis
GTCCTCTTTTGGAAGACCAAACAAAGTAGTTTCGCTTTCACAACGAAACACACAGCGACTCCACAACATGGCAGCGGCGACAACAGCAAGAATTAAAGTTACGCCTTCTTTCTTTGAGTGAACATTTGGGCAGCGTTATGCAAATCTTCCCACATCGTGACGTAGACATGTGGGGGTGTGTTAGAACGAGCCGTTTTAGGTAGGAGTGGTTGACTCTTAACTTTTATAAAGAATATCTCTGGATTTGAGACTTTAGTCTTTGCAACTTTACAGATCTTCTTTATGCACCAAGAGCTTGTAACACTCCAAAGAGAAAGGAAAAATTGAAATCGCATCATATGACCCCTTTAATGTAACAAGCGATTTTGTGCAAGTAGATGCATACTTCCCAATTGACATAGTGGTTGACAATTAGAATAAAGCTGCAAATATAAATTACTTACTGGCTCACGTTATAAGTTCTAACATGGTGGCACATTTGTGTGCAATAAGTTATTACTTTCTAAACAGCTGCTGCAGGTATAAGCTGCTGTATTTCAATATTAAGCATCATCTGAAAGCTTGACATTGTTGATGTGATCTTCCCTTATTCTTTGCTTACTGAAAGACAAATACATATGTTGCTGTAACATGTTCAAAGCTGTCGCTTATTATGGTTTTCTGCACATGGAAGCACCGACTTTGTTTACAGAGTGAAAAAGCTAATTAGATGAGGTACAGTACCTCAAAATACAAATATTTTGCTTTAAGATAAAGGATTAAAAATAAGTTATTTTCCAATTTTCCATACAATGCCCTATGACTGCAAAATGTTCAAAGGATTATATAAAAGTTGTGTAACTGAATGCACAAAACAGTGTAGAGGCATAAAAATGTCTCTGACAACTTCTTATGTAAAGCTCTGGCATGTGTTTTCTTTGCAAAACTGGTGGGAAAGAGGAGGAAAAATGTGACAGTACTCCCAGGTTAGGCTGTGTTTCACTAACCATTGAGACAAAGAACTAGCAATCTTTAAAGGGCGATAATTTCTGTTCAGCCTGGCACTTCAATACGGACCTGTGTCATGATGTCCAGGGGCTTATAGTAGTACATGTAGGTGCTGCATAACGAGATGAATACATACGCTGATGAGATTTCAAAAATACATACATAGAAAACTATCCAAATATCAAAACAACACAAAAGCACAAATTAACCCAACATTTCCACTGTTGCCTGGTCTTTGCTCTCCAACCAGTCAAAGCCAGCAGAATTTACAGTCTCGCTGCATATCTGTTGAAAAAGTGGGTCGTTCTTCAGTTCTTCCAGTGTCGAGTCTTCATATTGTCCTTGCTGTTGACTGGGGTCAAAAAGTAGGTTGGTGTCCAATGTATTCAAGTCATTTATGCTACCAGTGAGCTCAGAGGTTAGTCGCATATCGCTGGGAAACTCTGAACTCCCAGCATTGAGCTCTGATCCTTGACCCACAAGCTGTGAGCCAGCATTCAAGCTTTCCTCATGTAAAAGATCTTTAACTGTTCGGTCTAAATCCAAGGGTTGCTGGTGCTGATGTTGTAGGAGGTTTTGCTGTAGAGGCAACAGCATGGCCTGACTCTGCTGATCCTGCCCAAGGAGCTGCCGTCTACCTAAGTGCTGCTGCTGCTGTTGTGGCGGCTGGTACTCCCCTGAGGATGATTGTGCTTGGCTTTCATGTACAGAGAAGCTCATCGGCTCCTCCCTGGCATTTTTCATGAGGTAACCAGGCTTCTGGGACTCAAAGGCTGATGAACAAGGCGAGATCAAAGCTTGGTGGCTGGCACTACCAGGGAAGCTGGGCACTGTGGTGGTCTCCAGAATCTGGGTGAGATTCATGCGGGCAGTGTAGTTGGACGGCATGTTGTTGATTCCGAGGCCACGTACAGAGTCATCTCCATCGCCATCCATTTTGTTGATCAGGACATTGGTGATGTTTTTGGTATTAATCTGCTGGCCTGCTTGCATGGGTAGAACCTCAGACTGCATCATCACGGTCACTGGAACAGACTGACTCCTCTGTGCCATGCTGCTTATGCTTGCATCAGAGTCACTGTTAGAAAAGAAGTTTAGCACTTCAGGTGTTATGGGTGAGTTGAAAGGAGAGACCACAGAGTGGGGAACACTGGGAGCTTGGGTCCCGCTCAAGTTGCGCTGCCTGACTGCCGGGCTAACGCTGCGGCATCGAAATGTTCCAGACCCTGAGGAGGAAGTGCTGGCCTTGTTGTCAAGGGGTGCCGGGACAGCAAAACCCTCTTTCTTGTTGAGGCTAGCCATGCTTGCCACTTGCTGCTGGACAGGCGAAATGGGTGTCAAGCGGCTGATATGGGAGTCATGATGTCTGGTTTGTGACTGACAGGTCTGACCCGGGATGGCGAAGGCGTGAGGCTTTCGAAAGTGGTCATCTACTAGGTCTTGGTAGCTCGGAAGAATGCTAATTCCATTTTTGGAGTTCCCACCACTGTTATTGTACCCACTGTTCATCCATTCCAGTTTAGTCTTATCTGGATGTGTGGCCATTGGTCTTTGCATGGGCTTGACGGGGCTTGAGGAGACGGTACTTCCATCATGGTAACCAGTGATGCTGGAGTTAATAGGAGTAAAGGCAAAAGGGTTCCTGCATTCCACAGGGCTTGGTGGGACACTACTGCTGCAGTTGGAGTGTGGCGTGCCAATAGGAGTCTGTCGACTACTTCCAAGAGCACTGTCGACCGGAGTGGTAGGGGCTAAGCGTGAACAGGGGCTTTCATGCATCAAACCCTGGCCGCTTCCTATCATCTCTGAAGTGGGAGTAGGTGTTGGGGTGGGCGTTTGGATTGGGGTGCTACTGCTATGAGCAGAGCTGTAGTACAGGGTGTTGGTCTGGAGGGTAGACATCATGGTATTCTGCATGGTTTGTTGCTGGCCTTGCAGTGAATTATCCACACAGTTGCTGAATGTTTGCATGCTATTGTTAATTTTCATCTGCTCTTCCATTTGTACAAGTTCCTCAACAATGCTATCCTGGGTCATGTCATCATCATTAAAGGGAAAGTAGCCAAGGTTGGCCTGGGTTCTATAGTCACTCATTTGAACCTGCTGGTTGGAAGGAGAGGCTTGAGCAATTGCAGGAAGGGGCTCCATCACTGAGATGGACATTTGCTTTGGCTCAGACACCATTTGGGGGCCATAAACTTGATGTTGTTGAGTGCCATCTTGCAGCTCCCTATCCCAAAATACACGGTTCAGTTCACATACTGCAGAAGAGTCAGACAGGTCTATAAGCAAATCCTGTGAGTTTTTTGTTACTTGTTGTAGCAATGCTTGACCTGGAGCGCTAACAGTACGGTTGACCACAGCTCTACCTTCGATACCTGTTGAAGATCCATCCCATCTCCCTTGGGAGATGCTTCGAGCTCTGCAAACAGTCTGAAACATGACATTTCCCACTGAAGTATCCTGACTTGCTGTAGAGGTGACAGGAACTCTATAATCCGTTACTGATGAAGCTCCTTCCCATCTTCCCTGGGAGATGCTTTGTGGCCTGCGAACTGTCTGGAAGCCAGTATTCCTGACCGGGCCTGCAGTAGCTTTGCCTACAGCTGTGAGAGGTGCACTTTCCGGCCTTATTGGAGTACTTGATCTTGGAATTTGTTTCGCCATTATATTTGACTTTAGTCCATCGGATCCACCAGCTGGTAGCACAGAAATGTGGGCTTTTTTAACAGGTGTTGGGCTCAAATCAGTGCATAAGCCAGGTCTTTTGTGAGGGCTCTTGGATGCCAACACTGCATCTTTGGGTGATGTCACAACCGCATTACCACTGTTTGACTGAGAGCTACTTGTGATCTGGTACAAAGTGCTTTCATTAGTGTTGGACGTTTTATTGCTGCCAGCAGCCAGAGTTTTGACACTAAGGAGTGTCCTCTCATTGTATTTGGTCCCTGTTAGAGTGTCCAATCCCAGAGAGCCCTTGTCAAGAGGAGTGGGTACGCTAGCTGCTGTGGGTTTGAGCTTTCCTGACCATTGTACACCACCAAAGGCGTCTGGAGAGGTTGCCAGTCTACTCGTACCACACTGCTCTTGACTACTTCCAATTATGGCTTCAGTATTTGTTTTAGTGTCAATGACCGGCATTGTGGTTGTGGAGCGCCCTGACCTTGCCAAAACAGATGGCATTGCAGCTATAGACCCACTGCGAACACGCGTGACTGGCTGTGGATCGTCGTTGAGGCTGGCAATTCCAGCAGATGCAGGTCTGGATTTGTTGCTGGCAGAGGTATCAGCTGGTGTGCTGGTCCCACTGCCATTAGAGCCCAGAGATATGGTCGTCATCTTGACAACATTGACCGAACTGACATGCGGAGTTGACATTACCGTTTTGATGGGGCTGTTGGTGATAAGCAGTGTTGGTGAGCGCAGGGTTATGCCACTTGAGGCAGATGGTTTGGGCAGGATTTGGGCATACCGGTGACGGGCTGACCGGTCACTTATCGGACTGACCGAGATGTTATGAGGTGTCTTGGGGCACTGCTTCACAGGCTGCATTGACTGGGTAACCACTTGAAAGTTTACAGGAAGAACTTTGCTGTCTGCAGCTGCCATGGGAACAGGGCTAGGAGACATCAACTGTCTGCTCCTCTGAACCTGCAGGAAATACAAAAAAAGAGGAATGACAAATACTAGTCAAAGAACAGGTGCAATTATAAATTTAAATTAACAAAACAATGAACAAAAAATGAACAAAAAAATTCAAACATTAAATTGAAATGTGTCTTTTGTAATATTGTTTTACTTTTGTGTAAAAACATAGTTTACCGTGATGGGGCTGGAAACAGCTGCAACCACAATACCAATAGGTTGTGCCGAGAGAAGAGCAGGACTTCCACAGGGTATGCCTGTCCCTGCCCCAGGAGCTATGCCCCCATCTGCCCTTCTGGCCTGAGCTTCACCAGGGAGTGGAGAATGCAGTTTCTGCTCTTGCTGCTTCTTCTGGATCTTCCTTTGTAGCTGCTGTTTGGCATCTACGAAGTGTGAGACCAGGGTTTTAACCTGAGGTTGGAATGAGTGTGCATCGGTTGTGGGAGCAAATGCAGATGACTGAATGGACGTCTTTGCTCCTGTGGGGAAAAAAAGAGAACTGATTATAGATTAATAATGACGTTTAAAAAAAAAATAAATAATTTTTTCCAAAACATGCAATTATTTTAGCCTTTGTCTTGTGGTTGTTAGCCACAAGGTGGAGACATTTGCAAGTTTAGGTACATGGAGTCAACTTCTGGGCTATTACAAGTTTACTGTACCTGAGGGGGAACCGGTCATCACAGTAAGAGCAGCCACAGACTTAGTTCCAATGTAGTGGCTGTTCAAAAGAAATCGAGCCAGATCCTCAACAGTGTCAAACTGCCGACTTAGCACTTTCTGTGCCCACTCACACACCAACCCACATGCAGCCACGCGCACCTCATCTTCTGCACTGGACAGTTGGCCAGTAGGTTCAAACACTTCACACTGACAATGAAAAATTAATCAAGTGAATCAACAGTTTTCAATAGAACAGACAATTTCCTAGACTTTGACACATGCCATCTTTGGATATTTGAGTAATATCTAAAATAAGAGAGATATAATTGCAGCTAAACAGAGGTAAGACAAGAACATAAATTAAAAAATAAATAAATAAATAAAGTAAGATACGTAATGAAATAAATAAAAGTAGTAACTCACCCCGTCACTTAATTTGTGAAGATCTAGGTTTGGAAGAGATGGCATGTGTACAAAAGCCTTCTTCCTAAGTCCACTATAACAATACATTCACAGAAGTTAAGGAAATACATCTGTCCATCATACAAATAAAAGGTATGTGGATGCCCACATATCAAAAAAGGTATTAGATCACTTTGGCATGAAGCAAATAACATAATAATGTTATACTATGGAATTAAAATGTTAATTTTGTTTAATCCATAATATGTCAATATGTAAAACACAACTGAGGCCAAGCCAGTGTCATAAGCCATGTTGGGACCATGAAGACTATCACAGAGCTTTCACACCAAACCAAAAACACAATAATCACAGTAATTTACTGTTAACCCATCTACCCTCTTGTGCAGGGGTGGGCAAATTTGGCCCTTCCAGGCCACTTTCCTTCAGAGGTTAGCTCCAACCCTAATCAAGCACACCTGAACCAGCTAATCATTGTCTTCAAGACTACTAGAAGGCTACAGGCAGGTGAGTCATATCAGGGTTGGATCAAATCTCTGCAGGAAAGTGGCCTGGAAGGGCCAAGTTTGCCCATCACTGCTCTTGTGTGTGAATAGTTTGGGTATGAGAAGAGACAGTATGTAGGTCTATAGTGGGTTTCCAGCTCATGAACTCCTACCGTACCTTTAACCTCATTCCTTTACTGAGCATCTCACACAGCTGATATATTTGTTTTTGTTCCTAGGCGTACACTGCATATGGAATTACATCAAACAGGGCGTTTACAAACCAGAAAGGTATGACCACTGCAGTGCTAAATGGAAAAATCAATCACTAAAAAGCTCTGATTCACTTCTCTTGCATAAGAAAATACAAGAGGTCCTCTGCTGGAATAATGGTGTTGCTTTTTTAGGCATTAGAGTTGGTGAGGATTGGATTTCTGTTGCAGTGGCAACCATCAACAACAAGCATGGTTTATTTCAGTGACACCACTCTGAAACTGAAAATATAATTCACACTCACAAATGCACTTAACCCTGCCTTAATTAATACCAAAATAACCATGACCACAGTTACACAACATTATAATTTCTGAGATTTTATGCAACAGCTAAAGATATGTTATGTTGCTTACTGACAAAACCTTAAAATAAGGTTAATTTATTTTTCCTATAAATTAGATTTATTTTTTTTTTTTTCAAATAAAGTTACCTAAGGTAATAAGACTATAGCCTGTACTACCTAACGCAGGGCAATAGAGAAATGATGCAAGGCTGTACAGAAATTGATGGGCACTTTGCTGAATGTCTTTTCAAGATCAAACATTTGGCAGCCAATGGTAAATGGGTTTGCTATACAGCAAAACTCTGTTCAAGGACTCAAGGAAGTTTTATTTGATTACATTTCTGGTCTATATTTAGCGGCTACATGAATTACAGCAACAGATGTTTTAGTACACAGAGTTCAGGGACAGGAACGTGTATACGTGTGTGTCTGCTTTGGGGGGGCTGGAAAAAGGGGGGATGGGATTGTTACAAAAAGTTCCACTGAAGGATATTTGGATTTGCCTCGCATGCCAAGTCGACGTGCCTTCATATTGGGAAAGACGTTCTTCATTATCTTTCCGAAGTCCGCAGCACTGAGAGCGTGATACCCCAGACTATCACAGTAACTCCTGTGAAAAAAATCAATTACAGTTTGCACAGAAACCACAAAGCATCTCACCTTGCTGAAGTACATTACACATTAGGGGTGCTCCGATCAGGATTTTTGAGGCCGATCACCCATCACAGAAAGCAGTATCTGCCGATACGATCACCGATACCGATGTTTTTAAAGCCTTCTTTTTATCATGTAGAATTATTTATAGTAAGACTCAAATCAGGAATTTTATACATTTATTTAGGGCCTGGATTTTATTTTTGAAAATGAATTCCCCTCTTAGGTGACTCTTGTGAGAGGGGATTTTTTAATTTGAGGGATGGAGGAGGGCATTTTTTAGATATCAAAAATATATATTTATCTCACCTAAATGTTTGATCATGAACTACATTTTTGTTTTGACAATCGTGCAATTGTTGCACAATAGCTTACACACAGCGCAAGCCTGATTTCGTGAGCTGTGAGGCGGCCTTTTACACAGTGTTCACACATACTCCGTTTGCAGTGCATATGCAGTCCATGTGTGGTACGTGAGCGGTACAGAAGCAGCAGGTGCTCACTGTGCTTTCACACAGGAGTCTGCAACTGATTCGTGGCTGTTTACTACAAACACAACATTTATCCATTATTTTGATTTCAAATCCAAACATTGTTACTGAAAAGGTTTTTTCTTTTTTTACACAATGCAGTAGCTAATACAATCTTTCATAGGCGTGTTTAAACGCAATAATATAAGAAACACATTATTCAATGCTTTTTACTTTTGCATTTACTTCTAGATTGATATATTAATTTGCTCAAGCAAGTGGCAAAACATTTAAACTACTTTTCTTACATTATCACAAGCATTTTAAATTAAACTTACCATTGACAGAAACAGTCAGCTCTACTGCCTTTTCTTTTGCGGCTCATAAAGAACTTTGTTTTCCTACCTCCACTAGTGCCATCTATTATTGACTTGTTTATCTAAAAGTGCTCTTTTCCTTTAAACCTAGCCAAAAAGACAACCGCAACAGTGTGCAGTGAATGCTTTAATCCGTTAACGTGAGCTCGGAAAAAATACGCACCGCATACACACTGCAAACGGAGTCATGTGAACCTGCCGTTATGTGTGTGCGCTGCGAGTGTGCATGAGTGCACGGTCTCTAGGAGAGCGCGCGAGTGCTGAATAGTTTAAACACAAGAATTAAAAAGAAATGCAATTTATAAATTTTTAGTGACGATGCGACACTGCCTCGTTTGTGCAAGTGACAATTCCTGTCAACTGCACAAAGTGCAGCTCTTTTCAAGTGCAGACGCGATTTGATTTGAAGCCATTTGCGCATTTTGAGAGGGAAAGAGAGAGAGCGCATGGTGATTCACTCACGCTGTTTGTGAAATTGTCTCACAGAAAGTTTTCAAATTAGCTACATTATAAGTTATTTAATGAAGAAATATGAACTGTACCTCACCTTCAGCATTATAATTGTTTCACCCACGCCGTACAGAGACTGAGACGGTGCCGCTGCATGTCGTGCCAAACCTTCTCACGGCAGACATCAGCTTGAGATCGTTTTTATGAGATCGGCCTTTTTAGAGACCGCCGATCAAACATCACAAAGCGATTATCGGCCGATAGTGATCGGTAGCCGATCAATCGGAGCACCCCTATTATACATATTTCATCTCTTCAAGATGATTGATGGTTTTGATGGTTTAAAGTGTATGGAGAAAGCAAGATGGCACAGGATTCCTGACTTACTTGTACACATCGTAGACTTCTTGTTTAGGCAGCGATGTTTCGGGATGCTCCTCAAGGTGGTTACGAATCCAGCTAAATGCGTGGAACTGCTGGGTACGACTTGATGACATGGAGCTCTGCTCACTGAGAGAAAAGCATTTAACAACACAATTTGAAATCATGTACAGTTAGTAGCCACAGATACTGTTTTGCGGCTGTGTTTCCCCTACCACTAGCAAAATGCAATATGATAAAGAAGATAAAAGCATTACTGAATTTTGCCTGAATGTAATTTAGTAGAGGACAGAAAAATCACTCACTTTTTCTCATTGCCACTGCTGGGTCCAGAAGGCAACTTGAGATAGAGGTAGAGTTTTTCAATGTCTGTAAGTTTCTCCACATCTTCCTGCAAAGCAACAGAAACACAGAGGATGTGTGTTCAATATTAAGAATTTATAATGTCATGAATGTTTCAAGAGTATGAAATGTCAATCTATTGTCATCACTTTCAAGCACAGAAGCCTAAGATAATAATAAGATAAATCATGAAACAAAAGTATAGTGATATGACTATACATAGTATAGCATTTTACTTCCTGGTCATCACATTGAAAACAAGCTTTCAACTACAGGGAAAACTACAGTCTTTAGAACCACACAAAGTTCTGAAGCAAAATTAACAAATTCACAATTTTATGTATCTAAATGTAAAAGTTTAACAGGGTACAAGTTTGATAAGACAATAAATAAATAAATAAATATCAGAATATGCACTACTATTCAAAAGTTTGGGTTCTGTACAATTTTTGGCAATTTTTCAATGTTTTTGAGAGAAGTCCCTTATGCTCACCAAGGTTTCACTTACTTGATTAAAAAAAATACAGTAAAACATTAATATTGTGAAATATTATTACAATTTAAAATAACCATTTACTATCTTAATATATTTTAAAATGTTTAAAAATGTATTCCTGTGATGGCAAAGCTGAATTTTCAGCAGCCATTAATTACTCCAGTCTTCAGTGTCACATGATCCTTCAAAAATCATTCTAATATGCTGATTTAGTGCTCAAGAAACATTTCTTGTTATTATCAGTTGTGCTGCTTAACATTTCTGTGGAAACCGTGATACTTTTTTTTTCAGGATTCTTTGATAAATAGAAAGTCTTTAATGGCACTCACTTTTGATCAATTTAACACATTCCTTGTATACAGTATACAGGTGGTTAATGTGTCAACATGGACGATGACTGGACCGCATGAAATCAAACGACTACATTACTATCTAGCACAGAGTGGTAGTGCAGAACAAAGGTGAACGGGCATCAGGGTCAGTGTCACATGACCCAACCAGTCAAAATGATCCACTGGCTATCCAACAATAAAGTAGCAAACAAATCCAAATTCATTCCCTTTCTACAACACACTCATACAGACAGATGTACACATGAAATAACGATCTTATTCTGATCTTCAGGACTCTTTATCTCTCTTATAGCTGTTATTAAGTGTTAGTGTAGTCCGAGAGCACTGAACAGCTCTTCAAAGGGAATGTGTAAGATGTTTGGGTGGGGCAGAGCTGATTTAAATTCTGGCCGAGTAGAGAGCAGCAGACACGAGTCTCGCCCTCCAGGCAATGCTCCCAATCTTCACTTACCCACTCTTTCTCACTCGCAAACATGCGCTTAAAACATTCCCCTGTTCTAAAGCACTGTAAACATAAATTGGATAGAAATATTAAAGTGATTTTTGAAATGTTTTCTGCACCTGGCAACCATCATGAAATTACATGCAATATTAAAACTCTGAGGCTTCTGCTCTGACCTGCAGAGTTGTGAGCAGCTAATTAAAATAAACAGACTTCAATAGGATTGTATGACATACAGTGGGTACGGAAAGTATTCAGACCCCCTTAAATTTTTCACTCTTTGTTATATTGCAGCCATTTGCTAAAATCATTTAAGTTAATTTTTTTTCCTCATTAATGTACACACAGCACCCCATATTGACAGAAAAACACAGAATCGTTGACATTTTTGCAGATTTATTAAAAAAGAAAAACTGAAATATCACATGGTCCTAAGTATTCAGACCCTTTGCTCAGTATTTAAAAATTTAAGGGGGTCTGAATACTTTCCGTACCCACTGTAACCCTAAACAGGAAGTCATCCAAGGTAAAAATAATCCCAAAGAATACCTAATCCCTCAGCGATGAGAGCAGCCGGTTAAGCCAGCATAAACAATGTGTTCATGCAACAATGTGTTCATTGAAAACAATGTTTTCATGGTGTCTGCCTGTGGGAGTAATGGAAGTGGGGATCTTCAAAAGTCCCACAACACAACTACATCAACAATAAATCCAAATTACCTCCTTGGGGGAAAGGCCATGTCAAAATAAACAATAGCAACACACAGAGCTTATGAAACTTGGGGAAAGACTGTCAGGAAATGCACCGGTCACCTAAACATCTCTCCATCAGTGATGGCATCATTCTCCCGCCCTCCCCTTTCTGTCGGATTCTAAGAATAGTTGTGTCTCTTGCTGTCTTTTCTATTCGTCTCTTCGTTGCTAAGGGAAAGATGGCTAGCAAATAGCTAAAGTTATCATCCACTGAGCGCTGTTAGCGTTAACATTGGAGAGGGGTAAGAAAGGTAAGTAAAAATGGCACTAGAATGCAGACGTGTCGGAGCCAAGTGAACAACTCTATTTAAGAGAGGACTCGGCGTGACTTTTAAGGGTGGACAAACATAAGCATGTGGAAAACAAAAACATTAACACGTACGTAACTCTACCGTTCAGAAGATTGGGGTTGGAAAACATTTTTGTTTTTTATGTTTTTATTATCAATGTTGAAAACAGTTGTGGCAAAGTTTTAGGGTAAATATTTAATATTTCTGTGAAAACTATGATATATTTTTGTTCAGGATTTTTTGATGAATTTTATTTCAAGTGGAAATCTTTTGTAACATTATAAATGTCTTTTATGACACTTATGATCTATTTTAATGCATCCTTGCTGAATAAAAGTATTACTTTCCTTTATAAAGATTGTTTTACTGACCCCAAACTTCTGAACAGTAGTCTACAAAAGCCAAACTGAAAGACACTTGGACAATA
Source organism: Sinocyclocheilus anshuiensis (assembly GCF_001515605.1). Taxonomy (NCBI): domain Eukaryota; kingdom Metazoa; phylum Chordata; class Actinopteri; order Cypriniformes; family Cyprinidae; genus Sinocyclocheilus; species Sinocyclocheilus anshuiensis. Next base: position 365,031 of record NW_015552550.1, read on the forward strand.
CATATTTATGGACATGAGATGCCTGAGATGTAGAGACTAAAATAAAGGGCTCTGGGACATCTGAATGATTTACTTATGTTGATTTTAGAGCAGCGTTTTCAAACTGTAATTCATTCATTAGACTCAACCCTGAGATGGAGAAGACACTGGCAATCAGGTCATGACAAAGTTAGGAAGAACCTGTAGCTCATCATCACTCAGCTCATTCACGCAGGTGTAATGTCCCCCGGGTAGTGCACAGGCCCCTTACTCATCACTACTGAGCCTACTAGACATGCTTGAATAACTCATGCATTATTCAGATGGACTGAACCCAGTTCTTACTGACAAGCCTACAGTATCCACACAAGCAAATTCTTCCAGGCCTGATGCTGGAGCAATTCAATACTGGCACAAAGTGATGATTCAATCACTCATTCAAACAGTCAGGTCCTCAAACCCTGAATGAACAGTGAGTGAACATAATGAACTGAATTACTGTAATGTATCTTCAGCATTTTATAATTAACTGCTTAAAGGGATAGTTAAACCAAAAATGATTCAGCATCCTTTACTCACGCTCAAGTTGTTCCAAACCTGACTTTGTGTAATGTGAAAGAAAGTCATACTAGTTTGGAATAAACCATTTGAAATTTTCAACCTTGGGTGAACTATCCTGTTTAAACATTAACCAGTGAAACAAATCAGACCTGTAACCTTGTTTGTTACAAACAAAGCTTAAACGCGCGCGCACACACACACAAAAATTAACATTTAGCTCTAACAGGGTTTAATTTAATTAGACCAGGCATTGTTTGCTCTGAATTTCTCTTTTACAAGGTTGCCAAATATTGCCAGAAAAACTGTTTTTTTGTTGTTGTTTTTGAGTGACATGGTTAGCAAGATGTAAGTGTGAGGTAGTATTAGAGAAATATAGAATATAGCTCAATGCGGAGAAGATCTTGATTAAGTGAAAACCGAAACCAAGTCATTCACACAGAACGCATATTCAGCGCATTTTCTAGACAGACAAATATGATTGCTGCACTCACGTCTCACACAAGAGATGTATAGAAAGCCATGCAAAGTTAAAACTGTTAGAAAACACGTCACGAATTTGTGGAGGTTTATTCCTTTTCACTGCATCTCTTATGTTTTTAAATGTAATCTGCGTGATGGGAGATCAATGCATAAATACATGATGCTGTTTTGTTCATAATTGTTTATGCAATTTACAAAATTATATTTGATTTAGATGAGTTAATTTAGACGTAATGCAGGTTTTTTTATAGACAGTTATTTCCTTGCGTTGACAATTTAAATGTGTTGCATTATTTTGCTCATTGCGCCCTCCTGTGGCCTCGGGAGACAAGCCAAAAGTTTCCTTAAAACCTATTTAATCTGCATATAAAACATTAGAAATTCGATGTTTAATTTTTATTGTGTGTTTGACTGTTAAAACAAAAACATATTTGTTGTTTTGTCTCAATAAATTGGGTTAATTTAAAAATACAGTGGTTAAATTAAAAAAAAAATTCTATTGCTCTTTAAAAAAAGTTATAAAAAATGTCAATAATTATCGATACCGAATGATATGAAACATTATATCGTTGATATAAATTTTTTAGCTATATCGCCCAGCCCTAGTGTGAAGTAATAAGTGTTAAAAAAAGCAAGGCTTTGTGAGATACTATTATTGAATGAAAGTTTCATGCGAGGAGGCTGATGCAAGCAGACTCCGCGAGAGCTGGCAACATCCTGCAGAGGTCAACAGGGACAGGCTAGAGGAGGAGGGGACAGGAGAGGACAGTGGCTAATATCTGGAGAGGATTTTGTGTTACTCTTTAACTTGAGGGGCCATTAACAAACTGCTGCCACTTTCTCTTCCCCTCATAAATCACCTCACGCATCTCAAAACATTTAATGGCTGCAGCCCTACTTCACCTGATGCACAAACTGTCACAAACATGAATAGCCATGCACAAACTGTCCACAGATTACAAACTTCAGCACCTAAATTAAATCACACTGACAAACCCAATGCTTTATCCAGCCCTCACTCACATAATAACCAAAGTCTGCTTCACACAAGTTATTTTACTTTGCTGAAAATTGTTACAATAAATTACAAAAAGAAATCTCTTATGCTCATCAAGGCTGAATTTTTTTGATCAAAATGCAGTAAAACATTGTGAAATATTATTACAATATAAATTATTATTACAATATAAACTGTATTCCATTTTAATATATTTTCTAAAATGTAATTTATTCCTGTGACCGCAAAGGTGAATTTTCAGCAGCCATTACTCCTTGGTGCTCAAGAAACATTTCTTATTATCGTCAATGGTGAAAACAGTTCATTCATTAATGTGGTAATGCCAGAGGTGGTCTAATGAGATGCTACCACACTCGATCTCCTCACTATAAACAACGCATGGTATGTCACATGTAGTGAACAATGACATTTCCTTTTCAAAGCCCACTGTTACAAGTACCAAAGGTGTGAGGATGTATGTGAGCTTGGACCTGGCCAGAAAGACTAATAAGTGAAAGTGACGTGACATGTGGCCAAGTATGGTGACCCATACTCGGAATTAGTGCTCTGCATTTACCCATCCAAAGTGCACACACACAGCAGTGAACACACATACACCGTGAACACACACCCGGAGCAGTGGGCAGCCATTTATGCTGCGGCGCCCGGGGAGCAGTTGGGGGTTCGGTGCCTTGCTCAAGAGCACCTCAGTCGTGGTATTGAAGGTGGGAGAGAGCGCTGTACATTCACTCCCCCCACCTACAATCCCTGCCGGTACGAGACTCGAACCCACAACCTTTGGGTTATGAGTCCGACTCTCTAACCATTAGGCCACGACTTCCCCTGATGGGCTTCCCCTGATAAGATGGGCGCACAAGAACACTGCTTCCGTTCTGGACTCGACCTTGTGATTTTATGTGTGTGTCTCTGTCTCATAGTTTTCTTTATACTTTGGATTAGCTTCCCCATAATAGGCAGTGGCTCTGTTACTACAGAATAGCTGCACTTAAAGACTGAACTCTACCAATGTCAGTGCTGAACCAGCCAAACCCTTCCTGAATGATAAACCATTATAGAAAAGTCAAAGCAAAGTCAGCCAATACAGATGAATGGCCTCTCTCTGGGCATTCCCCAAGATGGCATATATATTACCACACACCTTGTTAAGATCCAGTGGCGGTTCGTGGGTTTTAAAATAGAGGAGGCACACTAATTGTATTGGTCTGGGATCCCTG
>NW_015552550.1:368292-374720 GCF_001515605.1 Sinocyclocheilus anshuiensis
AACTTTTTAGCATTATAAGAAAAGGCACAACAGTCACTGATCTTTAGTAGAACATTTTGATTTCTTTGTCTCCATACATGAGGGGGCATATTTTGTATTTGATGCTATTGCTAGCATTTTAGTATTGTGATATTTGATAGCAGAAGCAGTATATTTCATTGTAATTCCATCATTTGACAGATCTGACTCACAAACACTTCTCATCCTATCACTCGACGACCAGTTCTGTTGTAACGTACAGCAATAACTTTACTATAACTAACCCAAGTACCAAAGAGAAGCGATTTTATCCAGAGGAGGAAGAGACTGACTTCACTTTGGGTTTGTGTTTGACACCTTATGTAATTTTTGCTACAGTCTACTTTATTAACTAACAAAATCAAGTATTGCACAAATTAACGTCACTTCCTGTTTGTTGCTGCCGTGTGTTTTGAGTTTGAGCTCCGTCAAGTTAATTCTTTGTCGTCTAATTTTTTATCTTATGTCCAATGTTATTATTCGATTCACCATGACTCAAATAAAATATATTTAAATTAAACAATTAATAGAATTCACTATGGTTTGCAGCACATTTTTGCATGCCTATTGTAATGCTTCATATGATTTGTAACCATAATATTAGATCATTAGATAAAGCTCAGGTTATTCTTTGTTGATTATTTGTATGATTTTTTTTGTTGTTTGAACTTATAAATGATGTTTAAGTGAAAAGAAATATCAAGTTTCTTTTACATACGAGTTTTACTCGTATGTATTTAATATGTATTTCCAGTGAATCAACATTTTATATAATATTTTTTCAAATACTCACCAAAATGCAATCCACCTTTGATTGTACGGTTTTGCTGCAAAAAACAAAACAAAAAAAAGAGAAGAGAAAGAATCAGCATGACACAAGAGTAACTTGAGAAACATTCATAAAGCTGGCTTTATTAATAAATCAGTGGCATTCAAAACATCTTTCCATCCTCTAACCCGTCGGCTCTGTCCTGCTCAAACCAATATATCCTCAGAAACACATGTGCTCATGCACAAAAAAAGTATCTTGCATTAATGTTCCATCACACAGGGTGGGGGGGTCTATAAATATTCCTGCCAATCAGAATGTGTTGACCACCATGTTTGAGGGACCGGAATGAACTAGTATGGAATCTATATACAGGTATGGAACAGTAGAGAGGGTCAAATTTGCACTCAGGGTAAACTAAAGACACTTTCCATGTGATGGCTATAGAATTATTCGAACCTTCAAAGAACACTCGGTACTTCCTGGGTACAGTCACAAGTCAGAAAGAGCTTTATTGCCAAACATGTTTACACACAGATGGAATTTGTTTTGGTGACAGGAGCTTTCAGTGCAGAAGAAAGAACAGACATAGTGCAGACATATATGATAGAGCAGAGTGCAGACATACAGAGGAATTACACAGTAGAGATGAAATATAACACTAATATAAGAAAAACAGATGAAAAAAATTCAATAAAATAGATCAAATTAAATAATGTAATATAATACAGATGTAGAAATATAGAGAAAAAACATATATAATTGTTTTAAATGAATGTACAGATATGTTATTTACAAGTGTACAGTTTATGTAGTTTACAAATGTACAATTTTCAGATGCTATGTATAAATGTGTCAGTTATAATTGACAATGTATAGTCATGAACGTTTTTAATTGCTCAGGCTGAATATAGCCTGCGGGGAAAAAAATGTTCTTGTGCCTGGCTGTTCTGGTGGTCGGTCACAAGTAGGGATGCACTGATACCACTTTTTCCAGTACTCGCCCGATACCGATACTTTTATTTTTGGTACTTTCACTCTTTTTGCTCTATGGTGCATCATCTTTAATTTAATAGAATTAGAGCTGCTCCATTGCATCGGCTCAGTACTGTAATCACGCGCTGTAATAATGCAGGGAACCACTTCTTATAAATCTCCTAAATGTGATATTTTCAGAAATAGAAGTCGTGTTTTTTTTCATCTGAAACGTGCTGCGATTTATATTCCAAAGCCACTTATATAATGCACAAACACTCAAGCAAGCAAAACGCGCAACGCGTGCACGTATTTGTACTGATGCAGAATAGTACAGCCTAGCGCATTTCACACAGGCTGCTAGATTCAATTTCGCCAGAAAGTCGTGTATGACTAAAGTTGAAAATAAATTCTGTTTATAGTGAATGCCCCTATGAATGGTCTTATTTTTACGATTTATTTTTAATCCAAATGATGCGTGTGCTCAGTGATTGAACAGCAAAGATCACACAACAGAAGTGCGCTCGCTCGCGCTCTCTCTCTCTCCCTACCGTTAAGTAACTTGTGCATTGTTTTACTTACTTGTTTTTGACCCATCCGACCGAACTACAAGCTTTCCAGTGATGTCTGTGAGAAAGGCATATTCACTCGACAAGCTCGCGCATCTGCGCCACCGCGCGTACAATCCACTCAGCGTGCTTTGCTCATCAGCTCGCTCACATCAGCTATACAGGCGTTAATACTGAATGTTTAACATTATATTCATTGCATACATATACTTCGTAGACATCCTTAATCTCTAATAACCCCATTCTGCTGTCTGTTGTTCTGTTGTCGGTGTTTCTTTGTCTGAATATGGCACGTATCACATGCTGTGTGGTATCGGCGTTTCGTAACGGGGCATTTTAACGAGTACGAGTACAAGAGCTCAGTATCGGGCCCGATACCGATACCAGTATCGGTGCATCCCTAGTCACAAGTCAATCTGAATTAAGGGTGAGTTTTAACAAAAGAATCCTCACAATGCACACACACACACATACTTTCAAATTATCCCAACCTTTTTCTCCTTAATTACCATAAAAAATATCCCATCAGGCCACACAGTGGCTATAGAAAAAGACTGAGAGCCAAAACCAAAGGTTAACTGGCACAAATACAACAGGGCACTTTGAACAACAAATCAGTGTAATTACTGACTGGTTGTTCACAAGACTACCTGTTAAATATACAAATATAGCGTAGAATAATAAATGTAATAAAAGGTACTTTAATAATGGTAATTTTTTTTACATAGGTACGTCACAAAAAAAAATTGTATTTGTTGTATAATATTATTATTAATAATAATAATACTACTAATAATAAAACATTAAAATGTTACAAGCAACAGTAATAATATAAATTTTAAAAACAACACAAAAGGCGCTTACATTTGAAAAATCAAAATAAAATTTTAACTGAAGGCTACATGTCACTGATCAAGAATTATACACCCTCATAATAAACAACTTTCTCTGAAAATGTTTAAATAAGTAAAGGAAAAAGCGGCTTTAAACTGAAGAATCAACAATGCTCTTTAGCAGCATGTCAGTCAGTTGCAGTAAACTTAACTCTTTCCCCACCAGCATTTTTGAAAAAAGTTGCCAACCACCGCCAGCGATTTTGATGATTTTCACAAAAATTTGATGGCCTCCAGTATATTCTGCTGTATGAATATTTCAATTAGGGATATGCCGGTATCAAATTTTCATGTTGCGATTAATTGCTAATGCTTTTATTACGGTATACGGTATCACGGTATTGAAATTTAGTTTTAAAAAGTGCTGTCATAATACAGTATAACAGGTTTAATAACTTTTTTCTTATAACAAAAATAACTGAACATTTAAATGCACTAAAGCAATACAGAAAAATGTATAAAGTTAAAAGTTTTACACAGATTAAAGTGCAAAAGAACTATAAAGACCAATAGGTATCACTTTACAATAAGACCTGATTAGTTAACCTTAGTTAATGCATTAACATTCACAATGAGCAATAGCTACATTAGGGCCTTTCGCACCGCAGGAACCTTTTCATAGTACCAGAACTAATTGTGGAACTACCCACTTTTTGGCGTTTTCGCACCGCCGGAACTGGGAGCGATTTTAGTACCGGACTGCCTTTTTCGAGAACCAAATTAGCTCCTACTCCGGACAGTTGTACACAGAAGCAGCTCCGGGAGGATGACGTATGAGGTCAGCGCTGCCAACGTTTGTTAACAGGAGCAAAGGAAGCAAAGTTTCCTTACTTTAGCAAAGGAAAACCAGTCTCCTCTTGGCTTATATCGAAATCCTCTGACATTCTTCTTTACAAATCCTCGTTTTGTACTTGTAATTAGTGACCGGTGTTTTGTTTTGATCGCTCCGCTGCGCTTCCGCGTTTGTCACTTCTGAGCGGCGCATGCGCAACGCTGAACTCATACGTCATCAGCCCGGAGCTGCTTCCGTGTACAGCTGTTGGCACAAGCTACATTAAAGTGATTATTACGTTTTGAATAAGGATATTTTTCTTACAAAAACGCATCGATTCGCTACAGGAGGCCTTTGTTCAGCCCCCCGGAGCCGTGTGAGACACTTTTTTATGGATGGGCGCTTTTTATTTAACTTCTTTTGGACTGATGCATGCAACACCCGCTGAGTGGCATTAAACAGCTTGAAAGATCAAAGACAATTTTTTATATAACTCCGACTGGATTCGTCTGAAAGAAGAAAGTCATATACACCTAGGATGACTTGAGGGTGAGTAATTTGTGGGCTAATTTTCATTTTTGGGTGAACTAACCCTTTAAGATGTCTGTACTGACAATTTATCAAAAATGTATTTGACAGTGGTGTGCAGTTTGGTATTAATTAGCTGCTGAAACACACAGACTGTATATAGACTTTTAAAAATTTTATTTTGTCAAAGCCAAATGATCTGCTAATGAAGATTAAACAAGTAGATACGATTGAACATCTAAACCAGCAACATTTGTAACATGCAATAAGGTGATGAGAAACTTATTGACCGGCAACCCTTGACAATTTTGGTATTCAGTCAACATATCACAGAATCAAATGTTTGGCAAGACATAAAAACATGTGCACAACCAATGAATATTAAGAAGCAGTGGCAACACAGCGGCCCAAATCTCTCTTGTACTGGCCCCGAGACATCAAACCATCCTTCCTGTTGAGCCCTGATTTGCCAATCACCAAAGCTTTACCACATACTATGGCTTTTAATTATAGGCTATCCAATCAGGCAGTATGTTGTTCCAACATTCTGACTTCTTAATCCCATATAAAACCTTTCAGGCTTACGCCAGAGGCCAAAGCCAAGTAGCATGTGTCTTCTTAGAGAGTCAGTCATATGACTGTGCCTGTGAGCATGTAAGAGGTCAGGGAACTAATGAACTGTTACTAGGTAAGTCAGCGTTTGCTCCTATGTGGTTTCAGGCCAGGTAACTCTCATTAGACTGTATCTAGGTAGTCTTGAAGCAGGTAAAGGATCACACCGCTGTTATCAAGGCAGGCAGTAAAAACAGGATTTCCCGTTAATGTCACTTCCTGTAGCAACAACACGTTATTATCAGGCTGTTTAAAGCCGACACCTGATTGGAACTTAGTGGAGCTAAACATGCGATCATCAACAGCAACGTTTAACTCTATTAGCCTTAATTTAGACAGCAGTATGCCATTGGTGTACTGTGATATTATATGTCATGCGTGGCATGAAGCCAATCTGGAAATGTTTATGTGGTGTTAAATCTATGCATAAGTGGGTTGCCAAAATCCCAAATGCAATGCATGAATAGGTATGTATTCCATTCACAGTACCATTCATAACACTGTAGAACATGGATTGTCACAGAATTTAGCAAATTTTAGATTAGTAAATCTAAAGTAGACCTTCACAATTACTTCAAATTATGGTACGGACTAGTGTCTATTATTATTAAACCGCAAACGACTTATTTAAACATGAAGTCTACTTGTTCGATGTATCTAAGAATGAATGAGCAGCGCAGTTTCATCTACTACAGAATGCGCTGCGGTTTACAAACACTGCACATAAGAGTTCACTTCATGAGCATTTTACAGTTTCATTTGGTAAAAACTATCATCAAATATGATCAGAAACCTAAAGATCTTCATAACATTCAAATTAAGTTGAACTTGAAGAAATTGACAGAAATATATTACTAATGTATTGTATATATTTATATTTATATTACATTTATTTATATTTGATTATATAAATCAAATTTATAAGGAATATCACACAATCAATAGATTTTTTCATCCATGTTTCAGTTTATATCATGATTTATAGGGCTGCCCTCAACTAAAGATTGTTCTGGTCGACTAGTAGTCGTTCATTTTAAGCATTAGTTGACTAATGGCACGTTTATTACAGTTTTTCTGAATTGCTTAAACACTAAACCCCAATCTCTGAACCAAATTCTCACTAGCTTAAACCAAATTGTCGAATAAAGCACTCTTTCTGCTAAACCTTAAACACGTTCACGCAGTTAGGCTCTATTTGCAAATCTCATGCACTCTTTTTGCAAAACTCTAAACACATTCTCATTCACTTAAACACTTATCACACTGTGATGCATTTGTGCTGCAAAATGCTA
>NW_015552550.1:375557-375704 GCF_001515605.1 Sinocyclocheilus anshuiensis
TAATCGCACATTTATTAATAAACCATTTAAATCATGATAATGAGCCTTTAATTGTCTACATAGCCTAATAAGTGCTCAAGCGCACGCATAAAGCTTGCCACGGCACACCGGCAGAAGTAATGATGATGAATGTGTCAGGGAAAAACA
>NW_015552550.1:375752-376542 GCF_001515605.1 Sinocyclocheilus anshuiensis
CTGAAACATTAAAGTGTGACAAACATGCAAAAAAATAAGAAATCAGGAAGGGGGCCAACACTTTTTCACATCACTGTATATATATATATATACTGTATATATATATTAAGGATGCCCTCGACTAAAGATTTGTCTGGTCGACTAGTAGAATATTTGTTTTTTCAGATTTTAATTGTTTCATTTGAAAGTAGACATTTCATGTCTGTAACGCAAGTATACACAGAGTTTCGTGCACAAGTTCACAGAGGCCGTGATGGCAGAAAGTGCATCCTGTTTGCTTTTATTATTTTACAAAAGCGCAATGTTTTGTTGTTATGGTGAGTGCACACAAATAAACGTAGAGGCTTTACAGATTCGAAAGATGTATTACTCTTATCTGTATGACCAAAATGACGGAGTATTTTAAGAGCAAGTGACTGCACCGGCACCTCCATCTGTCATGCTGTGAGCGCGCTACTGTTCAGCTTTCACACTCCGCAGACACTTGAACAGCGCACATTTCTCAAGGTTAACATTAGATTGAGCGGCCATGTAAAGTTGCTAAAGTTGCTATATTTCAGATGATAAGCCATTTGAGGTTGATGAATGATAGGCGAGCGTTTGGATGTACTGGATGTACTGTACCACAAAATCCAGCCGTTAATGATCTGTCCGTCACGGACTGCGTGACCTCACCACTTCCTGTGGATTTTTTTTTCTGCGACTAAGCGACTAATAAAATTTTGGTCTACCAAGCCTCTTCTGGTCGACTAACAGTTAGTCAACTATTAGGGGGCAGCCCTAACAAATA
>NW_015552550.1:378739-380652 GCF_001515605.1 Sinocyclocheilus anshuiensis
GCACACCGGCAGAAGTAATGATGATGAATGTGTCAGGGAAAAAGAGTAAGATTAAACTGCATTAACATTTTAATAATCTATTGATAAACTAGTGTTTTCGGCGACACTGACTCGTCATCTCCACAGTAGTGGATGCACCTGCATGCAAGTTTCATACAGATTGAATTATCTGAGAATTTTTTTTTTTTTTTTTCAGATTTGAATTGTTTAATTTGAAAGTAGACATTTCACTCTCTATAGATATAATTTTCATTTCTGTAAGGCAAGTATACACGGAGTTTCGCGCTCAGGTAAACAGAGGCCGAGACGGCAGAAAGCGCATCCTGTTTGCTTTCATTATTTTACAAAAGCGCAATGTTTTGTTCTTGAGTGAGTGCACACAAATAAACGTAGAGGCTTTACAAATTCGAAAGATGTATTACTCTTATCTGTATGACCAAAATGACGGAGTATTTTAAGAGCAAGTGACTGCACCGGCACCTCCATCTGTCATGCTGTGAGCGCGCTACTGTTCAGCTTTCACACTCCGCAGACACTTGAACAGCGCACATTTCTCAAGGTTAACATTAGATTGAGCGGCCATGTAAAGTTGCTACTACTTACATATTTCAGATGATAAGCCATTTGAGGTTGATGAATGATAGGCGAGCGTTTGGATGTACTGTATTACCACAAAATCCAGCCATTAACGATCTGTCCGTCACGGACTGCGTGACCTCACCACTTCCTGTGGATTTTTTTTTTCTGCGACTAATACAATTTTGGTCGACCAAGCCTCTTCTCGTCGACTAAAGGTTAGTCGACTATTAGGGGGCAGCCCTAATGATTTATTTAACAAAAAAATTCAATGTTTTGTTGTAAAGGGTTGTATTATTTGAAAACTGTTGTATTTTCATTTGATTGCATTGTAAAAGATTGATTAAATTGTTAAAGTTTTATGAATTCAATTGATTACTACAGTTTTCAATGATAAATTTGTAGCAAATCAAAAAAATTTAAATAATTTGGGAAAAAATAAAATGCAATTTGGTTAAAAAAAATTAAACTGATTTCATAGGGCCTATGGGTGGTGCTCATCACGATTAATTGGATGTAAGTGCCACTGAATGATAGATCATTGTAAACGCAATTGTCAGGACAATGACACAGTTGTTACTGAATTTCAGTATGATATTGCTTGATAGTGTCCGATTACTTTTTTCATGATATGTGTGCACAATGCACATCCCTTGAGCTTGAGTTTGGCACCAGAGAAGGTGTGAGGGGTCAACAGCCTCTTAATGGTAACATGGATTAACTACCACCACTTTTATCTCATGCAATCATCGATCTGTATTAACATCGAATTATAATTTTACATACAGCTACATAAAGCAAATACGGCACTCATATACATTCATTTATAACAAAAACACAACTTAAAATCATTTAAAAATAAAATTAAGGTTTGTTTTCCCTGTAAACAGTGGCCTGATTTAAGCCACAGACTTTTATCCTGTTGGTCACTGCCCCTCCCCCTAAGATCCCCTCCTCCAGCTGGCCGCATGTGCTCCAATCATAACAGAAACGTAAACAACCGCCTGAGAGACAGAGAGAGGGAGAGGGAGAGACAGAGAGAGGTGGGGGTGGAAGGTGAGAGGTCACTGTGTTACTGGTTGAAAGAGATCGTTGCGGACGTCTTTATCTTTTGCTCTCCATAAGATTGTCCTGGGAAGAGGGCAGAGGCCTGCGAGCTTCACAGCTTGAGAACAGCCAGACATCACAACAGAGACTAAAGCTACTGCTAGTCAGCATGACCGACATGTGTGATATTTGTGTGTCTGTGTGTGTGAGAGAGAGAGAGAGAGAGAGACTGAGGATGAGAAAGCTCTCTCTCTCGCCGACAGACAGAAAACTCCACTGAACCTGCTGAA
>NW_015552550.1:380924-381693 GCF_001515605.1 Sinocyclocheilus anshuiensis
GCTACTACTGTGCTGCATCTCATAACCTCATGTGTGCACTAACACACACAACTTAAGCCATCAGCACTGAGCACACCATCATGCTACACTTAAATGGGAGCAAATTATGTCTATAATACAGGCACATTATAATTAGATTAAATATATGTAACTGGTAAAGCGATATTTACATATTTTCTAGACACTCCTTTTTATTATACACATCCAAAAAAGTCTGATCTTTGAGAAAATATAAAGGGTCGCTAACTTCGTCAATTCTTTCACTGCTTTTTTAACATTTTTACTGAACTCTACCATAAATTTGTCGTAGCAAAAATTAAGAAAAAAAAAACTCTTAATAATACATAAATAGCATGAGAGAGATTTATCTTCTTTGTAAGACACTTATTTTCATATAGTGCTATTTATGTAATATGAAATTATAATTAACATAATTTTTTACCCCATGACTTGTTGGACAATTTCAAGACAAACTTTGACAAGAAGACAAACTTTGCTGTCATCCATTCAAAACTGCTGAAAATTATACCATTTTAAGTTGAGTGATATTTGTATGTCCCCTATTGCAATACTCAACTGTTTTTTTTTTTTAAGATATTTTGAGATAAAAACAAATCTGTGGTTCTTTTATGTGTCACACCCTAGGACATTACGTCACACTAAAGGACAGAAATGGTAGTTATTAAACTATTCCTATTTAATTTTGAACATGTCAAAGGAGAAAGTTTAATTTTGATACAAACAATATCAACATGTTTTTTAAACAAAA
>NW_015552550.1:381901-382027 GCF_001515605.1 Sinocyclocheilus anshuiensis
TGTCCTCTCTCTTCCCTCTCTTCCACTCCCTCATTTCTTTCTGTCTCAAAAACAAAGTATCACATTTTAGACTTATTTTCATGACTTTCATGACACGTACAAGTTTTCTGTAAAAACATCAGAAAA
>NW_015552550.1:382198-383398 GCF_001515605.1 Sinocyclocheilus anshuiensis
CAGTGGACATTTCTCTTTGAAACTGCGGCGAAACGTGCAGTAAGGTACGTAAAAACGGTGTTGCAGAAAAGTACCCAGAGGTACGTATTTTTATGAGACTGGGTTGTCAGTGGTGGTTGCAACAATGTGGTTGCTGAGCAACAGAAAAACGTAACCAAAGGTGTATGTTACTTTGTAGAGTCATTTACAACAGCTTCGAACTGTGGCTTAGCCAATCAGAATCAAGCACCGGAACTCTCTATTTTATAAATGTTATTTTTACACGTGAGGATGTGACTTCAAAAATGAAATAACTTTTTCCTGGTTTTATTATATATATATATATGGGTAGTTGCAAATAGGCAGTAAAAAATGCTTATTTTGTAAAAGACCATTTTTGAAGAAGAAATGCATGTTTATGTAGTGTAAAGTCTGATCTTTGAGAAAATATAAAGCGTCACTAACTTCGCCAATTCTTTCATTGTTTTTATTTTTACTGAACTGTACCATAAATTTGTCCTATGGTGTGACATAGCAAAAATTAAGAAAAAAAACTCTTAATAATACATAAATAGCATGAGAGATTTATCTTCTTTGTTAGACACTTATTTTCATATAGTGCTATTTATTTAATATGTAATTATAATTAACATAATTTTTTACCCCATACCCCATGACAATTTCAAGACAAACTTTGACAAGAAGACAAACTTTGCTGTCATCCGTTCAAAACTGCTGAAAATTATACCATTTTAAGTTGAGTGATATTTGTATGTCCCCTATTGCAATACTCAACTGTTTTTTAAAGATATTTTGAGATAAAAAACAAATCTGTGGTTCTTTTATGTGTCACACCAAAGGACATTACGTCACACTAAAGGACAGAAATGGTAGTTATTAAACTATTCCTATTTAATTTTGAACATGTCAAAGGAGAAAGTTTAATTTTGATACAAACAATATCAACATGTTTTTTTCAACAAAACAAAAAATAATTTTCATCAACAAAATTCAGTCTGTTAGTCAATCAGTATTAGTGGTCTGATTGATTTGACTGTACTTTTATTTAATCCAAACTGTGTTCATATTTAATTTTAAAGGTCTTTTAAAACCTGCTAGAGATATTCAGCCACGAATTACAACTAACTAACTAAAAAACACAAAAAAAACAAACAAAAAAAACTTTTTCTGACGGACTGATATGACATAAACACTGTTAAC
>NW_015552550.1:383507-390265 GCF_001515605.1 Sinocyclocheilus anshuiensis
CGGGTTGACCGGGTACTCGGTACCACCGGTACTTAAAAAAACCTGGTACCGTAACATTTTAATTTTTTTAGTACCGACTTCGTACCGAAATACTGGGTCTTTTGACAACACTACAAGAAAGTATTATAATGTTTGCCTTTCTATTACTAATAATATAAAATCAATCGTTATAATACTTTTTGTATACATTTTAATTCCTTTGTTTAACCGTTCTATCTGATTATTAGACAGACTTCGATCCATATTAGACAGAACTGTTAACGACGACCACGAATAAGAGGGATAATATGAGCACTGTGTGCTCAGGCGCTGCCGCTGTCAGCGCCGTCAAAATAAAAGTCCCGCCTCGAACGCATCGGCCAAACAGGAAAACTTATCGGCCGATGCCGATATTTAAAAAATGCCAAATATCGGCCTTGGCGATATATCGGTCAACCCCCCCACTGCATGTGTGGCACAGCTAAATATGATTGATATTCAAACTATATTCATTAAGATGTGAATGGATTTTTTTTAACTATATGGCTACTCTTTTTAAGGCATCATTTTAATTGTATTTACTTTCTGCATTGTGTGTGGATCCCTGTTAATTTGTCCTCTCTCTTCCACTAATTTCTCTCCCTCAATTCTTTCTGTTTCAAAAACAAAGTATCACATTTTATATTTTCATGACACTTTATAACAGTACAAGTTTTCTGTAAAAACTCTTTTTACTTTCTGCATTGTTCTCTTAGGATCTCTCTAGGACCTCTCTCTTCCACTAATTTCTCTCCCTCAATTCTTTCTGTTTCAAAAACAAAGTATCACATTTTATATTTTCATGACACTTTATAACAGTACAAGTTTTCTGTAAAAACATAAGAAAATAGTTTAATTAATGTAATTATTGCATTTAAGAACACGGAAAATTATCAAAAAAATAATAAAAAGGAGTTAAATAAATCTTATTTAATTATTTACAATGCTTTTTAAAGAGACCTTGTCCTCTAGTGTGACATCTTTGTCCTGTGGTGTGACAGTACAGGCGTCACACCGGAGGACATTTTCTGTCACACCATAGGACGTCTCAACCTTTTTCTGTCAATTAATGACCTAGTTATTCCAAGCTAACCTGTCATTAGCGGTGGTTCCAAAAACGTTAAATATTTGAACAATTCTGAGACAGAAATTGACCATGTGCACATGTCATGGGCTTCACAGGGGGCTTCAGGGGGCTTCAACACAACCATGAATGGGGTCCTAAAACTAATTAAAGTATTCTCTGGAATTGGCCGATTTAAAATCAGGATATGGTGTCACACCAGAGGACATGGTTTTCAGAGACAAAATGTATTAAGTTCCTACACTTTCAAAAATATATGGATGAAAAGAATTATTGCCATTTACTAAAATAGACACTTGTACAATTATGCCGGAGGTATTTATTAACATTTTTATGTTTTTCTTTTTTATTTATAAATGTTGTAATTTATTGAACCATGCTTGAGACTAGGGCTGCACGATAAATCGCATGCGATATTTAATGTGCATCTTGTCAGAAAGCCGGTTCTGTAATCAGCGGTAAATCTCCATCACGTGCGTGCTTTCACATTGAGCAGCATTAACTACACAGAGCCGTTGTTCACTGACGAGCTGCGCAAAAAATCGAGCGAATATGAACGCTCGTCAATTACTAATGTTTTTGTCGTTCTAGATTATGAAATGCCTGCTGACAGCGCAGTTTATCTGTGCATTTACACAGAACTATACTCAAACTGCGATCGCTCGTGGAGATAATAAATAATTAATTTCCATAGAGTTGTATCTATTTAGATATTTATTAGCGAAATAATGGTTATATAGTAAATGTTAATACAATTTAGGGTGTTTTAAACAAGTGAATCTTGTTAAAAGTTACATGCGGTGGCCGTGCTGGAGCATTTCCTGAGCAACAACCCGGTGAGTGAACAGCAATATGAAAGCGGCTTCACGAGACTAATGATGAGCATAGACAACAGACAGAGAATTCAATTTTGCGCTTTTATTTCCAACATGCACTTTAAATATCGGGAAAAATATCGGTAAATCGATTTATCGGTCGATCTCTAATGTTTATATATTAAATTATTTATATATAATATAAAATTATGTGAATATAAAATGTATACATATAAATGCATGTAAATATTTTCAAAATATATACTATATGTGTATTTATATATACATAATAAATATACAGAGTACACATACATATATTATGTAAACAAAAACTTTTATTTTGGATGCGATTAATCATTTGACAGCACTAATGACTGTGCAGACCGATCAGTGTATTACAGTACCATGAGCGCTATAGAGAGCAGACTGCTCCGTGTGCTTTCTAATCGCTCTTGCGGATGTCAAACACTGATCAATCTGCGCCGCACCACTTCTAGTCGAACACACCGGCTAGTGCTGCAGGCTTATTGGCTCACTGACGCTGACGAGATTAACCCCTTAGGTATCGAAATTTGGTACTGAACGACGAGACGTTTTTCGATACTCGATGGTATCGAGGCAATTCGGTCGGTGCCTAAAAAGTATCGAACTCTATACCCAGCCCTAGAGGAGAGTGAGTCGAGCTGACTGACAAAAGTGAGGTGAGAAAGACAAGAAGATTGCAGAAGATTGTTTAGAAAGGAAATGCAAAGGCGCCTGTTTGCCAATATTTTAGATTTTGAAAAACCTATTGACTGGAAGTTTTTTTAAACATTCGTTTCTTATTTATTTGGTTCCACAGTGTTTGCTGATTACTTTATTTAATACGGCAAGCAGCCATGGTTTCAGCTGGCAAATAATGAGGTACATTCATTTTTACAGTTTCCATAAAGAAAAAGCCATCATGAATTTGGCTAGCTTTGGTCTAGGCTTGCTGCGATAGACGGTGTTTTCGGTTATACCAGTGTTAAGCCACAACACCGGTTATGTAATTTGCCTACCGCCCCCCACTGTCGTTTTGATTTTTTTTATAGTAACAAATCATTTAGCCTAGTTCAGTTAGAGGACAGACACTTTTAAAAACTAAACGCTCAATGCAGTGTGCCGAACCGTGCACGAACAACAGTGCACCACAGAGCAGGAGTCAGATTTTATTTATGACGTGAAGAGAGTAGGGCTGGGTATCGTTCAAAAATGTTCGATATCGATACCGATACCTTGACTTCGATACCGGTTCCTGAATGATACTTTTTTCGATACCAATTTTATCACGGCACTTTTACAAGCCATTTGAAAGCGAACAAAAGAGGGAAACTCAAATGAACTACACACACAGTATATATATATAATCTTACTGATAACCTTTTTTGCTTACAAGAATTTTGGTGTGCAAATATAAAATTAGGCTACATGCAAAGCAAAACCTAACACCTTCTAAATAAACCAAAGAAAGACAGAAAGAAAGAGAGGAAATGTGATGATACATGCTATGATTGCTAGCCTGAATATCTTCTCAAACAGGAAAACTGTAACCTTCATTGGGCCTGAGAGTATTTTGCAGACCTAATAGAATGTTTATGCAGCAAAACCACAGACATATGGCGCTTTTCCACTGCATGGTACGACTCGGCTCGGTACGGCACGGCTCGGCTCGGCTCGGTTTGCGTTTCCACTCCTTCCATTGTCTGAGCATTGGCCTAGATGTAGGCTAAACCAAAACAGAATCATCTAATAGCATCACAGCAGTTGTGAGCCGTTCTCAGAGACTGCAGCTTGGTAAAAACAGCTGGGCTTTTTGCCAGTGGTGCTTTGGCTCATTTTCATTTCTCTTTGAAGGTGATTACCACCATTGTGAAAGGATCTCTTCCCCTCCTCCCAATTCCATCCAATTTCCCTTCATATGTAGATGAACAAAGATTCACACACACTGATGTGCATGTACATACACATGAACAGCCATGTAAAAATTAGGGACCAAATTCACCCCGTCCAAACTCAACTTAGTGTTGCACTATGAATTTAAAGCCTGTAAACTCTAAAATAAGCTCAAAGAGCTAAATCACAATATTGCACTAAAATTTCAGCTCATTCTAAACAACCCCCTCTGCTGGACTGTTGGCAAAAGTACATTATTTTTCCTTACCAGGTGAGGTTCTAGTGATTTGTCTGCTACCTACTTCATTTCAGTAAGTATTGCTTCAGTAAGCAGTATTTATGCAACAATAATCTTCATAATCAATGTATAAATTACAAACTTTACTACTGGCAAATCACAATCTCTTTTCCACAAGGTTTGCCAGTTCCAGTGCCAAATACCTGGTTCTTTTCCACAGATATGGCACCATATGCCAACCAGCATGCCAAATGCAGATCAGGGTATCAGCTATCACATCGACAGGCCTAGCCTTTAGAGCTCTGCTCAGAGTGAAGGGCAAGGAGCACAGGCTGAGACAGTCCACTCACTGCTCAACTGGTCAATCCATTCAATAGTCCTTAGAGCTAAAATGAACAGCAGAATTCAACTGCAAATGACATTGGAAAAGGTCACGTTGGAAAGGTCATGCGTGACTAGGGTTGTAACGGTATGAGATTTTCACGGTATGATAATCGTCTCAGAAAATATCATGGTTTCACAGTTATCACGGTATCTATTAAACAATAATTCTTATCAGTAACAATGACTCTTAAAAGAACAAGTTATTTGAGTGAACAAATCCTTTATTACAACAAACTTGAAACCATTTTAATTAAAGTATTGAAGTCTCCCTTCTGAAAAACTAAATAAATAAATCATATAAAAATAAAGCTGTACACCTTATGTATAGCTATATCACACTTTAACATTTTAATTAATGTTTTTAAATGAAAATTTACAACTTTTATTTTTGGCAAAGTTAAAACATGGACAAACATGATATTCCTTGAAAACAATGTTTACATAAATTATTTTATTATAAAGAATATTATTATTGTTGTTATTATAACTTTGAAGTACATTGTACAATGCTAATATATTTCTGTCATAATTTCACATTTATTTTGACGGGTTGTAGCAGACCTTTGAGTTTCAGTGTATTTGACAATGGTTTTTCTCAAATAAAACTAGGAAATGTTTATTTACGTTTTCTCTCAGAGCAGCTTTGCTGATGTTCATGTTTATGTACAGTATCTCAGAAGCTGAAAACACCATTTATGTATGCGTACTTCAGTATGTAGTAGATAAAACGGCGCCACTCAGAGACATGCAGAAACAAGCAGATTATTCATCTAGCAGTCTCTTTGCGCTTTAATATTCACAGACACATATCATAACTACTTTTGACTTATCCATCCATCCGATTGCGTGTTTTACGTGACATCCTCGTTATACTGTAAATTCCATGTTCACGACTGCACCGGGATTCCCTCTGCTTCACGGAAATCATACGGCCTTAACTTATAACTTGTTATTAATGTGACATACCTTTATCTGCACGGAGGGATGGTGTCCGGTCCGCGAATATGAGCAAAGATGTTGGATGTATTGCCTGCTTTTGCAGCCACTTTGCATCCACATTTATTGCAAATTGGATCCATCCTCAAAGACAACCCCACGTTCGTTTTTTTTTAAATATCCAAAGTATTCCCATACTGCAGATATTAACTTTTTTTTCGGCGGGGATGGAGATTAGATATTATCTCTGTTTCTGTAATTTTCTTCGCTGCACGTGCGTGTAACGTTAAGCAGCCAAGTGAATGCAGAGTGAAGCAGCCGAGTGGAAATAAGTTGCATGTGCATGGGTGAGATTTTTTTTCCATTCTTTTTTTTTTTTTAAACCATATATATGCAAATGTTTACGGTATGATAACCGACCGTGCACGTTCAAACCGTGATAAACCGCCATACCGGTATATCGTTACAACCCTATGTGTGACATAGGCGGAAGTACCGACCCAGTAATTACAAAGCGAACGTGCAAAGAAAGTCAAACGCCCTTTACAAAAAAAGGTAAAACAAAGATATCGGATGATTTTGAAGTTGGAGGAGAAAATTAGATTTTTCGCCCTACCCTACCTTTCTGAACCAGAGTACACAGAAGAAGAGCTACTGCGCGTGACCTTTCCAACGTGATTACGTCATGTGTGAATTTGCGGAAAAGCATTGCAGAGCGAATGCAAGATGTGCATTTGTGGTTAAAAAGTATATACATTTTTTTTTTTTTTAGAAAATGCCCAATCGTTTCTAGGGCTGGGTATCGATTCAGATATCCCGATTCGATTCGATCTCGATTCGCACGCTCTCGATTCGATTCGATTCGATTCTCGATATATTTTTTTAATACATTCAGTGAATATAGTTTTAATACAAATGCTATTGATATTTCTAAAAAATTAACAGTAAACATCAGTTTACAAATAGTGAATTAATAAAAAGAAATTAAGAACCACATGCCTGTATTTTAAACCTATTCTTTTTTTTTTGTATAGGGTCCTTTTTAAACAATAGTAGGGCCTAAGCTGAAAACACCGCGAGCGTCATCCGCGCTTTAGTATGCGTGTAGTAAACAAAACAGTGCGCCGTGCCATCTGCCATTCATTCATTGCGGAAATCATGACGCCTTATGCGTGATATCAAATGCTTCCGCAGATTTAAAGTATTACTATAGCATTTCACCTGAGCTTTGCGAATCATGCGTATGGCCATGATAAGCGCCGAATGAATGACAGTCTTTCTGTTGTAACATCATGCAAGGTAAATAAGGGTGACATCTAGTGGAGAAGACTAATGATAAGATTCACGTTAATCAGATCTTGTTTTAAAT
>NW_015552550.1:390728-398439 GCF_001515605.1 Sinocyclocheilus anshuiensis
AAAGATTTATTAATATTTATTAGCAGTAGTAGCATTGAGTCTTCAGACTGCTAAATAGTAATATATTCTGACAGTAGAACGTTAAACTAAACTTTTATTTTGACGGGTTGCCGTGAAGAACTTGCAGCTGCTGTGTATGTGATATGAGGGTAGTTTTCTCAAATGAAACGGTAAAATGCTAATGAAGTGACTCTCAGAGCAGCTGGAGATGACATTCGTGTTCATATCATCATATAGTGAGACGGCAGAAGCTGAAAACACAGCGAGCGTCATCCGCGCTTTAGTATGTGTGTAGTAAACAAAGTGCGCCACACCATCTGCCATTCATTCATTGCGGAAATCATGGCGCCTTATGCGTGATATCAAATGCTTCCGCAGATTTATAGTATTACTATAGCATTTCACCTGAGCTTTGCGAATCATGCGTATGGCCATGATAAGCGCCGAATGAATGACAGTCTTTCTGTTGTAACATCATGCAAGGTAAATAAGGGTGACATCTAGTGGAGAAGACTAATGATAAGATTCACGTTAATCAGATCTTGTTTTAAATGTGTGCTGAAATAAATCCAGGAAAAGATCGATTCACGGCTTTTGAGAATCGATATCGAATCGATGTCATTTAAAAAAAACGATTAATTGAAAAATCAATTTTTTTTGCCCAGCCCTAATCGTTTCGTTAGATAAGACCCTTATTCCTCGGCTGGGATCGTGTAGAGCCCTTTGAAGCTGCACTGGAACTGCAATTTGGACCTTCAACCCCTTGGGTCCCCCACTGAAGTCCATTATATAGAGAAGAATCCTGGAATGTTTTCCTCAAAAACTGTAATTTCTTTTCGACTTAAGAAAGAAAGACATGAACATCTTGGATGCCATGGGGGTAAATTATCAGGAAATTTAGATTCTGGAAGTGAATTAATCCTTTAAATAACTCAATAACAATCAAAACGTAAAAAAATAAAAAAATTAAAAAAAAAGGTATTCTAATGTTGTGATTACAAAAGAAAACTGGTAATTATCAAATCTGTTGTACAGACCACAGTCAATTAATTATTTTACTGCTAAAATGCCATCCTAAAGAGAGAAACGAATAATCAAAAAACTTCTTGATTTGTTCCAATATAAAGGCCAGGTAATGGAAATTAAACTGATATTTTAACATATTTTGTGTGTGTGCGTGAGAGGAAATTAACTGGTAAAATAACTATCAATTCTGTATACAAGAATCTATTCCAATAGTACCACTGTACAGTCTAGCCCACCAAGTGCAACTATATCCACACAAAACTGCATTCAGTAACACTGTTACTTAATGATTGGATTAATTGTTATTTGTCCTCCTAAACCAGTCTACTTAAAGCTTCCCAAGAAATGACATTTAAGGTCATAATGTCAACAGGGTTTCATCACTCCACTAATTAGCTGTATGAACTGATTAATGGATATTTCAATAAACAACGGAGTGAAGAAATATGCATACAAGGTTCCCACACCTTTTTACAAATTAATTTCCATGATCTTTTATAAGAACTGGATAAGGACTTAAAATTACACATACTTTGTAGCTGGTAAAATATTACAGAGCTGAGCACAACAAGAAAAAAAAAACTATATTCTCTATTGAAATTTATCTCTGGAAATCACATTTTCATTTTCACTGATATTTTCATTTTTTTTCCATGACCTTGGGAGACCTGTGAAACTGTAGTTTTGAAAACAAATGTCATATGTATGTTGAAAACACCTGGGCCTTAATTACTAAATTCTCAGCAGAAACACCAATAATAAATGCTGCCATATATGTATGCATGTATGTGTGTGTGTGTAAATATGCACACACTGTAAATACACGTGAAGCTAAACAAATCTTCGTCCCATACTGGAAGTACGGTATAGCCGCTGCTGCAGATGCACGTCTCAACATGCAAAAACGAGGGTGCTGGTGAGGGGGATGGAGGCTGCAATATATCGTGTCAGCGTTTTTTATTTTCGCCGCCACAAGCAATGTGCACCAACAATGATCAATTCCAGGTAAAACTACTGACCCATGTCAAGACTGGGTTGAGTGACTAAGCACACAGAAGCTATATATTGTCGTCACAATATTTACTTAATAATACAAATGCATGTTTAACGTAAGCGCAGCTACGCTGTAAACATTATGATCAATGGCTGTATGTTTCACGACGTCTTCATCTTAAATAGCAGTACTAAGCGCTCCCCCGGTCAATTAATGCACATTTTTGGAAAATAGCAAAACAACCTAAAGGAACTTAATGAAAATCAGCATATTTGGGATGCGGTGGTGTCTGAGGAAAGCATGCCTTTGCACACGCACACTGGCCGTTTAAATGAGCGCCCACAGTATCTGATGAAAGCGCGTGGTCGCGGGAAATCTTTCCCAATCCACCCGAGACACAGACATTTCACTTTCACAAGAAGACAAAAGCAGCTCTTTGCCTGTAAATAACGACTACACATGTTCACGACAGTCAGGACGAGTAACCCACTTCAGATTGTAACATGAATATTCTGCTCAGCCCAAAATGTCGGTGTCCAAAACAAACAAACAACTCTGACAAGTTTACTTATCGTTATTATAATAAGGAAAGAAACGGTTGAATTAATTGAACGGAGAGAGTTCACTTACTCTAGTCAACACGACTCACTGTCAAGTGGAAAAGGGGGATAATCTAGAATAGAGCTATTTAGGATGGAAAACCTTCAATTCCATTACCCACACATATCCAGCAGCACTCACTTGCTGAGCAATATCTCTCGAACAGCGCTTACCAGATCGAGTTCTTTATTTTGAGCTGCAACGCATTCGCCTCAGCCCCGTGCAATCCTTGAACCGCGGAAGGTAAAGGTTCTACTCCAGGGCCAGACTGCTGCTGGTCTTCAGCCATCACGATGCGACTCCGTTGAGACGAGGATGGAGATCTAACAACTAGGCCTTAACCTGAACCTGGAGAATGCAGCTTTCCTCCGTAAATAGTTCATCACGATCACCGCCTGTTGACTTCACGGACAAATCGGATTCGGCTCTGATAGATCACGTTGGTAATTCATGGTTTGCAGTTGAGGTCACTAGCCCTGCGTGTGCATCAGGAGCAGAGAAACACTTCGAGCTGCTGGTTCAGAGTCAGACGCTGCCTAGTGCCTACCTACTTGCTGACTGGCGACCACTGGGGAAGCTGATGCTGCTGGGACCGCGCATGCGCACTGCGCCACCAGCGGAAACCCACACGAGGGAGCTGCAGCGAGTTCTTGTAGTTCATGAGTATAATGATCAATCACTGGTCTGAAGCATAACTGCCTGTCCGTAAGAATTAATAATATCCCTCTTATTGCTTTACAAGATTCCAACCATATTTAGTTGTCTTTTTTTATCAGGCACTTTTAGTTAATTTTGGGAGTTGTGTTGTGTTGGAATTCCTTTGACATATTATAAATAAAATAACTAATGGTCTGAAATACACATCATACTGATTTTATCTTTGATTTATTTTTCACGTACATTAATTACGATTGTATTTTTTATTTTAAAAAATCAGGAATTAAAATAATCAAGTGTGTATGCATAAAATCGCCTCACTGAACAGCATATGACATGAAAGTGTCCTCAAATTATTTGACTTAAAATTAAATGCCTCCGATGAAAATGGAAGGAGGGAAGGTAGTACTTGTGCACTATTCTGTGACGTTTTGTAGTAAATAGAGCACTGAAAATTCCAAAAGGAACAAGTGCACTTTTAAATACCCGGATGATGCACTTAAATAACTGAACTGTGCAATGTTGGACACTTCATGCCCTCGAAGGGGTAGAGGCTATCAGACTCCTTTTATGAATGACAAAATAACCTTATATATTTCATACACTACATGGTTTGAATACATGGTGTACAGGGCTGGACTGGGGTTGGACAAATCCAGCTTATCCAGCCCTCGAGTTGTGTAAATGTTTTGCTGGGTTATAGGGCTTTAAATTGGAGTAAAGAAATTAATAAATAAAACAGGGCAGAAACAAATAATAATATATATTATTAAATTAACGGCAAATGCAACAAACTTATAATGCATTTTTGTCACATAGAAATGCACTTGACAGTAAAGCACTGATTTTGAGCTAGAATGCAGAAAATGTATTGCTATTCAATTCATTTCCTCACCCTCATGTCATTCCAAACCTGTATGACATACTTTCTTCTGTGGAACACAAAAGAAGATATTTTGTAGAATCTTACCAAACCATTTAGGTTACTCTTGATATGTATAGACAAAAGATTTTTGAATTTCTCAAATTATCTTCTTTTATGTTCCACAGAATAAAGAAATTCATACAGGTTTGGAATGACATGATGGCGAGCAAATGATGACAATTTTATTTTTTGGGTGAACTATCCCTTTAAGGACTTTAACGTTTGTGTTAACACCTAATTTATATAAGACACTGATATTTATCTTTAATCAGGCTCTTATTGAATTAACATTTGACTTTAATTAAAATGAATTAGAACTAAACATTTAAAGAGAAAGAAGCTATTCTGTTAAATGATCCTTTTCACTAATGAAATGTACTATAGTTCTTGCATAGTTTAACTGACTAGTGTTAGTAAGATGGTGGTCACAACAAGTAAAACCATGGTTCTCATTACCATGGTTATATCGTTTTTAAAATAAATTGTATAGTAAACTATGGAATTCGTAATTAAAAAAACTGAACATGTAGAAACTACAAAAACAACAGAGAAAGTTATGGTAAGACAAGAAAAACATGAAAAACAACACATGAGATTCTTGTAAGAATACAGGCTGTGCTTTTAATCTGTATCTTTTAACATATAGCTATAGTAATGTATAGAATGCAATATGTGTGATGTTGCCACAAACCCAGACACTAAAGGTGATGATACACGGGGCAACTTATTTTTTTTTTAGCAATGTTGCTTGGGCACTTTCCCATTGAGAATGGGTAACACATTTCTATCTGGATACTTTAGATCATGGGCCCAGTGTTTCACCTGTTTGCCCGCTGACAGCCGCCTTCTACAATGGTACAACTCAAACAAATATCATATGAATCATTGCAAATGTGGATTAAATACAAGACCCCATTAGTTACAGCAACATATTTCTGTTGTGTTATGTAGATCATGTGAAACAAGAACTACTCTGCAAAATCTTCAAAGCCAAACAAGTCAGGATCAGGAAATCGAAAGAATCCCCAGTAAGTGTACTCTCAAAACTTTTATTCAAACATAAAACATAAAAATAAAAAAAAAGAATTTATGTAAGTTATGTAATAAAATCTGGATGAATCTGGGCCTTTATCTGTCAAAGATGTTTGGGTAGCATCAGCAGTTTCTTCCAATTTTAGAAAAGCACCACAGACTGTGGTTGATGATGTTGCTATTCCTGAAGACTTTGGGGTTTTCTCACTTGCTAAGACAATCAGAGTTAGTGATGATCTCACTGAGGAACAGTTGCAGGATGACATCATGCCCAGTGCTGGAGATGAGATGGGTTAAAAAGGACAAATATGTATTGAATCTGCTGCGGTGTTATACTATTTGCATTGTTGCTTATACATTCATTTCATATTCACAGAAGCTCAAATCAGATTTTTGAAGGCTAAACTTCGAGTAATGCAGGAAGAATTGACCAGACTCGTATATGAATGCAACAAGAAGGTAAGTTTGAGATGTGTTCAAGGTTAGTTAATCTATTCAATCAGTTAAGTTACTCTTACTCAAAATCTCTTTTGCGTGTCTTGAAGGATGATGAAAATGGCACTTTAAACAGCAAACTGAAGCACTTGGAGGAGGAAAGAACAAGATTGCAGAGGACTACAAATGTCCAACAGACTCAAGTTGAGAAGCAAAGAGCTTTTCCTGAAATGTGAAGGACTGCAACAGCAAGTGGCAGCACTGCAAAAGGTACTTGAATTGTTGGCAAAATATTATTCCAAGTTCTTCCCACAAGCTACTGAAAAGAAGTGACCTTATGACAGAACAAGTGTTACTGTTTCTTTGACAATTTTTGATCATTTATTTTAAACCTCAACTCATTTCCTATAGGAGATGTATAGTATAAATGCCATAATTCCTGTTAATTAGAGCTGTGCCAGGATGCAGAGCCATGGAATCCTTGGCATGGGCCCTTTAACCCGATTAGTCCTCTGTGTGTAAAGTGAGACTACGCCACAGCTGCTCAGAGACCAGAGCACACTGCACTTGGGCTTCTGGGACAGATATCTTTGGAACTCACCCTTCCCCTTATGATAGGGACATGGAAACTGAATAAGGATAGAGAACAATAGTAGAGTCAGATAAAACAAAACATTCACTGTCATCGCACTTTAGACTTATTAAAAGTATCTCATGTTTGTGTAGTTTTAGGTTTAAAAGCTCCTTCAAAGATCCAACTTTTTTGACAAACAATAAATATTTAATTGGGCCACCTGCATCAGAAAAGACAATGTTCATAATATGTTTTATTAAGGTATATGTAAATGCATGTGTCTACACTCTAGGAGTTGGAAAGCATGAAGAGGACCCACAAGCAGGCAGCCAGTACCCAAACTCAAACAGAGCAGTAAGGTAACGTCACCTCAGATAAAACAAGTGAAGTTTTATGTGCAACAAAACATTTTGCACCACATCTTACTCCAGACGTTTTTCAGATTTATATTTAGCGTTTTTGTTCATGTCACTTTTCTCTTCTGTTTGTGTACCCTACCTAAGGATTCAACCAGTCAGGAGCAACAAAAGTTTGAAACCTTACAAGCTGAGAACAGAAAACTGGAACGGCAGAAGGCTGAGCTCATTGCAGGTTTTAAAAAGCAACTTAAGCTAACAGATATTTAAAAACGACAGAAGGTAAGACATCAGTTTCTTCACAATTACTTGAATCTGTCATTTCCAGTTACAGTTAAATCACTAACTGCACTTTTTTTGAAGCATTTTATATTTATGGCTTTATTTTAAAAGCTGCATTCTGAAGCAGCCAAGCTGTTGTCCTTCACTGAAGAGGAGTTCATGAAAGCTCTGGATTGGGGAAAGGATGGAGTCAGTCTCATAGGTTTCTGTTTTGTATTTTGTAAATAGATTAAAAATAGATTGAATGTGTACAACAAACAGCTTCAATTTCATTCACTGTTTAACAATCTTCAAACGTCTTTAATATTCTGTATATCATGACAAAGTGTTTATCAACCCTGCCACATTTATTCAGATTACTTCATGATTGCCATCTAGTGGTGAATACTTGAGTCAAGCTGTATATCCAAATATGGGTTCTTTATTGTAGCATTTAATCACTTGTTATTTTATATACAATGTATAAACAGAACAAAAATATTTCATTCGTGCTAGTAAATATTTGCATTATTTAGGGTAAGGGTCCAACCCTTTCTTCTTTATTAGTAGTCAATTGTAGGAAGTGTGACCATTCTGGTGAACTTCTCATAATAAATAAGTCCATCAGGTCCGACATTAGCCTCTTTAAAAAGCTCATCCACTGAAAAAGAATTCACAATTAAAGAATAGTTAAACAACACATTTTATTCTTATAGTATTAATACTGGGGTTAGTTTGTTAGTTGTTTTAATTATTTTAATTTTTTTGTTAAAAATCGAGAGATCAAATGTATTTCTAAACACAAACAGGATTCATAAATGGGATTAATTTTATTCAAATAATTTATTTAA
>NW_015552550.1:398457-428227 GCF_001515605.1 Sinocyclocheilus anshuiensis
TATTTATTTATATATATATATATATAAAAACCCATAATTTTGCCAATTTGATTAGCTCTGATAAATACACCAGCGTAAACCCAGAAGCTAAATCACAGATGATTTATACCTTCTTTATCCGTGAGCTTTTCTCCCAAGCCTGTGAGTTTGGCCCGTAGCTCAGAAGCCAGAATGTAGCCCTTCTTATGTTTGTCCGTCATGCACATAGCCTCTAGAATTTCAGTCTTAGGATCTTCCTGTTGCATCTGTCTGTGCATCATGGTTAGAAATGTAGAAAAATCCAACTCCCCTGTCTTAGCTGTGGTGAGGATACAATAAAAGATGTATCAACTACTAACATTAAAGAAAGCAAAGAATTCTAATTCAGGATTAACTACCAAGCATTTTTCTTCAGATTATGCCTGATACCAATTCCTGAACATGCTCAGCATAATGAGACCACTAGTCCAATTGTATATCGGTTAGCCACAGGTGACACTAAGAAGCTATGGAAGAGCAGACAAGGAAGACATATTCCCAATTCAATGTAATGTGTTAATCATGAGATTGTTACCTATTTTGTGGATTTGCAGATGTCTGTCCACTTCATTATATGTGGGACTTGTACCCAGACAGCGCATGACCGTAATAAGGTCTTTGGCTTCAATCTTCCCCTTTCGCTTCTTGTCATAAAGCGAGAAACATTCTTTGAACTCTGCATGAGAACAAGGAAACTACAGTATAAACCAATGCCACAAATATTCTTAAATGTTCTGTACATTTCATTTTTTTAAAAGAACAATTTAGTTTATTTTACTATATTCATAGATCGCAAAGGACAAACACATTACTTTTGTGTAACACAGCTCACCATCAATCTGAGTTTGTGATAAGAATTTTGCCTGAAAAGAGAGTTTTATAAAACAGCATAGATGAAAATTGTACCATGAATCATTGAAAAATGAAATTTAGAGGAGAAAAATGTATTTATGATTTAACGCCATGTCAGTAGCAATGACTATATTCATGGCAAAAACAGTTCAACTGCATCATTCAAACAATTCATTGAGCATCCTTTCAATATGTTTACAATAATTTTACAATTTTGTCTTAAAAATTCAACATGCAAAAAAATAAATAAAAATATAAACCAAAATGACAGTAACAACAAAAATAGCAATAACAATTAGTCTTTAAACTTACTATATGACAAAAATTCTAAAATAATTTCGAGAAACCTTTTAAAAAATGTCCAATTATATATTTTCTGAATAAAAACATTTGTCTAGTTTTAGGAGAAAAAGAATATATCAAACTCACCATGTCTACACACGTTTTGGGTGTTCAGGGAAAGAGTCACTCCCTCTGGATTACCTGTAGGAACTAAAGTCCACTGCACTGTTGACGTAAATGATAGCCTCGTTGTCATAGGAACATTGATATAGGATTCCACCTATCACATTGTACTGTCCACTGCAGTAGGTGCAGCTCATGATCACACTTAATGACTCACAACATATATAGGGAGTACAAACTTTATTCAGAAAAAACAAGGACATAAAAGCAACATTTTTACTGTAAGCCACAATAAATAAATGACTTTATTATTCAGTACACCAAAATTACAAACATGGCACTGTATAGTTTGCCTTGTGAAGATTCAAACTTAAAACCAACTCCTTAAAGGGGATAGTTCATCCAAAAATGAAAATGCTATCATCATTTACTCACACTCAACTTAAACCTGTTTAAGTTTCTTTCTTCTGTTGAACACAAAAGAAGACATTTTGAGAATGTTGGTAAGCAAACGTTTTTTTCCCCTTTCCCTATACTGTGGAAGTCAATGGCTACCGTCAACTGTTTGGTTACCAACATTCTTCAAATGATCTTCTTTTGTGGTCAACAAGAAATTCATACAGGTTTGGAATAAATTGAGGGTGAGTAAATGATGACCGAATTTTCATTTTTGGGTAAGCAATCCCTTTAAGTAACACTGGAACTTAAGTCTATTAAACTTGGTGAAAGCATTTTATATATACATACATATATATATATACACATACATATACATGTATGTATATATAAATATATATATATACAGTGGGTACGGAAAGTATTCAGACCCCCTTCAATTTTTCACTCTTTGTTATATTGCAGCCATTTGCTAAAATCATTTAAGTTAATTTTTTTTCCTCATTAATGTACACACAGCACCCCACATTGACAGAAAAACACAGAATCGTTGACATTTTTGCAGATTTATTAAAAAAGAAAAACTGAAATATCACATGGTCCTAAGTATTCAGACCCTTTGCTCAGTATTTAGTAGAAGCACCCTTTTGATCTAATACAGCCATGAGTCTTTTTGGGAAAGATGCAACAAGTTTTTCACACCTGGATTTGGGGATCCTCTGCCATTCCTCCTTGCAGATCCTCTCCAGTTATATATATATATATACACACACACACATGTATATATGTATTTATATATATATATATATTTTACTGGAGAAATGTCAATGAAATTTAGTTCTGATTTTCTATTAGTATTTAACTGCCTTTGATGTGTAAGGTATAGAAGGACCAAGGCTCTGGAACATAGATGATACCGGGATACTTTTTGCGCAAAACTTTATCATTCCACAGATATGCGACCCAGACCAGAACTAATCCCAGGGTAATGATGAAGTTATAGAAGAGGAAACAGCCATTGCTGTCTAACACGAAGCCCATCCGTCTCTGGCGCATCACAGTGGCAACCATGGCAAAAAAGGTGAAGACATACAGGACAAAGATCTGCCCCTCAGTAATCAGATACCTGAAGAAATAAACCACATTAATGTCTGGACAACATGAACGTTTAATATCTAAAGCCTAATGTATTGTTGGCAAATTTTTTCATTAAATATTCAGTTTTACTTGTAAATACATTACAAAAATAAAATGGCTTCACAAATTTCACAGTGACTTGAAATTCTACATCTCAAAAAAGGCATGCAATTGACTTGAATGAACAATTCACTTACCAATAGTACACTGCACTGGGGCCAAGTAGCAGCCAGCCTGAGTAAGGCATCTTCTCATCTTTAACTTGTGTAAAGCAGCCAGTGAAATACAAGAAGAGGATGAGGAAGAAAGGGACATACCTATAATGATAACAGAATGGTGTGGGGGTAAACTTGTAAATTATAGCACAATTACAGATGAAATATGAGTATGGAAAGTACACTTACCACATGAAATGCCCTAAGTGTTCATCATAGTAATACAGAAGCTCAAAGGAATCAATCTGGAAACCACATAAAGGATTTGTTACTATTATCATTTAAAAAAAAAAAAAGTATTCAAAAAGAGCACATAAATTGGTTGATCTGTACATTTAACTACTGTACCAGTGAGGCAGGCTTCAGATCTTTGATAATGGGGTTTTCTCTGACAGAAAGGTGAAGCTGGTATCCACTGAGGATGAGACGATGGTTAATAGAGTCTCCTACCAGGTGTATGCTAGCTCCCATGACAAAGGTGATGATGCAGAGGTAAACAGCAGAGCGAGGAAGGGCTGTGGGACTCCGCTCAATCAGCTACAAAACGTTAAAGACATGTTTAGATCAAAACAATGTACTATTGCAATGCTCTTCTAGACTTCGATTATGTCCGATCAAAACTCTACAATGATTCGGTAACGCAGCAGCACAGCACGTCTTCAACAAGCCCAAAGGGGCCAAGGCACAACTCTCTTTATCTCCCAGCACTGGTTACCGGTTGAGGCTCACATCAAGTTCAAGTAGGGCTGGACAATATGGCCAAAACGGATATCACGATATATTTCTTAATTTCGGTCGATACGATATAATTCCGATTATCGATATGAACACTATCTGAAAGACATTAATGCTTGCACACAGAACAGCTACGGGCTCTGCACCCTTCTACTTCCACTCGCTCCTTCTACATCCCCTCTAGAAGCCTGAAGTTGGTAAGTCAGCGACGCTTTGTGGTACCATCATGGAGAAGCAAAACAAACAAACAAAAAAAACTTTCCAGAAAATGTTCATTCACTGTTCCTTGCTGGTGGAATGATTTCCCCACCATCATCCGGAATGCGGAGCACTTAAAGGGACAGTTCACCCAAAAACGAAAATTACCCCATGATTTACTCACCCTCAAGCCATCCTAGGTGTATATGACTTTCTTCTTTCAAACAAAAAGTGTGTCCATCCATCATAAAAAGTGCTCCACATGGAGAAAAATATCCATATTAAAAACTTTATAAACCGTAATCTCTAGCTTGCATTACCCGTCGTATGCGCGTTCACGAAAGAGTGACGTTCCAGCAGATGATGTAGGTGTAACATAGCGCAAGTATGGTTTATAAAGTTTTAAATATGGATATTTTTCTTACACAAATGCTTCGCTTCAGACTTTATTAACCCCCCGGAGCCATGTGGGGCACTTTTTATGATGGATGGTCACACTTTTTTGTGGGCTTCAAAATCTCGACCCACATTCACTGCTATTATAAAGCTTGGAAGAGCCAGGACATTTTTTAATATAACTCTGATTGGATTCATCTGAGAGAAGAAAGCCATATACACCTAGGATGGGCTTGAGGGTGAGTAAATCATGGGGTAATTTTCATTTTTGGGTAAACTATCCCTTTAACTACATCCTACTTTAAAAACAAAAATCTATGCTTTCACTTTCCCTTAATCACTCCCTGTTCTAGCTTGTACTGAAACTGTATGTTATGAGCATTACTTGTGTTTATTTGTCTTTTGTTGAATCACTTGTATTCCTCATTTATAAGTCACGTTGGATAAATGAATCGTCTGCTAAATTAATAAATGTCTACTTTTGTATCTCAAACAAAAGCACTCAAATATATATATATATATATATAGGCTAAGGGTTAGAGGAAAGAAACATCCTATAAGAACTGCACATTAAGGTCCACTGTGTGTGCGTGTGTGAATATATCCTTTTGTTAATATTTCAAGTGTATAAGAAAGTGTGTACCTTCAGTAATAAGAACGGTGTGATGACATTATATGCCATGTGAAAATAATCTCCAACACTGGGTTTATTTAGAGGAAACCATTCCAGGGGCATTATGATCTAAATTAAAAATATACAAAAAAATGTTAATGGTATCAAAGAAGAAAAAAATACATTAATGCATAAATATCACAGCTTGGTTCAACCTGTACCATAGCAATTGGCCTCCCAAAGTCCAATATCCAGTTCTGCACAGTGAAACAGAGCCAGAGGTCTGTGTGAAACTGGGACTGTGCTGCAGCTGTAGAAACTGTTTTCTCACTCCCAGCCCTGCTTTAAAACAAATTACAGCATGTTCATTATAAATTCTAGCATTAATAAAAAAAAAAATAATCGCATGCCATGCTTTTCAGCTGCCAGATTAATAAAATGTTTCTCAGTACAGTAAATAACCGGACAACCCTGTGGTTTGTTCAGGTAACACTGCACCATCAAATGGTGATATTAGATAACATTGCAGCATTAAAATATGAAAGGCTACACTGTAACA
Source organism: Sinocyclocheilus anshuiensis (assembly GCF_001515605.1). Lineage (NCBI taxonomy): Eukaryota > Metazoa > Chordata > Actinopteri > Cypriniformes > Cyprinidae > Sinocyclocheilus > Sinocyclocheilus anshuiensis. The sequence continues at coordinate 403,982 of NW_015552550.1, forward strand.
TTAGGCTGTAGTTAACGTCGGTGATAATAACACACAATTCTCGCAGAGCTCCAAAAATGACCAAACCTCAAAAATGCCGGTGTCAAAGCTGCAGACTGTGGTCTTCTCCGCATGGTTAATGGATTAGCTCTTATAGTAATTTCAGGACTTTGTATTGATCAACGCTGCTATACTTTCGTAGCCAAGCATTCATTCAGTCAGTCAGTCACATGCCAGATCCTACACCGAAGCTGTAAAAGTTTAAATGCATAATACGTTTCGTATATATCTTAATATACGACTTATATTGACGATTTACATCTACTTCAGTTCCAGTTCACTGCATACACGGAGTCAAACAATTTCTTAAGACGTTGTTTTTGTTTGTTTGAATCACGTGACCGGTTCAGATCGGTTTTTCTTCAGTGATGGCTGCAGCACAAAATATAGGACTCTTAGGACTCTACTGCCATCTGCCGGACTTCAATAATACTGTCCATTCAGTCTGTAAAATACTCCTTGTATAAATTCGGAAAAGCGTGCTATTTTACTATTTCTGCAATAAATTTGTATCTTTATATGGCAGAAGTAGTGCTATTCTGAAAGCAGCCCTCGACAATGACAGTACACATTTCACTCATCTTTATTTGCTTCTTTCCCATGGATGTGTGGGCAATGGGCATGTATATCCATACTGTATATGGACATGCCTTTTATATGACACAAGACTGTCTGTTTGCAAACTATCTATATTTTCAATAAACAGCATCAGCTAAAACGATAATACTTCTAATAATGATGCCAGTACCACCACTAAAGGTACAAAACATTGAGCGAATATGTGATTGAATAGATTGGCAAGTTACAGCATCTAATAAAAATATGCAATTTCCCTTACATTCTCACACAATCAAACGAGTATATATCGTCATATACCGGTTTAGACATGTCAGCTACATCTTGTTTACATCTTGTGTTATTTTTTGACTGAATATTTAAAATAATTTTAATTTAACCACCATTACTTATAAAAAATGAGTTGTTAGACATTTATAGCGATTATGGCGTCAAATATATCAGTCAAAGGTGTGCACTTGTCACTAAGGCACTTTTATTTTGAAGGCAGAAGACAATAACAGTCCTAAATTTTGCAACAATATTGGGGAAGATATTGAAATTAATGAAGTATGGAGTATGATAAGAAAAATGGGAGGGAAGCAAAGAAATAGCAGCATACCTGTATTAGCATATAAAGAAAGACTTGTGATATCAGACAGTGGAAAAGCGGAGGCGCTAGCAGAAACATTTGTTAAAGTGCACAGTAACTCAAATTTGTCAGAAGAAAGGAGGAGGTATAGGGAGTATAATGTGAGTAAGAACCCTCAATTACTGGAGGAAAAAGGACCATCTGGATGTACTTTAGTTTACTCTGTATGAGCTGAAGAAAGCTCTTGCAGGGGTTAAACAAACTTCACCAGGAAGAGATGATATTTGCTATGAGATGGTAAAACATCTATCAGAGACATCACTAAATATAATTTTAAGCCTTTTTAACAAGGTGTGGGAATCAGGGAAGTTACCAGCTGATTGGAAGCATGGTATCATTGTGCCAATTGCAAAGCCAGGCAAGGATCATACACAACCAAATAACTACAGGCCCATAGCATTAACATCGAATCTTTGTAAACTGATGGAACGTATGGTAATGAGCAGATTGGTGCATATCATTGAGAAGAAAAACCTTTTCTCCCCATACCAAAGTGGTTTCCGGAAAGGGCGAAGCACAATGGACTCTGTGCTTTGTTTGGAAGCAGAAATAAGAAAGGCACAAGTAAACAAGGAAGTGTTAGTAGGAGTTTTTTTCGATGTTGAAAAAGCATACGACATGATGTGGAAAGAGGGACTTTTAATAAAATTAGAAAGAATGGAAATAAAAGGAAGAATGTATAATTGGATCAAGAATTTCTTGTTTAAAAGAACTATACAAGTTAGAGTGGGTTCTGCATTATCTCAGATTTATCCAGTAGAGAATGGAACACCTCAAGGAAGTGTTAGCAGTCCTGTTCTGTTTAATCTAATGATTGATGATATATTTACACAGATAGACATGGGGATAGGAAGGTCCTTGTATGCAGATGACGGTGCGCTGTGGAAAAGAGGGCGCAATATGGGGCATGTGGAGAAGTGTATGCAGAATGCTGTTAAAAAAGTAGAGAATTGGGCTAGTGAATGGGGTTTCTGTTTCTCTGTAGCAAAAACTCAGGTGATCTGTTTTACAAAAAGGAAAATTAATCCAATTATGAATATTAAAATGTATGGTCAAAAATTGGAGCAGGTGTCAGTAATTAGATTTCTGGGAATGTGGATGGATTCAAAACTGGATTTTAGAATTCATATTCAGAAAATAGTAGACAAAGGTAAAAAAGCAATAAATGTAATGCGGTGCTTGGCAGGTGTTGAATGGGGGGCATGTCGTCAGTCTCTTAAAAGAATATACTGTGCACTGATAAGAGCAAATATTGATTATGGCAGTATGGTGTACAGTTCGGCATCTAAAACACAACTTTTAAAGATCGAGGCAATTCAATCACAAGCACTGCGAATATGTTGTGGAGCAATAAGATCGTCTCCAATAGCAGCAGTACAAGTAGAGATGGATGAAATGCCTCAGGAAATTAGAAGGCTCAAGTTAAAGATGAGATACTGGATTAATATAAAAGGACACTTAGATAGTCATCCAGTTAAGAAAGTTCTGAAGGATTGCTGGGAATACGAGTATAAAAAACTATCAAGCTTTGGATGGACTGCCAATGAGGAGGCACAGAATATGGGAATTAGTGACATCAATATTGCTCCTTCTGTGGCAACTTCAGCAATTCCTCCTTGGCTTTTCCCTATGCCTGTAGTTGACATTCAGCTATATGAAGAAAAACATAACCAGGAAAGAAGTATGCTAACAAATATAGCAGTGCAGCAATACATTGAACAAACTTATTATAGTATATTGCAAATATACACGGATGGCTCTAAAGATCCTGAGTCTGGAATAACAGCAGCAGCAGTCTACATACCCCAATTCAAAGTCAAAATTTCAAAAAGAATTTCAGATCACATATCTGTTTATACGACAGAGACAATAGCAATATTCCTAGCTCTTCAGTGGATAGAAGAAGTACAGCCAATAAGGTCAGTAATTTGTACAGACTCCCTTTCAGTTTTAAATAGCTTGCTAAGTGGAATTTCAACAGCAAGGCAAGATATCATTTTTGAAGTGATGCAGAGTCTATTTAGAATAAGACAATCTGGTCTTATGGTAAATTTCCTTTGGGTACCATCACATATGGGTGTGGAAGGAAATGAGGAGGCAGACCATCTGGCTAAACAGGCTCTGAGACATGCACAAATTGACATTAAAGTGTCAATGAGTAAAGCAGAAGTAAAAGGGTTAATTGCAAATGAAATAAGAAAGAAATGGCAGAAGGAGTGGGATAGTGGAACAAAAGGTAGACACTTTCATCATGTTCAAGAGAAAGTAGGTCAAGAAAGAAGAAAGTTTGGCAACAGGAAAGAAGACGTTTTAATGTCAAGAATGCGTATTGGACATTGTCTGTTAAATCAGTGTCTGTATAGAATGGGGAAGCATGAAACTGGAAAGTGTGACAAATGTGGTCATGCAGAATCAGTAGAACATGTACTTATAGAGTGTGTTGCATATGAAGGAGCAAGATTTCAACTAATTCAAGCTTTAGGATCATTCGGAATAAATAATTTGTCACTTCAGGTTCTGTTAGGAAATAGCCCAAAGCAATCAAGAATATTTCATGAATTAATAATTTTCTTAAAAGAAACAAGACTGATCAATAGAATTTAGGATACAGGTGTAGTAAATAAAGCGGGAATAATTGGCGTTGTATTATAAAAGGAAAAAAGGAAAAAGGGGAAAAGAAAGGAAAAAAAAAAAAAAAAAAGAAAAAATATTATATATATAGATATTTTTTTTTGTTTTGTTTTTGGCTATAGTTCTCAAACTTCCAATCATTATGCGCTCCACACTCCTATCCAGTAGGTGGCGGGAATGCACCATTTAAGTTGGTTTGCCAACCGCCATTAAATTTAAAAGAAGAAGAAAAGAAGAAGAATAACAGTCCTGTGATTGTATGTAGCCATTTTAGAGCTATCTCTCTCCACGGCCTACCTAGCCGTTTCTCTCTTCACATCGCCAGTGTAAAGTTCACCGTGCTGGATTAAAGATCTTGTCATCTTCAGCAAAGCGAGGTATCACTAGAAAATGAGCGTTATTTTCATTTGACCACCATTTGATCAGGCCATCTAATGAGAGCGTTTCAGGAGTGTTTACGCAGTGCCGGGGTCCGTTTAATGAGGTATACATATGTTAGCGCATATCCCTGTCATGATGGGAGACATGTCTGTCAGTGCTAGGTGCTAAGTATAATACAACGCTTGTAAACACTCCGGATCAAACGGAAGTTGTCTAACTCACCTAACGTAAAGCTGTCAGATTTATTCTCTCAGTGTTTAGATGGTAATTGCAGGGGTTGTTTTTGTTTATTTTGTTACACCAGTGTTGTTTTAAGGAGCACAGGCTAGCAGGGTGTTTTGGCTAACTGAACACCACTAACACTGCTTTTCAGTACAGTTTTATGAGTTGTAATCTGCCTTGTTGATCATGTCGTGAGTTTATTAGAGACTAAACCTTAGAGCTACAGTATTTGGGGTGAGGTGCAGACTAAAGCCGGCTAATTTACTCAGAATCCTTCACAGAAATGCGTGTGATAGAATAGTTACAGGGTTATAGTGAGCTGTTTTATACAACTGTTCTGGTCCTCTGATTTGACAGATCGAGTGACCTAACACATCTGCTGGTAGTTATTAGGATGACAGCAGTGTCACTGTTTTTAATAGATCCGTTTTTATTCGAGAATCGAAACGTAGTTGCGTGGCTCCTGCCTGCAGCACGAGCAGAAGAGCGTCGGTGTTTCCAGCAGCGCTCTGAGTATGGGATGCCAAACCTCTCAAAATTAGCAATAAATAAATATACAAAGAAATGTAAAAAAGCAAAAATAAATATATGAAGAAAATAAAAAACATAATTATTTATTCTTTTATTGCCTTGTGTTTTTATTTTTTTCCACATTTATTTTTTCTTTTAATTATTTATACTTGTATTTATTTCCACATTTACATAATTATTTAGATATTTATTTCTATATTTATTTATTTCTAAATTTCTTAATTGTCACATTTATTTATTTCTACATTTCCTTATCTGTAGGGTAATGAGAAGAGCATGCTTTACCTCGGGAATAGTAATCCAGACAGAGTAGGCGAGTTGTAAGCTTTGAGGCCACAGTTACACCTTGTGTTGCCCAAAGGAAATACAAGAAATGTAGCCTACAAGACGGACCTGTTGGTATTGTAGTGGGATGAATGACTTAGATTGGCAATATGGACAAAATCTGATATCATGGGTTAAGTCATTTAATATCTCCTAACTGTATGTATACTACGGAGACCATAAAGGGACATGTTGGTGGGAGGAAAAAATATTTTTTTAATTTTTTGCATTCTCTCGCAAAACTTTTGCATTCCCCTGAGAAACTTTGTGTTCGCTCGCAAAACTTTTGCGTTTTCTCGCAAAACCAGTTGAGTTCAGACAAACACTTCCTGTTTACTTTACAGCTTGCAGTAAACGCTTAACGCGGCTTAATGAAGATTATACAAAAGATATGTATTAAAAATATGTATGTCCCAAAGCCTTGCTTTGAACTTTCTAAAATGCTTAATGTGGCTTAATATACTAAAACAGTTACATTGGAGGACCAAATTCAGTACACCTTATTAATAAAGCTTACTATTTACAGACTATTTATCAGAATAGGCCAGAATATGACATGCTTAGCTTAACGTTGCTTAATAACCCTATAAGAAGACAGTGATATAAAAAGCCCACATTTTATACATAATTTATAAAAAAAAAAATTATACTATGTACAGGCAAGCAAAGCACTAATCCATTAAGCCATGTTAAGATTTTTCTTTATAATGTGTTTTCTACGGGGAAAAAAATACGTTCTGTATACTTGAGTCCAAGTGAGAACGCAAAAGTTTTGTGAGCGAATGCAAAGTTTCTCGGGGGAATGCGACAGTTTTGCTAGAGAATGCAAAAGATTTGAAAGATATTTTTTCCTCCCATCCCGTATTTTTCCCACCAACATGTCTCTTTAGGGTCTCCGTAGTATACATACAGTTAGGAGATATTAAATGACTTAACCCATGATATCAGATTTTGGCCATATTGCCAATCTAAGTAATTCATCCCACTATCAACAGGCCCGTCATGTAGGCTACACTTCTTGTATTTGGTTTGGGCAACACAAGGTGTCACTGTGGCCTCAAAGTTTACAACTCGCCTACTCTGTCTGGATTACTATTCCTGAGGTAAAACACGCCCTCCTCATTACCCTACGGATAAAGAAATGTAGAAATAAATAAATGTGAAAATTAAGAAATGTAGAAATAAATAAATGTGGAAATAAATAAATATAGAAAGAAATGCGTAAATAAATACGTAAATGTGGGAATAGATAAATGTATAAATAAATAAAATAAATGGAAAAAAATAAAAATAAACAAATAAGGAAATAAAAGTATAAATAATTTTTTGTACTTTTCTTTGTATATTTATATATTGTTTTGTTTATTTTTGCTTTTTTACATTTCTTTGTATATTTATTTATTTCTAATTTTGTTAGGTTTGGCATTCCATATCTGAGTGGGTTTCTCTCTCTCTCTGAGCAGGGAGCGGGAAATGGAAAACACGGAGTGGTGCCGCGGAGAAGGATTGCAGAACGAGGGGAATTTCAGTCGCTTTGCTACATATGCTATTCTAGGCTGGGTTTCAGCCTGTACGGTGGTTGGTGAAACTAATCATCTTGATGATTGATTTTTCATTGTTGTATGTAAATAAAAACAGTATAGGAAATTTGCCAGAACTATGACATATGCCAGACTTCTCCAATCATCTAGTCCGCTTGAACCCACCCCTGCAGGCTTGCAGGTGTTTTTTCAGGTATAGGTCTCTGTAGGACAGTAATGGGAGTTTCTAGACCAGTGGGCGAGGCCATAACAGATGGGCGTTTTCGATCGTGTTGCCTGATTTGCTCAAGTAGTGCTCACTGCAGAGCTGAATGATATCCAGCTCCTCCTCTCTGAGATCTCATTATGATCTCAGGAGTTATGTTTAGAGATAGGGTTAGGGTGTGGTTGGGCCATCTAGCACCACACATTACGTTCAGCGATGGGGGAGCTGGACATCAAGCTCCACCCATTGGCTCTGGAGTGAGCAGCCTTTTGATTTGCTCACGTCTCAGTGACAGTTGTGTTTAGGGAAGGGGTCAAGTAAGGGGTATCATTTTCATTGCATGATTTATTAACACCCACCAGTTTGAAAACACCCACAAATTTAGAAACGCCCACTTTTGTTCTGCAGACAGCTCATACTCCCATTTTTGAGTGCAACAGCTGCATCTCAAAATCCAACCGTTAGATAGTCAATTCTCCACCATACATTTTTTTTTCAGTAATCCGTTACACTCAGATGTATATCACAATACAGAAGAAAAGATCTGCTGCTACTTCCGTTTCATCGCAACTATCAGCACATCTATGATTACATACAACCTAATGTACCGTACCCTACTTTTAACATGCCATGCTGTAAAAAGAGCACATTTAGCAGCAATGAGTGCTTTTTCAACTATGCTGACACATTATTTATTCAAGACCTGTTTTGTGAGGAATACAATTACTTTAATATAGGAGTTTATGTGCAGTCATTGCCATCTGTATGTTTGTGAAAAATCAGTTTTTAGCTCTGTTATTTGTGTCTGGCAACTGGCAAGTTGTTTGTCTACAGTCATGGAGAAAGTTATGCCTTCAACAAAATACCACAAGTGTGACACCCTGTTCATTTATAGTTCATGCATAGTTCATGCATAATTTACCTCTCACCCACCATTTTATACCGTGCATGAAATGGTGGGTGAGTTTTGTAGCCATTTTCTATAAAAGACCTCTTTTTTTAGTTTGGTGATAGACATAGTCTGTTTCAATGTGGAAACCAGCCCATGCATCATCTCTATATGTTGCATTGCTTTTTTTTTTTGTATCTATCAACCGCAGAAGTAGTTCCATGTAGAGGGTATAAGCCAACAGTACTTTTAGACTAAATCGGATGTTGCCGCCTTGCATTATGAATCTGCGTCCTATGTATAGTAAGGATTTCTTCCTCTTAATTCTCATGACAAATTTAGAGGAACCTTGTACAAAATTGGAAAACACCACTTCCTAAAAACAAGCTGAATCTTAACTTTAACCTGTTTCTGGGCTTGAAACTTTCAGGCAGCACTTTGCGATAAACACATTGCAAATTAATATAAGAGCAAATTAAATATTTCTTCAAAAATTAAGTAGTCTGAATGATGGCCTATTATTCTTGTTTCAGTTGATCATTGTCTCTATCCAGCTATCATATCTGCCAGCAGATGAGCTGACTCTTGATCTGGCAGATGTAGAGCACACTGGTTTACAGGACAAAGGTTACAGCCCACTGATAACTGCAGAACATTGGACACTGAAAACAACCTTCCATTGGTTTACTTCGAGTCATGTTCAATGTGATTTTAATAAGTGTTTAATTCAAATAAGATCTATACAATTCATTGAACCCTTTAACAAAGGGGAATTGAGACAATGATAGGACTCTTTCTCCTTTTTACATCTGAACCATTGTCGGCTGATTATCATGCAATTTATGAACAAAATCGGTTTCTTTAGAATCTTGCAAAGTGTATTTTACTTTCCAGTTTGTATATTAGAAATGGTTGTTTATTGTCATAAGAGTTTCTGACTTTTTATGAATTTATAGTTGCAGTTTCAATTTTATTTGTTTTATTTCATAAGTTTTTGTACAGCTGGTGACATAACCTGGACTTTGGTCTGTTTCTGGCAAAGCTGTAACATTTGGATGAAGGATGTCAAGGTTGTCTCCTGCTCGACATAAAGCACGTTAATAAACGTTTTATGGTGTCTAGTGGCAGGACCTGATTTTTAATTCAGTAAATGCATAAATAATATCCAGGGTTTGCAGAATGTAATAATTTGAGTGGTGAATAGTTTCTATAAGTGCCTCCTCCTATTTATTGTTCAAAGTGCTTCCACTGAGATGGTTTTGGTGCATCTGTTCAATGACTCCATATCTTTTTAAATTCCAAGATGTGTGAAAGGTGTGCTTTGGGAGACACGCTTACAAGAGAGAAATGTTTGAGCTCAGGCCTCTGTGGGGATTTCACAACCATGTGAACGACCGCTAGTAACCTCTCATGTGCCCTCTTGCTCTCTTTTTTTCTCCCTCCTTTTTCCTTCTCTCCCTCTCTTACTCACTCACCTACCTTCTCTTGTCATTCTTTCCAGTTGCTTGTTTTTCTCTCACTTGCTTTCTTGTTTTTATAAAATCCTTCGGAACACCTCAGCATTGGAGTTGTACAACCTTCAAACAGAAGTCAGACTCTTGTTTTTCCTCTCTTTGTTTTGCTGTCAGTCAGAAAGCTGCAACACAGAGGAGTCTGTTATAGGAGAAGTTTCCTCTGATGGCATCCAGACTATTGGACAGGATAAAAATGATGTGCTGCTATTGATGCAGAGAACAACATGGACAGACAATAACAAATCGTCACGCTAGGGGTAAGTGGAGCTCTCACTCGCAATAACGTGTTCTGCTGCTTCAGCTCCCATATGCACACACCATATCAGGGGTGTCCAATCCTGCTCCTAGAGGGCCAACATCCTGCAGAGTTTAGCTCCAGCCAGCTTCAAAACACTTGCCTGGAAGTTTCTAGTAAGTCTAAAGACCTTGATTAGCTCAGGTTCAGGTGTGTTTAATTAGGGTTGAAGCTAAACTCTGCAGGTCAGTGGCCCTCCAGGAAAAGATCTGGACACCCCTGTTCTATATAAAACAATGCATATTAGGTGTTTTTATTGTATGCACTTTACCTTAATGCTCAAATCCACGTTCTGTGTTCATAGATGCTAATCTTTAGTGTCATGCTTATCTTTCAGATGTTAGAGTGTGTAAACCTGCTGTGTTTTTTAACTGATCTTATTGATATATCAGCATAAAGATGTCCAGATTAGGGTTGGGCCGATATACGATGCCATCGTCCATCGCCGATGGCTGACAGACATCATGATGTTGAGCCGGCATCGTGATCCCCCCCCCATACCCCTCATACCCCCCGCAATCCGCTGCATCCCAATTCCGTGATCGGAAAGGAAATTAAGTGTACTACAGAACCCCTAAAGGGAATAAATAGCCTACGAGATGGGATGATAAAAAAAATATTTCAATACTTTCTATTGCAATTACCGTATTGGCCCGAATATAAGACGACCCTTATTATAAGACGACCCCCCTTTTTCCAGATGTACCTTTTGGAAAAAGGCTTTTTGAAAAGCCAAATCTTCTTTTTTCTCAGTTATTTTCATATTGCATATTTTTCCTATTTTAATTTTTGTTTTGAAAGTATAGTAAAAACTGGTAAAATGTACCAACAATCACATAAAAAAAATATACACTTTAAAAAAAACAGGTAGCCCATCTGAATTAGGACATTTAGGCTATCCATCTAATAGTAGCCTACCAAAATCTTATTAACAGTAGAAGTTAAATCTTACTGTAGTCTTCAAATCTGGGTACTGTCTTGCGTTTTAAAATCACAAAGGGAGTTTGGTCAGGCTAACGTGACAGTCACGACTCATGCAGCTGTAAGGTTTTCTTTCTCTTGTTTTTACTTGCGATCTTTACAACACGCATTACATTACGTATTTCATGGCACACTCATTTTATGCGTATTTGGCGCCACCTATTGTTGTGGGTGTATTATTGACATGTCAAAGTCTAGACCCTGCATATAAGACGACTGCGTTTTTTCAGATGTATTTCCAAGGAAAAAACATTGTCTTATATTCGGGTCAATACGGTATATCGTTGGGTAATTATACTGTATATAAATTGCGGGCATCAGGGAGCCGCTACTAATATGCAGGGCTCTCATTTTACTTTCACTTTCACTTTCGAGATTCGCGGAGCGGCCTTACCTACCACACATTTTACAAGATTAGATATTTGTCAGTGGTGCTCAGTATATGCAAATCATTGTCCATTGTCCTATTAGTCATCTCTCCTTACTCTGTGTATGTGGTAAGTGGACTTTCATGTACTGTAATGTAATAGTCTACTGCTAGCAAGCGGCTAACCATGTCCCTTTAGTGGCTCCATAGAGCACGTTATTTGTTTTCCGTGCCTTTCTGCAAACGGATTCACGCTTCGGGCACACCCCCTAAAATCCCCGCCCCCCCCATGTCATCATCCATCACGATGTTTCACTGTAGACATCGTCCGATGCCAATTTGGTAGACATCACCCCAGATATTGAAATTCGCCAATAATATAAATCTATATTACTTTTACTACTTTTTAAAGAAAGAAAGAAAAGAAACATAAAATAAAACAAACTAAACTAAATAGTTAGCATGCTCCAACTGAAGTTATGTATTCTGTGAATTTCTTTACATCTTCATCAATATAATTTATTTTAGGAGGAGTTGGAGTGCATTTGGCCTGTCAGTTAAGGACATTGTTATTAAAAGAAGTTCCCCTTAGAAGTCTTGTTTTTTTTTTTTTTGGTAGCATTTTGTTTTTGTGAGTCATGGTTCTTTTGCTTATAGCTGATAAGGTCATATTGTAGAATTGAATCAGCATATTTTTCTGCATTTTTAAGGCATGGTCACATTTACCCTTGCGTGGCAGTTTCCCAGGCTAGGCAGGACCTGTGGTTGTGGACTGCCCACACAGAGGTCACTGGCAGACCAAGTAACTTGCTGTTTGGCCAGAGCTGTGATTTTATATGTCAAAGTTCAAAAAACTTTGATGTGAAATTTGTCTACCATTGGAAGTCCATCAGGGAAATTACATTACATTAATAAATTATTTTGTCATGCCAGGGTTAATGTGATTGAACCTTTATCCAAAATATCCTTTCCCAAATCAGATGTCCCTCTCTGTTAAAAACTCTCAAAGAAACATCCATGAGTGACCAGTCTTGACCAATTAATTTTTTTTTGCGCTTTCAATTCCTATTCTGAAGTATGTAGTTCATACAGCATGCTTAGTTGACAAAAACTTACATTCACTTTGATGAATATTTCTCAATTGTATTTTGTTTTTTTGCTGTGCACAGTTTAGCTTAAGAAAAAATCCCATGATGTGAAAGGGTGACTGTGTAGTTTTTGTGAGCTTTCCATACAGAAGTGTGACTACTTAAGGAACTGTACTGGCAGTCATCAGTGAAGATCAGCATTGCGTGCATTCAGACAGTGAGAGTGGCAGACCACTGCTGCCCATATTACGTGTGCTGACTTTGTACATGACAGGTGTGTCGTTGCTTTTTGAACACGTTGTGCTGCTTGCCGCTCTACTTTGTAGGTGGTTTTGATTCAATATTAAATTTTATATTCAAAGATAGTGTCAGTTTGAGGCAGTTTTGGTGACTTAACATTATAAACAGAATCAGGCAGTCTTTCAAGGCTTCAGCTTTTGCTTTTATCATGCTCTGCAGGTGCAGTCTTGGTTCGTTATGACAAGTGGCTGTGTGGAAGATGTCCACCCTTTCTACGACTGATATCACTGATGTTGGTCATGGTAAGACTCTCATTTTTCTTTTACTAGAATGTGAAAATGTTCACATACAGAGAGTGGATAAAAATCAGAAGTTGCCAGAACATATTTGACCACTTTAGTCACACCTATAAATATTTGAATGTCAATGCCTGTGGCTTTTATTTCTAAGAAAAATAACACACGCTTTACTTTACAACATATTTCATGAAAGGTTTTGTGAACTTGAGGAACTGACTTCATGTATCCACTAGAATCACCTTGACAACAGTAATTTAAAAGTAATTGCAATATTCAGTCAGAAAAGTGTTATGAGTTATTGTGAGATAATGTATGAATTTTATGGCATAAACAACAAAATATCAAACCTGCTAGACATTGTGTTAGTGTTGCTTAAAGGGGCTGTTCTGTCATAATTTTCTCACCCTTATGTTGTTCCAAACCTGAATGACTTTTTAATTCAGTGGAAACTAAAATAAGATATTTTGAGAAATTTCTCAGTGATTTTTTTTTTTTTTGCGTGATTAAAATACCATTTGTGTAAAGGTATGTTGCTATGTAGAGGTGTGGATAAAAACATATAAACCATTTTTAGGGTGTTTTCATGTTTGTAAATAACCAATTAACCAACTGATACATAAAAATATGGGTCATATGTGTTATGTTTATGCATGTTGTTGTTGGGTGTGTGATATGTAATAATCATCCATTAGAACCAGAAATTGAGCAAAATGTCTAAGGTTTTCAGCATATTTCCAACTATTTGGTACCTTGTTTCAATGACTAATCCAAAGGGCTCCCTGTATAATAATATATACATGCAAAACACAGCATGTGACATGACCAAAATTCATGTGTCTGCATGTGTATGCAATGCTATATTAAAAAGTATCTACAAAAAAAATCTAGTCATTCTTACTAATTGACTAGTTGATTGTTTTGAACGCCTATTTAATCAACCGACCCAGCCTTAATAGAACTGTGTGTTGTTGGTATGTGTGTACAGGGGACTCTCTGTGCTGTGCCAGTAAAGAGGGCCCTTCAGCAGCGACAGCAGAAGTGAAACAGGAGAATCTCAGTCAGACGGCCTCATACGGCACCTCACACAATGACCTGAACGACACGCTGCTCATGGAGCCCAGCGACATCAAGATGTACCCCACAGAGGACACACCTGTACCAGGTGAGATTGAACAAATGCAGGATACTTCTGGACTCTTTTCATAGATAATATACTTCACATTGCTTATAGTGTAAAAGGATTCAGATAATGTTGAGTTGAACTTTACCTATTGCATAAGGTGTGACACGTGACTTTTAGACTGTCAGTTTGAGTATGTGAATATGTGTGGGTGAACTGGCTTAACTGGTTAAGTAAACACAAATGCACTCATTCATGAGTTAGGTTGTGTGGTATTATTTCATGATTTATTTGTGAATGAGGCTTTGGATTTGCAAAGGTCATGAGTGTTTCTGTCTTGTGTATGTTTGTGCAGAGGGTCAGCCAGTCAAGAGAAAGAAAGGCCCTGCTCCCAAGATGCTGGGGAATGAGGTGTGTAGTGTATGTGGAGACAAAGCATCTGGCTTTCATTACAACGTGCTCAGCTGTGAGGGTTGTAAAGGTTTCTTCAGGCGCAGCGTCATCAAAGGAGCTCAATACACCTGCAAGAATTCGGGCCGCTGTGAGATGGACATGTACATGCGCCGCAAGTGTCAGCAGTGCCGTCTGCGCAAGTGCAGGGAGGCCGGCATGCTGGAGCAATGTGAGTGACACTCTTTGAACATCAAAGATTGAAACTGTTGAAAACAGTTAGGCTGCTTAATATTTTTGTAGAAACCATTATACTTTTTTTCAGGATTCTTTCATGAATGGAAAGTTCAAAAGAACAGCATTTATGTGAAATAGAACATTTTGTGACTTTAATGCATCCTTGCTGAATCAAAATATAAATTTTATAAAAAATAAAAAAAACACACATTTGGAACAGCAGTGTACCTTTCTTTTTCACCTATGTGTGGCTTTTTTCATTAAACATGAATGTCATAAGCAGTCCATACAGATGCCGTCAATCATTTATCTTATCTGTTATGATATATTCATATGACATTATGATCATGTAGTGCTTGTTTTGCTTATCGTTATCTCTCTGTCTATTATAGGTGTGCTGTCAGAAGAGCAGATCCGACTTAAAAAGATGAAAAAACAGGAAGAGGGGACGGCACGTACCTCTGCAGTGGCAACACCCGGCCCTGCCCCTGAGATGCCCCCTCTGGCTCCTGAACAGCAGGAGATGATCGAAAAACTGGTGGCCATGCAGAAACAGTGCAACAAAAGCTCTTTTCTTGAACGGCCCAAAGTCACTGTAAGTGCATTTAAGTGAGCTTTAAAAGTTTCATTTCAAGCGGACAAAAATAGTCATTTGTTGTTTTAAAATGGAATAGTCTTGACTGAAATCGTACTAGTCTGGTTTTTGTGAAGGCGGACTAACAGGCCAGTTAATACGATTGTAGCTCAGCTTTGTAAAGCATTTAATACATGTTTATTCAACTACAGTTGCCCTTTGCGTTGTGCGTTTGCTCAGAAAGAAGTGTATTTAATCCTTCAAATATCCAATTATGCATTGTGCCATATAGATCGAATCTTTCTGAAACTGTGATGCATTGATCCTAAAAGTTTACATCAAGATCTGTTGTTTTTCAGCCATGGCCACAGAGTCAGGACCCACTTAACCGAGAGGTTCGACAGCAGCGATTTGCTCATTTCACTGAGCTGGCGATCATGTCTGTGCAGGAGATTGTAGACTTTGCTAAACAGCTGCCTGGCTTCCTGGAGCTCACCCGAGAGGACCAGATCGCCCTGCTGAAGACCTCAACTATAGAGGTTAGACTTGACTGACCTTTAACACACATTGTTTTCGGTCGTGTTCTATTGCTGTTTTTTGTGTGCGCAGATGGAGCACTGTTCTTTGGCAGACTTGTTTCTGCTGTTATTTTGAAACACGGAGTGCTTAAGAAAAACTGCCACCTGGTGACAGATGTTGTGAAAAACCAAGCACAGCCTGTACTGCTTGTTTAACGTACCTGCTAAACTTTTGTCCTGTAGATCATGCTGCTAGAGACTTCCAGACGTTATAATCCAGCAATAGAGAGCATCACCTTCCTCAAAGACTTCAGTTACAATAAAGAAGATTTTGCCAAAGCAGGTACTGTATGAAATTTTATTCAAAAGTTTTAAACTTGCCTAATGTTTACAATAATGAAGAATATTATTTGTTACAGCTAGGGCTTGCAGGTATGTCAAATTTGCATCATTATTCTTTTTTAAAATAACTACTTTGTGAAATGTATTCTTATCATTAATAAAAAAAAATGTAAATACCTTTATTTTGGTAATATAGTCCACCCCTAGTTCAAGCCTTATGAATATTTTGTGTGGGTTTTATTTGAGACCTGTTTTTGTTGTTCATGTCCTAAAATGATCTCTGTCCTCTCTGGCTCGTCCGCAGGGCTGCAGTTTGAGTTCATCAACCCCATCTTTGAGTTTTCAAAAGGCATGAATGACCTCCACCTGGATGAGGCAGAGTATGCTTTGCTCATCGCTATCAACATTTTCTCAGCAGGTCAGTTTGACACAAGCACCAATTTTATATTGTTTGGCTTCTGGTGTGTCTTATCAGGCATTTATTTGGCCCTATTCCTGTTTAGAAATATCAGTATGTCCCATTTTCAGGGGTGACGAAATAAAAAAGCAGCAAAATAATTATGAGTACAATGAGTTTTATAACGACACAAAACCTCCTGCTATAGAAGAGTATTTGTATTCAGCTTGCTATTATGGATTTCTAATAATTAAGCCTTGTTTGAGTATCATAAAGGGTTTAATATGTTATGCTATGTTTTGAAAGGGGAAGCCATTTTTAATATCCCATTAGATTTAGTAGTAATTTTAAATCTCTAATTTGAGAAATGGCATCTGGTGTGCTGCTGCGTTATTTTGAGAGATTTTTAATGATCCATCCTTCAGTAATTCCCAAGGCACTTTCTCACAAAACAAATGAAATGCAGCATCATTCTTATTAATTTGTGTCAGTCACTCTTGCTATTCTTGTCTTGTCTTGTGTGTGTGTGTGTGTGTGTGTGTGTGTGTGTGTGTGTGTGTGTGGTGGGGGTCAGACCGACCGAACGTGCAGGATCACGAGTTAGTGGAAAGACTACAGCAGCCATATGTGGACGCTCTCCACTCTTACATCAGAATAAAACGACCCAACGTGAGTATGACTTACCTTAGAGGGCAAAAATAACACTTAAAGAAGAAAAATTAGTGCTAAAAGAATATTAGTGTTTTGTTATAGTGTTTGTTCATTTGTAAGTCATACAATACCATTCAAAAGTTTGTGGTCAGTAAGATTTTTTTTAATGTTTTGAAATAGGTCTCTTATGCTCACCAAGACTACATTTATTTGATTAAAAATACAGTAAACAGGGTTCCCACGCTTCTTGAAAGTACTTGAATTTCAGATGTATGGATTCAAGGCCTGGAAAGTACTTGAAAACAAACATAGGTCCTTGAAAGTGCTTGAATTAAATTTGAAATAAATTTTGTTTATGGCGCTATTTAAAAAATTGTCCTATATGTTCTGTCAAAGACCGAACAAGCGGCACTAATGATTGGGGGTGGAGATGGGGAGCGCGAAAAAAAACATATTATTTACTATTTACTTGTCTTTTTTAGTTCAAATAAGGCCATGTCCAGACGTACACGTGTATTTTTATAAACAGAGTTTTTCCTTCTAACGTTTTTAAAAAAATCTCCGTCCACATGAAAACGCAAACGCGTGGTCCATGAGAAATAGTCCTGTTTATCAATATTTTAGAAATTTAATTTGAATATTACCAGTACTGACTTCAATGGATTTCATTAAATTCCTTTGAACACGACTGCTCAAAACGGTCTAAATGTATGAAACCTACACATTCTAAACATTATTACTCTGAAATGAGGTCTTTCATGACACTACATATGCTGGGGTGTGAATTTGATAGGGTCTTGATATAAAATAAATGGTGCTTGAAAAAGTCCTTGAATCTGGTGTTCATGAAAGAGTGGGAACCCTGAGTAAAACAATAATATTGTGAAAAACATTTTTGTATTTTAATATATTTAAAAAAAATGTATTCCTGTGATGGCAAACTTAATTTTCAGTGTCACATGATCCTTCAAAAATCATTCTAATATGCTGATTTGGTGCTCAAGAAACATTTCTTATCATCATCATCATCAATGTTGAAAACCAATGTGCTGCTTATATTTTTGTGGAAACTGTGATCATTATTTTTCAAGATTTGTTTAATAAATACAATTTATTTTACATTCAAAAAGAAATCTTTTGTAACATTATAAATATTTATATAACATAATACATGTTATAAAAAAAATCTTACCCCAAATGTTTGAATGGTAGTCTATGTAAGATTATAGTAAATATATTAGTATTTTGTCATACAATTGACTATAACCAGTTTTATTGTAGTATTATTTATATACTATTATAACATTTATAAATATTTTAAATTAGCTTTTATTTTTATATTTTCAGTTTAATTTGTTTTATTGATTTTGTCATGTGCTTGTCACTTCTATTTCTTTTTAGCTTTTTTTAATCTCAGTTTTTCATCTATTTATATTTCATTTTATTTCAGCTTTATTTCAGTTAACAAAACATGATTTTAGTAGTTTTTGTTAACAATAAAAACACTGTATAACTGATGAGATTTTGCTATTTCTTTGTATTCCCAATCATCTGCTCATTAATCCCCACCAAAGGATCATCTGATGTTTCCCCGGATGCTGATGAAGCTGGTCAGCCTACGCACACTGAGCAGCGTCCACTCAGAGCAAGTCTTTGCTCTGCGCCTCCAAGACAAGAAACTCCCACCTCTGCTTTCTGAAATTTGGGATGTCCACGAGTGAGCCAGCGCTCCACCTCCAGGACAGAATGAGCCAGTGTCAGGAAAACATGGGTGGGCAGGGGTCCTCTACAGACAGAACACAGGGTCATGATGTCCTTAAGGGCTGAAATATCTCCCACTGTCACAAGAAGCCTGGTTTTATCATTCTCTTCCATGACTTCTATATTTTGGACCCAGTGGTCAGTGAGCTGCTTCCTTTGAATGTGCTATTGATAGACTGTATGGCCAGAAGTAGCTCAGGGACTGTTCAGAACAGGTGATGGTTATTTGACCATGATCATTTGGGCTTGGGCATCTGGATGGGTTTGGATTCAGAGACTGACTTGCTGGAGTGAGCAGCCACAAACAGAGTGGTCATGATTTTTTTAGTTGTTGTTTTTGTTTATACCTAATGTTTCCAGTACCAAAAGCTTTGAGCAGGTTTTGGCAATGGTTTCTACTTTCTAATTTACAGAAGAGGTTGTCTTGAAGGTTCTTCATTACAGAAATGTAGTTTATTTACAATGTTTTTGTGATTCCACTCTGACTGGTTGATTGGAATTTTTTTTTAACATGCATAGATCATGCACAGCAATGAGTAACACAGTCTTCTGTTAGTGCAAACTCATTCGCTCAGTTTTATAACATGATGTTTGACATGCATTTAGTCTCTTAATTAATGTTAAACCGCAATCTTCTGTTAGCATCCAAAGGTTTTTATGGACAAAATCAATCAGTGCTTTACCAGTACAAGCCATTCAGAGCCTGTGTTACACTGATCCAGCATATCACAACGTACACAAGGAATTCTGTTTTCTGCTGGTTGGAATATTCAGAAGAAGAACTGACAAACCGAATGGCCTGATTTTATGAGGTCGAACGTATTGCAGATGTATTCTGCACACCAACCCAATGTTTTGGAGTGGTTAAAAGGGCTTACCAGTGTAGCATATGGTTGGCAGGGATCGGTAAGACTCACTGGAGCCATTAAACCGAATCAGTGTGCTGCTCAACTCACAGCGACTACTGAGATACATAGATAGATAGATAGATAGATAGATAGCCTTCAAGTGTGAAGCCTTCTGAAAACTTAATGTAGACCTTGATTATTCCTTTTCCATTACATTATCATGTTTAGTTACTGCAATCTCCAACCTAATATGCTGTAGTTTCTCTTTTTTTGACTCGTCAGTTCTACTTGGACGGCTGATGTTGTTTGGCAGTTCATTCTTGAAAACTTAATATACATGCACAACCTAATTCTCAGTTTGATGCCTGTCTCGATCAATGTGTCATTTTTGTCCCTGAATGCAACACAAATCACAGATGAACAGTATAGTACTATATATCTTCCAAAATCAGTGGTTGAAATTGTCATAGAAAAGTCATAATTTGTCATAATTTTTCTAGTATCATTGTTCTGTTTAGTTCTATATACACCCATTCTTCAATGAGGATAGTTTCGTCAACTTGATTTACACATACTAAATAATTTAATTTTAATATTCCTTTTTGTGTGATTTTGAAATGATCTAGCAGGCTGTTTGAACACAGTTTTGTTGTACCTCATTTGTACATTATGATGATATTCAGATAGTATGAAAGCACAACTTAGAATAAAACCTGTCCCATCTACATCAAGAGTGATCGGCGATGTATGCGAAACAACCCTATTTTGGTATTAAACTGAACTGTATGACAGCAGTAGCTCTGAAAAAAGGGACTAGGCAAACGAGAGCTCTTTGTAATGTCTTATTATGCTCCGTAGCAATGCAAATACCCAGTGTGACCATGTCCAATTCAGGTTTTACTGATCTTAAAAACCACTTTTATGAAAAACATGGGTTGTGGTGAATCAATTACAGAAACTAACATTACAGTTAGCTATACAGTTGGTTTGCTGTGGCATTCTTTGCCCTGCCTGTGCAAATTATTGAGACTTTGTTTCCTGAATCAGATGCCCATTTGTATGTTTTTATACCACCTTTCTGTCAGCTTGTGAAATTGCTAAAGCACATTAGTTTTTCTCAAGCTCTTTTTGATTTCTGATTAGATGTGTCCAGGCTCATTTAAGTCATTTCCGATCTTTCACAAGGGCTTGAAAATACAAGGTGTGTTATTGCAGGTCTTTTACCTTCATCTGTTCATATTTCCCCAGTTGGCTGAGCAGCCAAACTCAGACAGTTCACATGAAACTTGGTATAAAACCCACTGTAAGACATGCATCGTTGAACCTCAGTGATCTTCCTGATGATTTGTCATTGCTTATCATCTGTTTGTGCACATATGAAGTGTGATGAGGGCATAGACAAATTCTAGTAATCACCATAATGAGCGTTTACTCTCGCTGCACTAAGCTTTGTTTTCTCCAAACTGAAATGATACTATTATTTTCGAACAGAATATTATTACATGAGGCAGAGTGTAATGCAAAGTTGATTGTGGTTCTAATTTATTTGTACCCTCTCAGCTCAGTGGACCTCATTGCTCTGATTAACATTAGTCTTCAATAGAGAGTCGTGGAAGAACATAGACAACATAGAAATGCAACCTTATGTTTTAACGCCTTAAGTCCTTGAATGTATACTGCTTTATATGTATAAATTAATAGTAGACTAAATTTATTGTTCTGTGAGAGTATATATTTATCTGATAAAAAATGCTGAAAAACTTAGATGACTTAAAGCCTATTCTTTATATTACCTAAAACAGGGAACCTCCGTATTGTTTGTCTTTTTATTATTCTGCTGTTTATTTAATAGATCAGGGTTGACCCTGTAAATAAATACTGAATCTGAGCTTACAACATTGGTGTCAGTGATCTGTCTATTAGCATTTGTGTTATGTAAGCAGGGCTATTTTCAGACACCAGTTGCTTGTCACATTCAAAATGGTTGTCATAGTAACGACACTAATTCGTGGAGATTCAGTGCATTGAGTTCCACGAATCTGAATGCATTATTTGTAAATTGACTGTTAAGATAAACATTTTGCACAATTTAGTATCTGTAATATCATATAAGCGTCTCCCAGCATCCTAATTTAAGGAAACATGAGCTTCCGACAGAGGCATACTGTGTTTGTTTACTCAATCAAACCCTCTGAGCGATATGCAAATAACCAGTCTCCACGTCATCAGTTTGCGCCTGTGCAATCTTACCATTTGAACCACACTCTAGCACATAATGAATGTTTTCACCTTTATCCTCGTTCCGACATGCCATTGTTAAATAAACGCCAGAAAATCGTTAGTTCACGTGTCGGACTGTAAGCCTAAACGTGAAGGCGTGTCCCCTCTAGATGACTGAATGGTTCAGTCCAGCCTCCGGCTGTATGCGGAACTCACGCTCGGGTACAGTAGTGATGGGAAGTCCGATTCTTTTCCCCGAATCGGTTCTTTTGAATCCTTCGTTTCAATGAACCGGTTCTTTTTTCTTCTCGTTCGTTATTTAGTATATTTTTATACCAAAAGCAATCTGTCAGTTGCGTTTGTGTGTGTGTGTGTGTGTGTGTGTGTGTGTGCATGAGCGTGCATACTGTAATCATTTAATTTGTCGCAGCCGTGATTCAGCGTAAAGTCACAAAGAATATATATATATTTTTATTTATAACGGCTATTCAAGTTATTTCGCCCTATCAATTAAACCATCTGTTCGCTCCGAATGCTCTTCCTAGCTAGAAATTCAAGCAGCGATTCCCTTTTCATTACTAATCACACGTCCGAAAGAGGCAGCTCTCTGTTCAGTGAGTCGGTGATGAGTCTAGAACTGCGCGAACCGATTCAGACCAATCCGTGTGTAAAGCGATGAGAACCGGTTCAGCGGATTCTTTGAAAAGAATTCCAAACGATTCCATGACGAATCGGACGTCGCTATCGTACAGTTTGGCAGCAGAGAGAGAGGAGGAGGACGAGCAGCGCTTATCTACAGGCACATACATCACTGCATCACTGACTGACCCGCCGCCACAGAACACGGATGTGCGGTCGTCGCGTCGTGCCACTGTCACAGCGTGTGTTGGCCATCTTCTGTAACGACGAACGCGTTGTGAGACGCTGTTTCGCCGCAGCAGGGCCACAGAAACACGGCTAAAGCGAGTTGCAGTGGCGTTAGCTCCTGGAGGTCAGTATCTCTTTTACTCCCATTCTCACGTCTAACAGTTTGCCTTATAACTGATATATGGTGCATATATGATGGTTTGCTCTGAAGCAGCGGTGCAGTGATCGAATGGATGAAGGTGTGTGTTTACGTTATAACGGTGTGGAAATGTACGCAGCTGGTTGTATACGCAGCTTTGACAGCTAGCTCATTGCTGCTATTTGATCCCGTTAGCTGCTGCTAGCTGCTTATCATTATTTGTCACTGTATAAATGTGTGTTACGCTGGATCTCAAAGACTTTTAAATGTCAGGAGTGCCTAATAACAAGGATGTCGATAGGCAGAGCTCTCATCATGATGTCCACATACTCAGTGCATTTGATGAGGCTGAGTGTTATTAACAGCAGTTTAACAGCACACCAGTTTCCACAAATGAACAGATGCACCCCTTTATTAGATTTTTGTAAAGTCCTCTACAGACGCCCATCTGTTTGTTCTCCAGAGGTCATAAGGACACAGGTTTTCTCTCCAGAGGGGGTTAGGGTGTAGTGCTGTAGTCATGTCATCATGTTGTCAAGATGATGATGATGTGACACATGGTAAGCTTGGCTATATCGTGTAGTGTCACCTCTCTCGATTAGTTTAAACATGAGCAGTAAACCTTTTGGGGGGCGCTTGAAATAGCTGTGACATCAAGCTGTGTGTAAGATGACTTGGGTGGTGTCGTTTCTCTCTTGGGTGAAATGTGAGATCTCTTTGCCTTTGTCAGTTCAGTCTGTTTCCTGTTTGCAAAGTATCCTCTTTATTCAGTGGTTCATGGAAGAATTGGTCTAGCTTATAAAATCATAAATATATTATGAGCACTAATTTGGGTGTAGAGGTATAATTCCGTTTATTTGTTGATTATGTCTGTTAAATGTCAAATGATATGTTCAAAAATCCTCTACAGGATTAGATCTGGACTAAATGCATAATTATATTCACAGCAATATGCTTTCATCTCTCTTATATTAAAGGGTCTGATGGGGGTAAGTAGTATAAGTGTCTGGATAAATTAATCCTGGGATTTGTCTCACGCTCTGTGATGCTTTGAAAACTGTATTGATAATGGCAGATGGAATCTGTGTGAACGAGTAATTCTCAGTTCCTGTTGTAAGTGGAGAGTTCATACTGCATTATGAATGAATGAGGCTGATGGGTTACGTGTCAGAAATTAATTTAATGTTAAATATTGTTTATCAGTATTTTCCACCAGGAATTGAATTTCATGGGCATTTAAGGGGGTGTTTATTTATTTATTTACACAAGCTGTGTGTTACCTTTTATGTCAATTTAAAAAAAAATAATGTCTGTATTTGAATAATCAGAATAGTTAAAATAGAATTTTAGGAAATAAATAGGGATGGCTCGATACCACTTTTTCAGAACCGATACCGATCCGATACCAAAAATTCTGAGTATCTGCCG
>NW_015552550.1:428409-434463 GCF_001515605.1 Sinocyclocheilus anshuiensis
TCTCCGACGACCCCTTCTCTCTCACACACGTCTCATTCGCTCCGGTTAAATAGTGCTTGTATTGCGCATTATTTTAGTCATTCCCGCAGGTTTCACGCTTATCCCAAATGTGCGCGCACCACCACTGATCTATATTACCGCGCTCAGTCTCAAACAGCTTGTGAGCCACAAATACCAAAATGAGTGGCTAACTGCGCTAAAACGTTCAAATACATACAAAATTATGTCAAAATGCCCGTCTTGGCGAGTGTCCAGTTAAACACAGTCAGTTTT
This sequence comes from Sinocyclocheilus anshuiensis, assembly GCF_001515605.1. NCBI lineage: Eukaryota > Metazoa > Chordata > Actinopteri > Cypriniformes > Cyprinidae > Sinocyclocheilus > Sinocyclocheilus anshuiensis. The sequence goes on from NW_015552550.1 coordinate 428,683, forward strand.
GGAACGTTAAATAGTTGAGAAAGAGAACGCATGTTGTGTAACAGTATATTGGGTCCGTGGATAAACTCTTAAAGGGACCGCAGTCCAATATTTCTGCTGCTGTCTGTCATGTTAATCAAAGAACAAAAGACAAAGAAAATCACTTTCTGCTCTTGACTGAATACGTTTTATAACTTTAATGGTAAACATTAATCTGTATTTAATTTTAACTGAATAAAAACTTACTTAACCTGAAAAACTTAAGTTTCATAGCTCTCTTTATTCTATTGCATTTATTTGCGCTGTTGTTTGCAAATTTTTTTTATTTGTTCTTATTTTATTACTGACTTTTTACTTGTGTTTAGACTTGTGCCGGTATTCGGTAATGCGATATATCCCGGTAATGAATATGCACGATATTGTTATCGTGGGCACTTCTAAATACCGTGAATAATTATATATTACAAATGTCTTGTGATCCAGCCAGATATCCGGTAGAAATTTACACGATTTAGAAACAGCACGAAACTCCAGCAAGATAAATTCCTTTTATGCAAAACCATTTATCTTTATTTACAGATCAAGTATAACATTAGGAACATTTAATCATCTTGGAGAGAGTTTCATCGTCTTGACTGTCGTAACCGAACGTGACACACAGTTTGAACGCTGAATGGAGGATGACAGACAGCCGCTGCGGAGAGAAGAGTTTACGTGAACTTGACTTAAATATTCATCTGTACCTCACATTAAACTATGGAAAAGCTTCAGAACACTTGAAATATAGTGCACGAAAACTTTATGGTGCTTTATAATGTTTTTGTGGCTTTCGTGGGGTTTAATAATAACACAGAATAGTATACGCACTATATCGGATTTGGATCGGTCTCTTCTGACTGATACCCTGATCCAGCAGAAAATGCCAGTAATCGGAGCGATAACGAAACTGAATATCGGATCGGCGCACCCCTAATTTTAAAACTGGTGAATTTAGGAGGGGAAATCACTGAATTAAATTGCAAATGGAAAAAAAACTGGCCTTACTGAAAGACTGAGATATTATTATATCTGACTTTTTGTAGACCCACCTTCCTTTTGTAAGTCACTCTCTTGTGATGGCTTATATTCTGAGTTTTAGGTGTCATCGTTTCATAAGAGCAGCACCGGAAGTTAGTGGATAATGGTTCTAACTAGCATAGCTATATTTACGTTTGTTAGTTGGGACAATGTTAAATTAAACCTGCCAGCTCATCCTTCAGCTCACTATGTGCTCGCAGTGGTGTTGTGCGAATGGCTCTGTGACTGTGCGTGCGTAAGCATGGAGTGGGCAAACTGAAGTGTCTGTTGCTTTGATCTGATTTGGCTACTGTGGAACCCTTGGTCCTGAATTGATTGAAATGGCCTCTCCTCTCCACACTTAATCCTGATTGATGTTTGTGTCCTGTCTTAAACATTTCATCTGTCACTGTGTTAGGTTTGACAGAGTGTAGTTTAAATGTACATGATGCACATTACAGATGAGTTGCAGTGAAGCTCATTTTAGAGATTACAATGCAATTGCACAGCCATTTCTCCACTTTGGGTGTGGTTCTGCTCTAGATCCTCAGAGAAAAAATAGAGATCATTATCAACAAGTTTTCAAATGTGACTGACTGTACATTATAGTGAGATTTCACTATTCCCATTAGGGGTGGGCGATATGAGCTAAAATTCATATCACGATATTTTACACTGTCCAGGCGATATCAGAGATTACAATGCAATTGCACAGCCATTTCTCCACCTTGGGTGTGGTTCTGCTCTAGATCCTCAAAGAGAAAAAATAGAGATCATTATCAACAAGTTTTCAAATGTGACTGACTGTACATTATAGTGAGATTTCACTATTCCCATTAGGGGTGGGCGATATGAGCTAAAATTCATATCACGATATTTTACACTGTCCAGGCGATATCGATATTATATTGCGATATAAGAAAAAAAAAATACAGGAAAAATATTTTAACCTTATAACTAGAAAAAGTGAGGGATTGGACATAGACCTGAAAAGTATTTTTTTATTGTGCCATTGTTTTTCTCCAAAAGTGCAAACGTGCAACATGAGGTAGGCCTGTATGAATTAAATATTGTGTTTGAGTTGGCCAGTGGTTCCCAAACTTTTTCTGCCAGGCCCCCCTTTTATAGAGAAAAATATTTTCAAGGCTCCCTCACCCCCTCTTTTTTTTTTTTATGCTTATGCTCACCAAGGCTACATTTATTTATTAAAAATACAGTAAACTGTAATATTGTGAAATATTGTCAATTTAAATGATCTAGTTGAATGTTTTAACATAGGCTACTGTATTCCTGTGATCAAAGCTGAATTTTCAGCATCATTACTCCAGTCTTCAGTGTCACATGATTCTTCAGAAATCATTCTAATATGCTGATTTGCTGCTCAAGAAACATTTCTGATTATTATCAATGTTGAAAACATTTGTGCTGCTTAATATTTTTGAGGAAACTATTTTTTCATTGCCGCGCCCCTCAGTTTGGGAACCACTGGAGTAGGCGATTTGTGCTCTATTAATTTGGTCTGTTACGATGCTCTATGTGTCTGATTACTAATGCCTGTGTAGTACGGCGTTGCACACAAGAGGACAAAAACGTTCAGCCTCGACTCTTTATCGTCATTTGTGTTAAAATTTGCAAAGCGTACCAAATTGAACAAAACTATAAATTTGAATTCATGAATATATAACGTTATCCATGGTATAGCATAATCCATATCATGGAACAACATAATACATTCACGTTAGTGAACTAGTCACATTCATACTGGTAGAGCGCCCACCCCTAATTCTAGGGCTGAACGATTAATTGCATTTGCGATAATATCGCGATATAATAATTGCATATTAAATCGCAATCGCAATATTGGTAAAAAAATACCGCAATTCGATTATTTTCCAAAATCGTTCAGCCCTACCTAATTCCCATAAATATTTAGTAGCAGCTGCCTGTGAGAAATCAAGCTCTGAGACTCTTTGAGCATGGTTTTAGCTATAGATTTAAGAGAAAACCAATGGGATTGCTGTATAATTTGTTTCTCTATTATTGATTGGCTGGTCTGATAGCACTGACAGAAATGGCTTATTTTATCTCGAGCACAGCAGTAGCTTGAGGGGTGTGCTGTGAGCATGTGTGCTGCCAATGGGTGGGATGGCTTTTTGCAATCAGCCTCTCTCCTACCACATGAACAAGTCTGAGTGATGCATTGCCACTGGTTTCACAGTTTACACTGTATTTCACCGCAACTGGACCTGAAATCTCATTGCAAATTGTGCAAACTCATTACTAGGCATGACCATGCTTCTGTTTAATGGAGCTCCTTGTCAGAATAAACACATTAGAAAATTAGGGGTACAAAACTGTTAATTTAGGCTTAACCACTGGCCTTGTTTTTTTTATATTGCAAAATACTGTGTTAATAAATAGGTTTATTGTGCATTTTCAGTGTGTTTTGTGGGTGAAAAATAGTGTTAAAACTGTACTCTCAGTGATGATGCTCACAGGCCTAGTGTGAATATGTGCACCAGCATAAATACATGCTGCTTATGCGTCACAGATGGATGTGTGAAACCGCCCTTATAGTTTGCACTTTTTTTTTATTTATGTGTGTTTCGATTTTGGACCGTTAGCCTTTGTGTACCTTTTGTTACTTTGTAGTCAGTAAGATGACTGTTGACCATCAGATCAGTGCTAATCTGTTTGAAGTGGCTCCTTTACTGGACATTTAAGATCCATTTAAGATTAAGTCAAGTTAAGAGACCACTCTTAAACCCTTCGAAAAAAGCCTGCTGCAAATCAGCTGTGAAAACCGGGGGTGCAAATCTGGAGAATTTCAAAAAGCTTCAGGGTGATGTTAACTCTACTGAACTCTGTGATATAACCTGCAGTCCATATGAGGACTGTTGAAATGTGGAAGCATTTGATGCGAAGTTTCTTAGAAAAGAGCATCAAAGACCAAAGTAAAATGTCATTTTTAGATTTTTAGATTTCTAGATTTCCTCTACAGGTCACAACAAACCGTATAACCGGCTTCATCCTGAGACATCTTTCGCTCTGCATGCTTGGTTACAGCATACCTTTCATTATGCTGGTGTATGTGTGTTTAAATGGAAACGTATTTGTCTTCTAGGTGGAGGAATAGTCTTTTATTTGCTTTATTGTCTTGAAGCAAATGTTTGGGAACATTTAGCTCTTGTAAAGATAAGACCTGTAAATTGAAACAGTAACTCAGCTTTTTACTTTTTTCTTCATTGTAGTCCAATGAAGAAAAAGTAATATGAAAGATTTTCATTGATTAGATTTTGATCTATCATTAAATGTCTATTTAATTTTAGATTTACATAACTAGATGTAATTGTCACAATTTGAAGAATAAAGAACAAAACCACACGTTAGCGGTAATGCTAATACAAATGTACAGAAAGAGCTGGTGCAGTTTCACAGCAAGAAATAATACTAGCCTAACTAAAACTTCTCAAGCTCACTGAAGACAGACAGTCAATAATAAAATAAGACCAAATTGCAGTAGCTAAAATAAATAAAATATAACAGATGAAATTAAATAAGCAGTGCCTGAGTTTTCAGGTATGTCTATCACATAAGAAATACTACAGAAATTGATTAATGGTGCTGTATGTAGGATTGACACCGAGTGGTTGAACTAGGTATTGCAGTCCAAATTCAAAATATTGGAGAGGGTTTTTTTTCACACGGCCCCACCTCCTCAGACTTGACGCACATGCAGGTTGTCAGATTGACGACACCAACAGGAACGAGCGCACTTGACGATGAATGGAATGAAATAGGCTGTGTTTTCCGCCAACTGGCAACCCGGGGTGACGAAATACAATTGAGTAAACTGGCAGTGGGTGGGTTTCACAGACCAAAACAGAGACCGACATTCTGGCCCGGAACGCACATTTTCAAAGGAGAATAACTGACTGTAGCATTGTTTTTCAGATAAACAAATATGTTAACTTAGCATGTTTCTTAAATATCTGCAAACATATTATGGTATTTTTATGCTTTAGTAGAGTCAAAAACTTACATACAGCACCTTTAAAGTAATCAAATGTAAAAAACAAAAACACTATAGTCTTCATTGTATAAATCAAATTTATTACATTTATTTATTCTTATTAAAGCTACAGAAGTTATTTAGTCAAGAGCAGTGAGAGATTTTCTCTTTGTTTTTTGTTTTTGATTAACACAGGGCACAAACAACAGGTATATTAGGTTGCTGTCACTTTAAGACCTTGTGCATGGATCCAATATATTGTCACATGTCCAATTGTCTACCAGCTATTTACACTAACTTAAGACTTAAGTTTATGTCAATATTTACCAAGACATCAAGTATTGACCCACCATCGCCCACCTAATTGCAGTGGTAGATACTAGAGGTCGACCGATAGTGGATTTTGCAGATACCGATAGCTAGGTTGGACCACACTGGCCGATACCGATTAATTAACAGATAGTTTTTAAAATGGATACTGAGCAAAAACTAAAATAATACTTTATTAAAAAAAACAGTACTGAACCATACTAGTAGTAGTAGTAATAATAATAATAATAATAATAAAAATGTTTTTGTCGATAACCGATAGTTCCAGCAATCAACTATCGGCGCCGATTAATCGGTAAAACCGATACATCGGTCGACCTCTAGTAGATACTAGGGCTGTGTATCACCAGCAAAGTCACGATACGATACGTATCACGATACAGAGGCCACGATACGATACATAT
>NW_015552550.1:434931-439974 GCF_001515605.1 Sinocyclocheilus anshuiensis
CTAAAGCAATTAAATCCACAGCTTCACTGTTAATAGAGAAACGCGGCAAAGCGGTGGTAATTCATACATACACAGCCTCTCTCCCTCTCTCTCTCTCTCTCTCTCTCTCTCTCTCTCTCTCTCTCTCTCTCTCTCTCTCTCTCTCTCTCTCTCTCTCTCTCTCTCTCTCTCTCTCTCTCTCTCTCTCTCTCTCTCTCTCTCTCTCTCTCTCTCTCTCTCTCATAAATGAACACTCGATGAATTACACTTTTCTGAGAATAGAATATTGAAGTGGAGATCACTAAATTGCAAGCTTACTGGTGTTTTCAGAGAGCAAGCGCGTTTATCCACAGTGGAGAGAGAGCGCGTACATATGGTTGCCAGGTTGACAAAGATAAGTAACACACTTAGCATACATTTCCATATTGCGCAAGTGTGAAGCTCTGTTTTGGGGATTACGTCTCTTTATATCAGGCAACCCAGTTGTGTTCCTCTGCGGCCAGATTAAACCTTGCTGTAGCCTGTATATTCTGCTCTATTCATTATTTTTTTAGAAACCTTGCACTTTTCTACTCTATTTTAAACGTTGTTCTTGTATTCAAATTAAGCGCGGTCCACTGCAGCGCACGTGCCACAATATCGATACAGGGACAGCTGTATCGATACTCGTATCGTCAAATCTCTGTGATGATACATCGTCGTATCGATGTATCGAACACAGCACTAGTAGATACATGCATAACGACATGTTCAGACAATGAATCAAATAATACAAACAGTTTAGGGCCCTATGATTTCCGCAATGCACAAAATGTGGACGGAATTGCGGATTCCAGTCATAAAAATGGAATTTACTGTATAACGCGGAATGTCACGGAATTTGTCAAAGTTTGGATGAAGTAATTAAAAGTAGGTCATTTCACTTTAATCAAATCATGATATGGACTAGTATCTGTAAATATTAAGCAGACGCGCGGTTTCATTTACTACACATACTGAAGCGCGCGTGACGCTCGCAGTAGTTTCAGTGTTTTAATAAATTGATGCTAAATAAGTTTCATGATTTAATTAGTTAGACATGCTTTTTGATTAATGAAATTTAATTTAGGCCTACCCATTAGAAAGGAGTCCAGAAAAAACAAACAAACAAAAAAACTGAATCTAGGAAAAAAAAAAAAAAAACTGAATTTGAAAAAAAATAAAACGGAATTTGGGAAAAAATCTAATGGATTTCATAGGGCACTAATAGTTGTATTGCTTGTCAGGGTGGTCAGAGGCGATGTGTTTTAGTTTGTGTTCATTAGGTTAGTTGATTATAGCCTATTACATCTTAAATCTCATATGGTATTTGAAATACCTGTTTTGAAATATTTTGTTTGTGTGTTTGGCACAACACACTGGCTCTGAATCTCTTAAATAACAGTCAGAAGCAGCATCCAGCCTCAGGCCTCAGAGAAAGCTTTTAAGGGACATGTCCCTTAAAAAATAATGTCCTCACTGACTGATTCAAGAGGAAAAACGTGCTCCGTGTTTGACGTCCTCTTTCGTTCTCCTCACACTGATAAAATTTGATACTTTTCAGTTGTTTCCTGGTTGGTCAGGTATGCTTCACTCTAATGTACAGCAGCATATTAACATCTGTCTCTGTGATCTTTGCAGTCATACTGCAGTTTAGTTGAGTTTCGATTATTTAACAATTTTGTGCCAGGACTTTCTGGAACGCATGAAAAGCCCTGAAAATCAGTCAGATCCTTTATAAACTATGAAAGGTTTTCTCTGAGTGCACTGCTGTGGAGAACTGAATGCAATTGCTGATTTATGATTAGCTAAGTCATTTGTTTGTTCATTTCTCTGGATGGAAAGAAGCAATTAGCCTTGCTCATTTTTGTCTTGCTCATGCTCGTTTTATTGGCCAAATGTTGTTCATTGTCTTTCTGTGTGTATTTTGATTGGGACAGTGTATTGTCTGTTTAAAATAGCCATCACAGCTGTGCTCATGAAAAGAGGCAGCATTGGTTTCCACGGTGACCGTGTGGAATCTCATTACCCGAGGCTGATTGTAGAGTCATGAGGCAGACACACTATGATTGACAGGGTACGAGATCATGTCACGTTTTCCATAGACACATATAAACGCATATGTTCCCTGGAGGTGATGAGGTCTGGGATTTGTTCCACACTGCCTAATTAACAAGGTAGTTAAATAAAATAGAGTGCACATAAAGTGCGTCATTATTTTTTTTTTAGCTCCGTATTATTGGCTTTGGATTAAATATGTTATCTGAGATGCTTTAGGAAAGTTATAACACAAGCTAAAGGAAATGTGTTTCTTTGGTGTGTGTACCTGCAAGAAGCAATACTATGATGCTTTGCTTAGCTCTGGGAGATTTTTTTCATAATTTTTTTTTTTAATTGCTGCTAATTATTAGGTAATTAAATCATTATTTATTTGGACATCCTCATGAGCTTATTGCAGATCATCATTTCATGTTTCAAATCATTACCTTGTACACATTTTGGTAATTGTACCTGTAACCAAATGCTAAACCCATATTCACATAATTTTCTAAAAACTAAAAAAGAGCCATTGATATATTAATTTGTTTAGGAAATAAAGGTAAATAACAGCATTGTTGTGAAAAAAGATTGTTTACTTTTATATACAGTATATACTTTAATTTTCCCATTAAAGTGCTGTTGAAACTCAAACTGTGTAAGATATAGGCCTACTAAACCCACAAACCTGAAACCTGTTACCTGAAAATGTTAGTTTAGTTGTTTGACATTTGAAAATACAGTAGTTGTTTATAGACTGATGTCTATAGACATGTTCACATGTAAGTCAAGTTCATCTATCTTCGTATGTCTTAACAAGGAAAGATATGTCCCAATGCAGTTTACAGTGAAGTGGTTGTCATTGGCTATAAAAAAAATCCAGCCAGGCTTGTAATTTGAATGTCTTGTTAGATTAGTGAAAAAATGTAAATTACTTTGGAGGTCTAAATGAGTTTCCGAGAAGTGAAACGTACCAATTTTTCTGTTGGAAATGTAATTGATTAAGAGTATTCCGTTTTGGTGTTCCTCTGGCAAAGTACAAATGTCCTGAAATAAATAAAGTATAATTACTCATGTACTTTTACATCCCTGCATCAATTTAAATGTCTGTTTTTAGGCATCCCATAGCTCCTAGAAGCCTCCGCTCCAAGTGCAAGTGATTCATGTTGGGTCAGTTGTGAGAGCTGTGATTTAAGAAAAGAACAGCTTGGAGGTCCTGGTGTCAAATGAGCTGGGTGATGCTTAGAGGAAGAAACAGAGGCGTTATTGATGTCTTAGTCATAAACCATCCGTCTTCTCACCTCCCTTCCACCACTTCTTCCTCTTCCTCTTCCTCTCTGAGCTGTTGAGAGTGACGGAGGAAGAGCAGAAAGTGCCACTCCAGCAGAAAGAAGAGGCTACTAATCACAGTGTGAACGCTTCGGCTCCTGTCACACCAGAGATTAATACATCCTTTGGACAAGGCCAGACTTGCTGACTGGACTAGTCATTCAAAAGCAGTTTGAGTCAAGGTTCAAGATGAAGATTTGTTTCTGTTCTTTCCAGAATTAAAATGTTCTAGAGGATCTGGCTGAGTGTAATAGACTTTGAGGATAGCAGCATTTCCCATCATGTTTTGAGGAATGTTCAATTAATTCTTATGAATTAAAAGTATAGTTCACCCAAAAATTAAAATTACCCCATGATTTACTCACCCTCAAGCAGTGGTGTAATGTAACAAAGTAATAATACTTCGTTACAGTACTTAAGTATATTTTGGGAGTATTTGTACTTTACTTGAGTGTTTATATTTCAGCCAACTTTTACTTTTACTCCACTACATTTCCTAATTCAAATGTATACTTTTACTCCGATACATTTCCTCCAAGCATATTCGTTACTTCTCATATTCGTTACTTACTACAAAATAGTCAGAAGTCAGAAGAACACGGCCTGCAGGAAAGCAGGTTTGACGAATCAGTGGTCTGGCGTCTGCAAGTTAGACTCCTAAAAAAAAAAAAAACACCTTTGCTCATGTGCAAACAAGTGCGCGCGCAACCGCGGATGATTCATTTTCCACTCGTCGAGTCTGGGGTGTGCGATACATAGCATCGTCTGCGATAATATGGTAAGTGTTGTTGTAATGATGTGCGATCTGACATTATCAAGTAGGCTATATCACCAGATCACACACAGAGAGTGTATGCACGTTGATTTTATTAGTCTATTAAAACTAAAAATTCCAGGCATTCTCAATTGTAGACGGCAAAAATGCTTCTGTATGCTTTTTATATTTATATAATTGAATATAGTTAACTTAATCTATATCACACAAAGAGTACCGTTTTTCTGCAGATATCAGCATGAACACATTTAATAATCATTTTATACAAGTTCAGTAAAGCAATAGATGACTTACATTTTAGAGGTAATATTGCTTGTTTTTGCTCAATTTTGCCAACGAAAATAGTTCCAAATAGATCACAGCACTGTTTTGCGTCTGAGCAATGGACGGTGTTTACTTATTGAATGAATCAGCTGAACGAACCGGTTGAATAAATGATTCAGTGATTCCCTCATTAACACAGTCAAATGCTTTGTTTCTGAATGAATCAGTCGTTTGAATGAATCGGTTGAATCTCAATGACTCACTCATTAACAGTCCGTTGCGGTCACCTACTGGCGGTTTTCATTTCACATTTAGTCATGTTTTAAATAATTTAAAATATCAGAATTGAACGTTTTATGTTAAAAACAAAACATTATTTATGCATCTGTAACTGCAGGTTAAATGCATCCATGTCCCCGCTCTGAGATACATTAAACTGTGTAAATCTAAATGCATCTAAATGCTATTTCAGATGCAGATTCCAGAAATGTTTTCTTATGTTGGAATGAAAGACACTACCAGATGTAGTGCTTCTTATTCTTACACAAAAATACAAAATGGAAGAAAGTTAAAACTGAACACAATATTGCTACTCAAGCTGTGTATGAACATTTTATATATATATATATTATTTATTTTCT
>NW_015552550.1:440058-444730 GCF_001515605.1 Sinocyclocheilus anshuiensis
TTATGTTAAAAACAAAACATTAGGCCTATTTATGCATCTGTAACTGTGGTTTAAATGCATCCATGTCCCCTCTGAGATACATAAGCTGTGTAAATACATCTAAATGCTATTTCAGATGCAGATTCCAGAAATGTTTTCTTATGTTGGAATGAAAGACACTACCAGATGTAGTGCTTCTTATTCTTACACAAAAATACAAAATGGAAGAAAGTTAAAACTGAACACAATATTGCTACTCAAGCTGTGTATGAACATTATATATATATATATATTATTTATTTGCTTCTTTTTAATTTTGCATTTACTTGTACTATTACTTTCAATACTTAAGTACATTTAAGATTAAAAAAATACTTTTCGTACTTAAGTACAATAAATATCACATACTTTAAGACTTTTACTCAAGTAATATTCTAAACGGTGACTTCAACTTCTACCAAAGTCATTTTCTGGTAAGATATCTGTACTTTTACTTGAGTATGGCTTTCAGGTACTTTATACACCACTGCCCTCAAGCCATCCTAGGTGTATATGGCTTTCTTCTTTCAGATTAATACAATCAGAGTTTTATTTAAAAATGTCCTGGCTCTTCCAGTCTTTATAATGGCAGTGAATGGGTGTCATTATTCAATAGTCCAATAGAAGTCCAATAAAGCGCATCCATCCATTATAAAAAGTGTCTCAGACTGCTCCGGGGGATTAATAAAGGCCTCCTGAAGCGAATCGATGCATTTTTGCAAGAAAAATATCCATATTTAAAACTTTATAAACAGTAATTTTTAGCTTCCTCTAACTGTCTAACTTTTTCTTTTATAAAATGAAATAATTATATGTAGAAATGTCATGCCTTCATAACCAGCATTAGCTGTGACCAGCAACAACAGTGAATATTTAGTTAGTGGACAAGTCATGTTAGTTTCTTTGCACATTTGCAGAACTGCATTGCAGAGCACTTCTCTCTCTCTCTCTCTCTCTCTCTCTCTCTCTTAATAAACTCAAAGTATATTTTTAGCTGGGGTGCATGAATCTTGACAAATGAACTTGAAGCTCCACTGTAGAGTGAGTACCAGTGTTGTTGACCCTGATGAGATGCTGCTGAATGCAGAAGTCCTTGTTTTGTGAGCCATATGCAGTTACATAATATTGCATAACACCATCTCAGCTCTGAAGGGTTCTGCTTTTAGGGCACATGAGTTTTATTTAAAGGGGTCATATGATGCGATTTCAATTTTTCCTTGCGCTGTCAATCGCCAGATCCGCTTTCACCGTGGACGAAGCGGTGTTCAGCCCGGGGTCGTCAAATGTGGTTGCCGCAAGCCTTCTTCGTCGAATTTGCCGGGCGCCGTGCCCACTGGATGCAACAAATGCCTCGTTTGTAATGGGTTTTTATTGGGCAACGCAACATCATTTGACCCCTTTAAAGGGCATCTATTATGCTTTTTTCAATTTTACCTTTTCTTTAATGTGTATAGCTGTTTGTGCATGCAAACAATCTGCAAACTTACAAACTGTACAAAGTCCTTGCCAATAGGAGTTAATCTCTCTAACAGAAAACACTTGCCTGAAATGCTTTGTTTGTAGTCCTGCCATTATTTACATGACTTAGCTACATCACCCTGTTACACATTTGCATAATGTGCCTACTGGCTGCTTTGGTCCACCTTCAAAGAACAGTTTGGTAAGTGATGTCGAGGATACACTGTTTTTTTTTTCACTGCAAGGGTAAAAAAACATTATTTCATTGTTTGGACTTCCAATACCAAGGCCTGAATTATCGTAGATATAAACTGTTTACAGCTGCTGATGAAACCTCAGGAGCTGAAACCTGATAAGTAAGGGCCATTACATTTCCAGACAGAGAGTGACTAGAGGTGCTGCAGTAATGTTAAAACAAAAAAATTTTTTTTTCTTAAATCATGTAAATGCATTCTAGTAGACACCAGAAATAAAATCATGAACTTATAAATAAGCATAATATAGGCTCGTTAATTCTGGGCTGTGATGTAAAGAAATTACCTCAAACCATTAGGCCTAAACTCCTGAAGCAAAGGTAATGCAATTGTTTGTCAGATGTACGGTGCAGGTGTCTGCCTGTGTGTTAGAGCATGATGGAAAACTCTCTGCAGTGTAGAGTATCCAGAAATTCAGGTAAGAACTGACCAAGTTTTGGGTCAGTACAGAGAGAAAAAAACACAGACACTGCGGTGAGACAGAAGGAACTGCTTCTTAAACGCCATCTGGTGTCATAGTTATTGTTCTGTTTACAGCCTTTCAAGACTGTCTTGATGTTTGCTTAGTTAACAGAGTACATTCATCTAGAAATGTCTTGCTTGAGTAAATTGCATCTTGAAATAGATAATATATCAATTTTTCTAATTATAAACTTCTAACAGGTAGTGTTGTCACGGTACCAAAATTTCAGTATTCGGTACCAATACCAGTGAAAATCCACGGTTCTCGGTACCAATTTCGGTACCAAAGCAAAACCCAGGGGCTAAATATCACGTTAATGGGGTCGTTTTTCAACATGAAAACATGAAAAACAACCCGCAGCAACAGTGTTAAAGCAGCCCAATTCCGCGGGAAAACCGCGGACCTGGCAACACTGGAAGAGGATAGCTTTCGGATCGCCATCAAGAACCGGTACTTAAGAAAACCTGGTATCGTACCGTTTTCATTTTTTTTAGTACCGACTTGGTACCGAAATACCGGGTCTTTTGACAACACTACTAACAGGTTTACTGAACAACAGTTATGTTAGTTAAAAAAAATTGTGCATAGTATGTGTACAGTACTATGCACAATTCAAGTTCAAGTCAAGTTGCAATACCAAACATGACCACATGGAGATACCAAAAAAAAACAAAAACAACCAAACGCCTTGGGCTGACTGCATATTCATACTACAGTACACGGATCCATTCAGAATGACTAAACACTGCAACATACACATGACAAATCAAAAAATTTCCTGAATGTGTTTGGAAACAGCGTGAATGTGTCTTTGCATAAATACAATGTATGATCTGTGTGTCAAGAGCACTCATACACAGTTTGTTTGTTTGTGCATCAGTATATCAGACTCATGCGTGCTTACTGTACGACTCCTGCACGTAACTGCAACGTCTTTACCTTAATTATAGTCCTCAACCATCAAAACTTTAATAAAGAGAAGCTGTTTGCTTTATCCAGCCGAGAAAACATAGTTTGTGAATCATACAGCGGGGGGATGTTTTGATGTTCCGTTCAGTCTGTATTTCTGTGTTAAATTATTTTAACGTGTTGGAAGGATTTTATAATTAATCGCATGCATTAACGTTGACAGCCCTAGTTGTAAGTGATGTTAGCCTTTCTGGAACATCTGCCAGACTTAACTACTGAATTAGACACACCCCCTTCTTACAAAACTCCGCCCTTCCAGGATACCATTGTAACATTGCAAGTAGAAAAAAAAAACAACTAAAAATTATTATGAAGCTGAAATTGCTTCTTAACCGGAATGATCCTCTATTATCTCAGCTTAATGCATTTCATAATTGGGCTCCCCTGTGACATACAAAGTGATTGATGGACAGTCAGAAATAGGTTCTGAAGACTCCAACTGCATTTCTCTGTCAAATTTTTTTTGCAGTTTATAAAGCCTAGGGCTGTCTATGATATTTTAGGACAACTATTTCAGTGATACTGTCAGGAAACGGGGATATATTTTGAATGGCATTTTATCCAAAAATCACTTGCAACACCTTCAAGCTTGGCAGTAATGCAAATGCAGACATCTTTGTTTCACTGCAGAGCAGTTGCTGTGTGATGGATTACGTCTATAATGTTCGCTGTTACTCTTCCACAGACCCCGTTCCTGCACACCACAGACCGCAATGTTTGGACGCTGCCTGCCTCGATCAGCCAACTCCTAGTTCTGCTGCACCTGATTGGACTGCCTGCCTGAGAGCTGATCGTTGCTACAGTTGCCATGACTTAGAGACACTCCTGACACAGAGATGGAGAAAAAGAAAGTGTGCCCTCGTCTCCTGGACTACCTAGTGGTAGTTGGAGCCAGGTAAGGGAGATTGTTGAATGGAATGTGGGCGTTTTTGTGTGTATACAGCTCAGACATAGGTTCTATAGGTGCTTTTTTTTTTCAAATTGTTGACAGGGGAATTGAATCACAGGTGAACTGATTGTGTGTTTTGTTTGTATGTGACCTGTGCAGGTGTATTCCAGGTGCCCGGCCTCAGGTGTACACTGTCAGTTAATGTTAAATGTGGTTGTATGTTATCATGATGAAGTTTGGTGTGGTTTTGACAGCAGATCACAATATACTGGATAAGAAAAGGTGGAACCTGGGAAATATGTTTGTGGAGGAGCCCTTCTCAAACTTCCAGCCTTAAAGGGGTCATATGATGCGATTTCAATTTTTCCTTTCTCTTTGGAGTGTTACAAGCTCTTGGTGCATAAAGAAGATCTGTAAAGTTCCAAATCCCTACTCCCATAATCCTGGGTTTTATAAACAGGTGTTTGAATGGGAGCTGCAAGGAGTTTGCGAGATTGTTATGGAAATATAGAATTATAGACCATTTATAATTAAAACAATATAATTAAAAAAGTTAAAGGGGTCATATGATGCTTTTTTAAAGATCATTATTTTGTGTATTTGGTGTAACAGAATATGTTG
>NW_015552550.1:444893-447396 GCF_001515605.1 Sinocyclocheilus anshuiensis
CACTCACACTCACACTCACACACACACACACACACGCATGCGCACGCACACGCACTTACTGCTTTTGCTTTCGCCTAGAAACACACAGCGTCTCCCTGACATGGCTGCTTCAACACTAACTGCGGTTACTGAAACCACGCCTTCTTTCTTTGCGTGCACATTTGGGCGGCATTATGCAAATATTTCCACATAGTGAGGTAGATATGTGGGGGCATGTTAGAACGAGCCGTTTTAGGGGGGCGTGGCAGAGTCTTAAATTTGATAAAGAATATCTCTTTGGTTTTGAGACTTTAGTCTTTGCAACTTTAGGGATCTTATCTATGCACAATCAGCTTGTAACACTCCAAAGAGAAAGGAAAACTTGAAATCGCATCATATGACCCCTTTAAAAAGTAAAACTTTTAATATTTCAGAAGTGAGAATACAAAGATGTTGTAAAATTATTTCATGGCAAAGCTGAATTTTCTGCAGCCATTACTCCAGTCTTCAGTGTCACATGATTCTGATTATCAATGTTGAAAACAATTGTGCTGCTTAATATTTTTGTGGAAGCCATGATGCTTTTTTTCAGGATTCTCTGATGAATAGAAAGTTCAAAAGAACAGCATTTATTTGAAATAATAAAAAGTCTTTACTGTTACTTTTGATCAATTTATTGCATCTTTAATACAATTATTCTTTTCTTTAAAAAAATCTTACCAACTTTTGAAAAGCAGTGTATATATAGCCATTGCACATTACTTGACACAAAGTGCATAAAAGAACAAGCACTGGGGCTGAGAAAAGCTAGAGATCTGTCTTCCTGTCTCTCACTTCAGTCTTTTTCCCTTAATCAGGCAACCCAGCAGCGACAGCGTGGCACAAACACCTCAGCTGCTGAGGCGCTATCCACTGGAGGACCACAATGAGTTCCCTCTGCCCCCTGACGTTGTGTTCTTCTGCCAGCCTGAGGGCTGCCTGAGCATCCGTCAGCGCCGGGTCAGCCTTCGTGACGACACATCTTTCGTCTTCGCTCTCACCGACAAAGATTCAGGTGTCACTCGCTATGGAATCTGCCTCAACTTTTACCGCTCTTTCCAGATTCCAGAAGGCCGCCCACGAACTGAAGGAAAAGGTCAGAGCTCATTTTGTAGCGGTTTTATGAGGCAGAAGGCAGAACTAATCCTAATTCAACTGATTAGTGGCTTGGTGTTGACAACTAACCATTTGTAACCCATCTTGAGCATCACATATGTATAGTGATGTGATTTTTAAAATGCAGACAGAATCCAATCATAAAATGGAATCTCCGTCTCACTATATGAGGACATTTCATATGAACTTCATCTCCAGAGCTGCTCTGAGAACATATTAATGTAATCAGTTAATTGTATTTTAAAATAGTAATTAAATTGTTATGGTTGTATGCATTTAATTGATTATCACAGTTTTTGATAATACATTTGTATTAAATTATAAAACACAGAATCCAAAAAAAATTTAAACATAACAGAATTTCTGGAAAAATAAAATAGACAAACAAAAAATTATATTTCATAGAGCACTAATAGATTATTAATAAGATTTATTAATTTGATTAGACATCCGTTTTGATTATGAACATTTTATTAAAGGATTAAAATAGAATCCAGAAAAGGTAAATCGGTAAAAGCTGAGAATTTGGGAAAAAATTTAATGGATTTCATAGGGCCCTTCTTATAGCTGTAATGGTGCAGTCACTACATAATTTCTCCTTAATATTTTTCTTTATACAGGAGAAAAGCCCCCTCATACAGACTCTGCAGTGGAGGCCACAGAGAAATTTGACCCCTCCACATTGACTCTTCCAGGGGAATCTACGCTGCCCCCTGCAGGAGATGGGACATTGCCACCAGGCGAGCCGGGCAGCACCGGAAAATCTCCACGATCCAAACACAGTGGTCGACTAGCACCACAGAACCGGAACAGCACATTAACGTCTCTGTGCATTCTGAGCCACTACCCCTTCTTTACTATGTTCAGGGAGTGTCTGTACATCCTCAAGCGCATGGTGGACTGCTGTAGCCAGCGGCTCAACCAAAGACCCGGTGCTGCTAAGTCCACACAACGGTGAGAACAGCCTTTATTCTTTTCTGTGAAGTATGCAGTTATGTAACATTACCCTGAGATTCAGCAAGATAATATTTGTGCACCGAAGCAATGCCTAGTGACTGCAGTGTTTTGCAATATCATACAGTAGATGTGTAAGTGTCAAATACGGTGGTGCTGCCAGAAGATGCTATCTCTGCATTACACCGTCACAACTGGCAACATTCTCCCTCTCAGTTTACAAATCCTGTTACTATCTCCGTTTTTGTTTATTCCTTTGAGTTAATTCACACAAAAACACACACACACACACACACAAATATTCTAGTGATGCAATGAAAAAAAAATTCTTGACAGAAACCCAACATTCTGCACTCACTGCGTCGAAATCCAAAAGCATTTGTTTGAAATTACTCAATTTTAAATACACTGTAGA
>NW_015552550.1:454769-459690 GCF_001515605.1 Sinocyclocheilus anshuiensis
CACATAGTGAGGTAGATATGTGGGGGCATGTTAGAACGAGCCGTTTTAGGGGGGCGTGGCAGAGTCTTAAATTTGATAAAGAATATCTCTTTGGTTTTGAGACTTTAGTCTTTGCAACTTTAGGGATCTTATCTATGCACAATCAGCTTGTAACACTCCAAAGAGAAAGGAAAACTTGAAATCGCATCATATGACCCCTTTAAAAAGTAAAACTTTTAATATTTCAGAAGTGAGAATACAAAGATGTTGTAAAATTATTTCATGGCAAAGCTGAATTTTCTGCAGCCATTACTCCAGTCTTCAGTGTCACATGATTCTGATTATCAATGTTGAAAACAATTGTGCTGCTTAATATTTTTGTGGAAGCCATGATGCTTTTTTTCAGGATTCTCTGATGAATAGAAAGTTCAAAAGAACAGCATTTATTTGAAATAATAAAAAGTCTTTACTGTTACTTTTGATCAATTTATTGCATCTTTAATACAATTATTCTTTTCTTTAAAAAAATCTTACCAACTTTTGAAAAGCAGTGTATATATAGCCATTGCACATTACTTGACACAAAGTGCATAAAAGAACAAGCACTGGGGCTGAGAAAAGCTAGAGATCTGTCTTCCTGTCTCTCACTTCAGTCTTTTTCCCTTAATCAGGCAACCCAGCAGCGACAGCGTGGCACAAACACCTCAGCTGCTGAGGCGCTATCCACTGGAGGACCACAATGAGTTCCCTCTGCCCCCTGACGTTGTGTTCTTCTGCCAGCCTGAGGGCTGCCTGAGCATCCGTCAGCGCCGGGTCAGCCTTCGTGACGACACATCTTTCGTCTTCGCTCTCACCGACAAAGATTCAGGTGTCACTCGCTATGGAATCTGCCTCAACTTTTACCGCTCTTTCCAGAAGGGCCACCACCGCCCACGAACTGAAGGAAAAGGTCAGAGCTCATTTTGTAGCGGTTTTATGAGGCAGAACCATTTTGTAATCCTAATTCAACTGATTAGTGGCTTGGTGTTGACAACTAACCATTTGTAACCCATCTTGAGCATCACATATGTATAGTGATGTGATTTTTAAAATGCAGACAGAATCCAATCATAAAATGGAATCTCCGTCTCACTATATGAGGACATTTCATATGAACTTCATCTCCAGAGCTGCTCTGAGAACATATTAATGTAATCAGTTAATTGTATTTTAAAATAGTAATTAAATTGTTATGGTTGTATGCATTTAATTGATTATCACAGTTTTTGATAATACATTTGTATTAAATTATAAAACACAGAATCCAAAAAAAATTTAAACATAACAGAATTTCTGGAAAAATAAAATAGACAAACAAAAAATTATATTTCATAGAGCACTAATAGATTATTAATAAGATTTATTAATTTGATTAGACATCCGTTTTGATTATGAACATTTTATTAAAGGATTAAAATAGAATCCAGAAAAGGTAAATCGGTAAAAGCTGAGAATTTGGGAAAAAATTTAATGGATTTCATAGGGCCCTTCTTATAGCTGTAATGGTGCAGTCACTACATAATTTCTCCTTAATATTTTTCTTTATACAGGAGAAAAGCCCCCTCATACAGACTCTGCAGTGGAGGCCACAGAGAAATTTGACCCCTCCACATTGACTCTTCCAGGGGAATCTACGCTGCCCCCTGCAGGAGATGGGACATTGCCACCAGGCGAGCCGGGCAGCACCGGAAAATCTCCACGATCCAAACACAGTGGTCGACTAGCACCACAGAACCGGAACAGCACATTAACGTCTCTGTGCATTCTGAGCCACTACCCCTTCTTTACTATGTTCAGGGAGTGTCTGTACATCCTCAAGCGCATGGTGGACTGCTGTAGCCAGCGGCTCAACCAAAGACCCGGTGCTGCTAAGTCCACACAACGGTGAGAACAGCCTTTATTCTTTTCTGTGAAGTATGCAGTTATGTAACATTACCCTGAGATTCAGCAAGATAATATTTGTGCACCGAAGCAATGCCTAGTGACTGCAGTGTTTTGCAATATCATACAGTAGATGTGTAAGTGTCAAATACGGTGGTGCTGCCAGAAGATGCTATCTCTGCATTACACCGTCACAACTGGCAACATTCTCCCTCTCAGTTTACAAATCCTGTTACTATCTCCGTTTTTGTTTATTCCTTTGAGTTAATTCACACAAAAATGAATTGAATTATAGTGATGCAATGAAATGAAAATTCTTGACAGAAACCCAAAATTATGCACCCGCTGCATCAAAATCCAAAACCCTTTGTTTGAAATGACTATCAATATTATTCCTTTATTAATAATTAAATGATTTACACTTCCCTTAGTTGACTTTACAACATATAGGATAAAAAAATTAACTAGGCTCCAAAGAATGTTTAAATATTGTTTAAATAAATATAATTAATATAATAATATAGACTGACACTGTTTAGTCACTGATAGTAAGCAGTGTAATATTGATCAACGTACTGTATACTCAATGCAAATGTAAACTATTTGCATTTGCATTTACATTTAGACTTCAGTCTGTTTATTTCTCTAGTCATCAGTGAGATTGATGCACGGTCATATTTGCTGTCCATGTGGAATTATGTTTATGCATCTCATCACCCATCATGCACTTATTTCCCACAAGATACCATCATTCAGTATTTACATTACAATAAATCAGTCATTCACTGAGAAAAAATTCTCTCTAATCTCACTCATTTTACGCACTTTCAAACCTGGCATGTCTTGATATATGTGAGAACCAATTAAAATTTTTGCACAGTTTCTTCTCTCCCTTGTGTTGATATTGCACTTCAACAAACAAATAGCTCTTCACATGTATCATAATCTAGCAACATGAATAGGAGTAGACAGTGAGCGAGTTCTAATTTTGGGGGGTGTATTGCCTCTAAAAATGTTATGCTAGGAATGCCAGAAGGGCTCGGCATTGTTAGATCCTGTAGTGTCGTGGCTGTGATTAGAATGACAAGCTGCTGATGATTTTATAAAAGGAAGTCACAAGTGGAAGGATGTGTGACGGTGCTTGTGACTTAGAGAGAGGGACGAGCGAAAAGGATGTAGTGTGAAGAAGTTGCAGCTGTGACGGGCTGGGATGAAGGATGTGTGAAGGAGAGAAGGACTGGTTTTCCTCTTGCATGTGCATGTGGTCTTGAAGTGTGGTTCTCCACACAGGACAGGTTTTAACTAGATCTCATTCACATATCTCAGTGGTAACGTTAACTACATCCTTGAGTGCATATTGGTAAACAATCTGCACAATAGCACTCTGCTGCAGATCAATAAGCATTGAGTAGAAGTTTTTTTATCTCTGTGATTTTCTCAGCAGAGTCTATTCTCGTGTAACCTAGCAACCACATCCACCATGAGCCACGGTCGCATTTACAGGCCTCAATTTGTTTGCAGTTGAATTGCCCTGCCAAGCCCATTTTATTTGCTCGCAAGTGTGGAGAATGATTTAACCAGTATAGCAGCCTGTGTTAAAGTATTCAGATCTGAAGTAGTTCATACTGTATGTTCCATGTAGATGCAATGTTTAATCCTTTTATTTTCATTTTCTTGCTCATTAAGTTTAAATTTTATCATGTCCATTTGAAACTGAAATCCACATTGCTAGGTGTTAGTCCACAGTTAGCTATAATTGGTGTTAGTCCATAATCAGCTAGTTGAACATTAAGGCCTGTGTAGGGCTTTTTGTAAGGATGAGGAGGTGATACTATGAATAAAAATGGACTTTAATTTCTTTGATGGATGTTGACAGTGAGATCCATGATGTGATCTTTTAAATGTTGTTCTTTTAATACTTAAAGTAATAGTTCATGTTGAAAAGCAAAACGTTTTAAGAAGCAAAGAGCTACATGCTTGTAATAAATCCATAATTTAAGACATTTTAAACTTCGAACCTTTGCCTCCGGCTAAAATACAGTCCATAATAGCAGTTTTGTACATGTTTTCGTTTGTAAACGGTTCTTGATCTTTGTGTATTTCTCTCTTGATTCAGACCAGATGATTTTTTTTTTTTACTGGAGAAAGCTATTTTATGAATTATGGACTGGAGCAAGTGATATAATGTGCTGAATTTCTCCAAATCTGTTCTGATGAAGAAACAAACTCATCTACTTCTTGGATGGACTGAGGGTGACCAAATTTTCAGCAATTTTTTTTATTTTTGGCTGAACTATTCCTTTAAAGTACTGACACAGAATGTGATTGCTCCTGTGTTTAGTCTCACCTTGGTCATGAACAGTGTTGGGCAAGTTACTCTTGCAAGTGAAAATTTAATCAAATGACTGATTACTGATTACTCCTTTTAAAAGTAATCACGTTACTGTTCTGATTACTTTATTTCAAAAGTAATTAGTAATTAGTTACATTACTAGTTACGTTACTTTTTTCTCCATGAAATTTATGAAATCCCAGCATACACGCTCCCGATAAATATGTTATTAAAGCATCAACATTCACAGAACACTGTTATTTTTAACTAAAGCAAGTGGCTGCTGCGTGCATGGTTTGGCATGGCAGAATGCCAGCAAAGAGCGCTGTTTATAATCTCTAAAAGACATCTCAGTTCATCGCAATCTCACAAATCTCTATTATAACACAATAAATATATGCATAATGAATCTTTCATAATGTCTACAATTCGTGTGTTATAATGAGAGGATTTGTGAGCACGCAAATTTCAGCACTGCATTGCTCAATGCTGCAAACACGTGTTATAGCCTAAATAGAAAGTCTGCATACGCTTGCACCTGTTAATCGTTTATATTTGAATCATTTGCATCCCGCACACACACGAGTCTCTGCATTTGCCTATCAAGTCTTGTCCCGCGCCGCACTCGCCGCACTCGGGTCTCGTGGGAGCAGGTCTCTAATCCACTGGGACTTGACTCGACAGTGCGTG
>NW_015552550.1:463460-472832 GCF_001515605.1 Sinocyclocheilus anshuiensis
TTTTTTCTCCATGAAATTTATGAAATCCCAGCATGCACGCTTCCGATAAATATTTGTTATTAAAGCATCAACATTCACAGAACACTGTTATTTTTAACTAAAGCAAGTGGCTGCTGCGTGCATGGTTAGGCAGAATGCCAGCAAAGAGCACTGCATTTATAATCTCTAAAAGACATCTCAGTTCATCGCAATCTCACAAATCTCTATTATAACACAATAAATATATGCATAATGAATCTTTCATAATGTCTACAATTCGTGTGTTATAATGAGAGGATTTGTGAGCACGCAAATTTCAGCACTGCATTGCTCAATGCTGCAAACACGTGTTATAGCCTAAATAGAAAGTCTGCATACTCCTGCACCTGTTAATCGTTTATATTTTATATTAGTTCATGTTGCTTTTGTGCAATAGATGAATAACAATTTATTTGTTTTAGATATTTTATGTTTAGATATTTCTATTTTGCGGGAGTCCCGTGAATCATTTTATTCTCCCGCATCCCGCACACACACGAGTCTCTGCATTTGCCTATCAAGTCTTGTCCCGCGCCGCACTCTGTTGCGTCGGGTCTCGTGGGAGCAGGTCTCTAATCCACTGGGACTTAACTCGACAGTGCGTGTGCTACATCCTTTTTACAATATCTAGATTATAAAACACTGCATTCTGTCAGCAATGTAACGTGGCAGTAACGTATAGAGACCTCGGCTTGTAACTATACTCTATAATTACTATAAAACTATATAATTACTATTTTGAAAATTATAACGCGTTAAATTACTCCATTACTAAAAAAGTAATCAAATTACAGTAACGCGTTACTAAGTAATTTGTTACTGCCCAACACTGGTCATGAAGTCTACATAAAGCATGCATTTGTTTGTTTATACAATGAATCAAAGTTAGTTGTAAATATTAATGCATATTGGCTTGCCAGCTGTAAACAGCCTCCAATTTGGCTGATGGACTATGCTACTTGGTGAAAGCGTGGTTTATTTTTGCTTCGTGCCCAAGTAACTGTAACTTACCGTTTTAATCAGTGCGCCTACCTACTTGGCAGTCTTAAACATATGACCTTATGTCACATTACAGTGAATATTTCAAATAGAAATGACTCAGACAATATTAGAGTTTACTGTGTGTGAGTGTGTCTTTAAAGGCCATTTCTGACTCCGTCATCATGTTCTCTCAGTACTGCAGTGACCTTGGCTTTACCCACGTTTGTAGCCTTTTAGTATGCACGACTCAACCTTGTAATGACAAATCACCATGCGTCATACTGTTCTCAACTGGGCTATTCTGTGTGAGAATAACCATATGCCAGTCCAATGGCCTAATGAACAAACCAGAAATCAGTTTTCACTTTATCAGCACACTTAAACCACTAAAGCAACTCGGTTTCACTCTTGTTCTCATTTAATGAAACGCAGAACACTTGCGATCATGAGAAACCAGGAAGTAGGGAAGTATGCGGGTGTTTCCAGGCCTAGAAATGTTTGAATCTTGATGGGAATATACAGTACTGTTCAAAATGATGGGGTCAGTAAGACTATTCAAGGACTGATTAAATTAATGAAAAGAGACAGTAAATACATTTGTAATACAAAACATTTCTATTTTAAATAAATGCTGTACTTTTTATTTTTCTATTTATGAAAAAGAATGCTGATTTTTTTTTTTTTATCATGCGGCAGCACAACGGGTTTTAACACTGATAATAATAAGTGTTTCTTGATTTCTGAAGGATCATTCTAGAATAGGAAAATTCAGTTTGCTATCATAAGAATAAATTACATTTGAAAATATATTAAAATAGAAAATACTTATTTTTTTAAGATTTATTTTTGGCGTTTTTGCCTTTTATTGATAGGATAGTAGTGAGACAGGAAGCGAAGTGGGAGAGAGAGGGGGGATGGGATCAGGAGCCGGGACTTGAACACGGGACGCCCGAAGCGCAATGGCGCTACATGTCGACGCGCTGCCCACGAGGCTGTCGGTGACAATGAAAATACTTATTTTAAATTGAAATAATATTTGACAATGTTACTGTATCAATTAAATAATTTTGATTTTCAGTAAATTACTGCCGCCTTGGTGAACATAAGAGACTTCTTTCCAAAATCTTACCAACCCCAAACTTTTGAACAGTAGTGTTAGTGTATGTTTCTTTTTATGCTCAGCTCTAACAAATTTTGGGCTAGATTTTGTCTCTTTTTGAGTGGAATCTGTATAAAATAATTTTTTTAACAAACAAATCCTTGTCCAGTAATTTGAATGACAGGAAAGTCGTGAAAAAGTATGGAACTTCAGATACAGGAACCCTGAATACAATAATGAAACCATTTTGCATATTGTGATATTAGCATTAGCATCATTGTTTTTCAGTGCAGAACTGTGGTTGGCAAGAGGGTCTATTCATTAGCATTTGTGTCCCTAAACAGGCCTGTATTAATATGCAACAATTTAACTGTGCAGCAGCAATACAATTAATAAAGATGTCTCCGTGGTTTTGACAGCACAAATTGACAGTAGAGGGGAAAAGACAGGTAGAGTTCAAGAGAACCAAACACGTTAGGAGTTGGAGCGAGTGCATGGAGCTGGTGGAGACAGGCTGTATGACAGATTGAAGGCCACTGACTGTTCTCCGAGAGCAGCTGTGAGAAGTGGGAGTTCTCTGATGAACCAATTATGACTTACTGCAGTACCTCTACACACCCACACTACCATAGTCTGGCCTGTTTGGCTCTTTAGAAGAATGCACTGTGCTTGTGTTTTTGAGCTCTAGTGAACTGACATGAACTGTTATGTAGACCTGAATGATTGACCCGAAAAGCCTTGACAAACTAAAACCATAATTATTTGCAAAATGAAAATCATTATTTCTAGTCTTCATTAATAATTGCAAGTTACTCTAATGCAGTGGTTATCAACCCTTTTGACTTGAAGGCCCACCGTTTTCCAACACAATATTCAAAATGTAAACTGAAACATTAAATATTTTATGTTTTTTAGCATTTAATTTCTATTACCGTTCGATTATTTGAATATACTGATGATAATTTACACATTTAGATACTTTTAAGTTGTCCTGTTGCCCCCTTGGAAGTTTGCTGAGGCCCCCTGCTTTCGAGAACCACTGCTCTAATGCATTTATGGCAAGAAATCATAAGGATATATGCTGAAACTATCCAAAACCTCGCTTTGCCTACGGCTCTCCTAAACTTTTGGGGGGCACTGTACACACTATTGTAGAACTGGGTTGGACATGGTCAGAAATAATACTTGGGTGCCATTGCAATTATGCACTGTTGTATTAAAGGTGCCATAGAATGCATTGATACAATATTATAAATTGTTCTCTGATATCTACATAGAAGGTATGTGGCTTAGGTAAGGGTAGAAATTCTCCAGAAACGGTTTTACATGTCCTTTTACAACCCTAGGATTTGTCCCTAGAATGAAATGGTCTGTTATTACCTTATTTGGAAGGGTCATGAATAATAATGTTGAGCTCTGCTCTGATTGGCTGCTTCACAGCGCAGCTAATTTCAGTAGCTCACACAGCAAACAGCTCTCTACTGTCCGGCGTGAACAATGGAGAGATTAGGCATCCAACCTTATATGTTTGATCAGATGAAGATAAAGATTTTGATAGATTTTGCAAGAATGTTTAGCCTCCATGGTATGAACATGATCGCTGCGAGACGCTGGTGGAGTGAACGAGGCTTGAGAGAGAGTTGTGAGTGAGAGCGCGGACGCAGCTTCTGTGTTGCCAGATCCAGCATTTTTGGACTTGTCTTTTCCACTTTTTTGACACTTTA
The DNA here is from genome assembly GCF_001515605.1 of Sinocyclocheilus anshuiensis. Lineage (NCBI taxonomy): Eukaryota > Metazoa > Chordata > Actinopteri > Cypriniformes > Cyprinidae > Sinocyclocheilus > Sinocyclocheilus anshuiensis. The sequence continues at coordinate 467,283 of NW_015552550.1, forward strand.
GAAAGTTCATAAAGTCGGACGTTGCAGTTTAGGGTCAGCGATATCTTTATCTCATCTTAATTGCACAAGATTTGAAATAATTTCGGTTTATTTTTATTTATTTATTGGTTTTTGTTTGTTTTAATAGCAATATCTGGCAACACTGCATCGATGATTCAGCTGTGCAGGTCCAGCTGGCCTAGAACATGGGCTGGTGTACGTTATGCAAATGTTCGGGGCGTAAACATGAATGATCCCGACTGTAACGTCACAGTCGGTGTTATGTTGGGATTCGCCTCTTTTTCAGTGGTCTTTTGCACGCACGAGATTTACATAAGGAGGAGCTCATATATTTATTATTTATTGAAAAGGAGGAATCCATAGATTTTTGTTGTTTTTTTCTGTCCCTTCCAATCTTATACTGTCCAGTTTTGGTGAATCCATGTGCGCTGTAGCTCCAGTTACATGTCATTTGCTAACAGAATTTGACCAATGTGGTCTTCTGATACTAAAACCCATCCACTTCAATGTGTGGTTACTTTAATCACTTAATGAACACAGTGCCACGCTTCACTCTGAAACACACAGCTCATATATTTATTGAATTAAAGCATAGCCTTTGTAATTTCATAATCTTACTGAGACATATTGTGATTTCAGCCCTACTTTCTTCCTCATTCTGATGTTTGGTTTGCACAATTCAACCTATTGAACATTTGCATGTAATAATGCATCTATTTGCTGCTGTGTGAATGACCAATTAGATATTTGCATTAAGAATGAAAGTATATGGTAATGTAAACCGTAAAGTGACCACTGTGTGTATGTTATGGTGTAGTCAGGCGCTTGTAGAGCTTTTGAACTGTGTGCCTGGTCATTGCAGTACCACTTTACTTGGTGATTAGTAGTTTAATCCTGAACAGTAGATGCCAGCTGCCAGTGTTTTTGTGCTATTTCTGTTTACCAGGCAGACACTAGAATACACTAATTCAGAATCACTGAATTAGGACAATACCTGAATGTACTGGAAAGTTCGAAAACTAGCTAATGAACAGTAGAATGCAGCAGTATGAACAAAGATGAAAACATGGAAAGAGAGCTTGTCGTACTTGTTCTTGGTTGTACCTTTGAACCCGAACCCTGATCCTAATCGAAAACTTTACACGTGTATGTGTGTATTTCTTTCCCCCAGGGACACAATGTGGCGTGTGTTTACAGGCTCTCTCTCCATCGAGGAAAAGGAAAAGGGCAGTCAGGTGCTTCAGGACCTAAGGGAGATTGAGTCATGGGTGTATCGGCTGCTGCACTCCCCGGTGCCTGTTGCTGGTCAGCGACGTGTTGACGTGGAAGTGCTCCCCCATGAGCTGCAGCCTGCACTGACCTTTGCCCTTCCAGACCCTTCCCGCTTCAGCATTGTAGACTTCCCACTCCATCTGCCTCTGGAGCTGCTGGGAGTTGATGCTTGTCTGCAGGTCCTGGCCTGCATTCTGCTGGAACACAAGGTATGGATGGCATAGACCCTTAGATTACCATATTTGTGTACTATTTTCATGGTGATACGTCAAAGAACATGGTACCGCCATGCTAAATGTGCAGAAATGTCATGGTACTTTTTTGTTAGTGCATCTATGGTATGGCCATGCTTGTTTTCTCAGTGTATAAGGATGCACCGTATAGCAGTACCATACCTGTTATTGGCCAATTTAATTAATTGGTATTGGTCAATGCTGTTTAATAATAAAAAAAAAAAGTTTAATGTAGTCTTTAGCAAATAATAGTAATATAATAGTAATAGTAATAGTAATAATATTTTATTTATTTTCTAAATAATATAATTTATCATATCATGTCCAGTTATCATAGCATGAAAAGCCAAATATTTAATACTGGTATATTTAAATTCACTTCTATAGCAAACCATTGATTTAAGTTTTTTTTTTTTTTTAATTCATAACATTTTTTTATAATTATTGACTTGTATTGACCTGGATTTTTATACCGGTGCATCACTATTTTAAATTGCTATAGCAGTAATGTAATTCAGAGTTTACTTTAGAGCTGGTTATTTTTTGACACTCCGCTCATTGACATTAAGCTGAGTGTTTAATTTGACAGTCATGCATCGTGAGAGGTAACAGTGTTAATAATTTAAAATATTTGGCGCTGTATTTACAGAGAGTGTTGGACAGGCTGACACTTGAGAGGAAGCAATAATATTAGGCGATTTTTTAAATATAGGCTACTACACTATGTCTGTGTCATGGATGAGGTTAATAGTTGTCTTTAGATCTGCTGTTTCAAATGAGTCTTCATCATTTTGCCAATGCGGGTCACACTGATAATAACGAGGAGACTTACTCTCACCCTTTGCTGTCTGTAGGTGGTACTGCAGTCCCGAGATTATAACGCCCTTTCAATGAGCGTCATGGCGTTCGTTGCAATGATTTACCCCCTCGAGTACATGTTTCCTGTCATTCCACTGTTGCCCACCTGCATGGCCTCTGCAGAACAGGTAACACGGCATCTTTTTTTGAACAGTTGGTGTATAAACATTAAAGCTCTCTTTATTTCTGTCACACACATATCTTCTTTTTCTAGCTCCTGCTAGCACCCACTCCATATGTCATTGGTGTGCCTGCCAGTTTCTTCCTGTACAAGTCTGATTTTAAGATTCCTGATGACGTTTGGTTAGTGGATCTGGACTGCAACAAGGTATATCATCTGTTTAAGCTATCTGTAACTACCCAGACATGGGTTTGTGGATTCTACTATGTTGCAAAGCCTTTAACAATGAATTATGTGTATACTATAGTGGTCTTATGTTGCTTCTGTATCTTCATCAATGTAGGTCATTGTTCCAAGCAACGCAGAATTGCTCCCTCCCCTTCCTGAACCTGAGGCCTCTGAGCTGAAGAAACACTTGAAGCAGGCAAGCGAACCAGATGTTCTCTTCTCTCTAAGTAGCCCTACCATTAGCTCTGAATCTGAAGTGAATACTAACTGGATTCTAGAAGCAATGCATAGTAATTATACTGTCTTCTAACAGCTGCTGTGAACTTGGCCAATTCTTGCATTTAAACTAAAGAGAAGGCTGACAATGGCAAATATATTTTTAAACCCTGTCATTTGAAGCCAAAGGCAAACAGAAAATTAGACCTTTTCTGATGTTTCTAAAGTTTATGTTGACTGTTTCATATTTTAGATGATCCTTTATGTATTGTAATGACTGTATATTCTCCCCCTTTTTTTGTTCCAGCTCTTGGAGGTAATAAGTTTTGAGTTTCACTATCTATAGACTCAATAATGTTTCTAGTTCTCTCGCTTAACCCTTTACAATCCCACATAGACCCTTATCTAGAGCTTCTTACCTGATTCTGGGCACCTCTGAGCTCAATCAAACCCCATTAATATCAACTGTTTAAACATTTCACTGTGTTGTCATTAATCATTGTCATATACTGACCAACTCCGGCCTTCCTCATGTCTTTTTAATAGAGATACATTTAATTTGATCACAATCTGTTGTTTTTGTTTTTGCTGGTCTGCAGCAGAATTTCTCAGCCAAATTGATTTACCATTTTGTTTCATCTTGCATCAAACATAATTATCATGCTGTCATTGTAATAACTCAAGCCAAAATAGTCAATATACTGAATCATCAGTTGTGTCTCACAGACTGTGAGTCATGACTCTTCATTTGCCATTATGAATCACCCTAATTCAGGTCCTCTGGTCTTTTTGTACATGAAAAAAATGGTCATTGTATTTCCACAAAATATCACTAAAATGTCTTTTCTTTTTGGGTAATGCCACCAAAAAGAATAGCCTGTTTCACTTTTTGTTTGTTAAAAGTCCTGTTTCACTCTGAAAAGCATCACATTAATGAAGTAAAGGTCAAATAGGCTAACAATGGCATTGTGTTGACTAACAACTACCAATTAATATTCGCGGTCAAGTTTTGAGTTTTGAACACATTCTCCAATGACAAGTTTGTGTGAGATCTGCTTCCCTTTCCACCTGATAACCCACCAGTTTTCTTCGGACTGGTATGTTTTATGTTATGTGTGCACCCTTCCTCCACTCATGTTTGGTCACATGATTTCCCAATCTTTCTCAGTGACAGGTAGTCATGTGACATTTCCTCCATGTGTTCTTGTGTCCTTCAGTGTCTGGTAAGGTTGACTGTGATCACCCAAAAGCAGATCTTCGCCTCCGATTCCAAGGTTCACAAATCTTTGCATTTTGAATGTGCACGGAAAAATAACCTCTCTCCCCCCGCCATCAACACCCGTAGCCCTACACTCTCTGTGAACTTAACAAATATTGAAACCATACAGATACTTCTTTATTCCATACCCTTTGAAAAAACAATCTCAAAAATGCACACACTTGCCACTCTGTTTGCCTCCATAGCCCTTAACTCTTTGCACTCTTCCTCCCCTTCTCTTTGTGTGATGAAGGACCTACAGAAGCCCCCTGTTTCTCATAGCACTATGTTTGGCTTGAGCATGTTTCAATGCAACTTACATTATGCTCATTAACCCAAAGCAAAAAATCTTCGTAATCGGCTGGAGCAGATTGGTGCGATTGGTTTGATAGCGTGCCGGCCAAATGGCGCGGTGAGCGCAGGGTCTGATGGAATGCCGGCTGAGAGGCATTGAGTGAGCAGTGGCAGAATTCCCAGAGTGCTTTGTTAATGGCTCTATGTGATGACCGCACCCTTCCCTCTAACATTTTGACTATTAAATCTTTGATGCAACACCGTCGGTTCAGGCAATAGCTTTCTCTCTTATCCCCATGTAACATTTTCTCAATTTTAAAGGGATAGTTCACCCCAAAATTAAAATTGTCATCAATTACTCACTCTCATATTGTTCCAAACCCATAAGACTTTTGTTCATTTTTGAAACACAAATTATATTTTTTATGAAATCTGTTCTTCCGTTGAAAGTTCATTTCACCAAAACTTTGACGCTTCAAATAATTCATAAAGACATTGTAAAAGTAATCCATATTAATCTTCTAAAGAGACACAATGGCTTTATATGATGAAGATTCAATTTAGGCAATTATTCATATATAAACATCAAAGCCGACACACTTATATAGAGCTCATCAGATATGGTAAACCGAAGCTCAGATGTGCGTGCCGTGAACTAATGAGATTTTTGTACACGTTTGAGTTTGTTTACCATGTTTAATGTGCTCTATGTATGAGCATTGATCAGTGTTTATATATGAATAAAAAGTCTAAAATAAAGTTGATATTAAACATACTTGGTTTTGAAAGAAATCAAGGTGTGTATGATGGCGGATTTTTAATTTGGGTGAACTCTTCCTTTAATTATGCATCTTATTTAAATAAAAAGAGTGACTATGCTTTCACCTTTGCCATTCAGTAGATCATTAGACAGAAGTTGGTAACCGTAGGCCTCCAATGTGAGACGTGATTGCCTGAGGCGATAGTGCTCTTACATCAGTCTCCCCTGTCAGGATTCATTGTTAAATTGATCTCTCCTGTATCCATCTTCCTCTTCCACCTTTCTCTCTCTCTCTTTCTCTCTTTAGCTC
>NW_015552550.1:472949-484003 GCF_001515605.1 Sinocyclocheilus anshuiensis
TCTCTCTCTCTCTCTCTCTCTCTCTCGCTCTGTGTCGTTGACTACTCTATGCAGGCTCTGGCCAGCATGAGTCTGAACACGCAGCCTATTCTAAACCTGGAGAAGTTTCAGGATGGACAGGAGTTGTCTTTATTGCCCCCCAGTCGTGACAAAGCCTCCCCGTCCTCCACTGAGTTCAACCCACTCATCTATGGCAATGATGTGGACTCAGTTGATGTTGCCACAAGGTATGAAGTATTGTAAACTGTATCAAATGTGACGGGAATGAGTGGTTGGTAGAGTTGCTATGTTAATAGTGTGTGATTTTGGTGCAGTTTGAGGTACCTAAATGAAGCTAAAAATAATGATTCTTATGGAAGCCCAGAACAGCCATAACATTTGTTTGTAGGCTTCCATAAATTTCTAAACAATCAATGGGTCTCATTCACTAACCATGTATACATACAAATTTGTCTGTGGTATCTGCATATCACAAACGCTTTCACGAACAAAAACGCTTTCATCAATAACTTTCATACTAATTTTTTTTTTTTTTACGATAAAAGCAACTCCTTAAATTGTTTGGCCATGTTTTATGCAAATTACTGTCCTTGGGTGTTCTGTCACTCATTTGGAATACTTAATTCATTAACATTAGAACAAGGTTAAGAACAAATTCATGTGCGGATGCACATTGTGTAATTTTTCATGAGAGGTTTTCCTGTGTGTATAAATATGAATAATCCACACAGTTATTAGTGAATGAGACCTGTTGTTTTTGTTAGTGGTGCAGAAAACACAAAATTTGAACCAAGCCAAAAGAAAAGACTAATATTTGTACCATTCCACCGTATAATTTACATGATAGAAATGCATTATTATTTTGATCTTGCCGTTAGGGTGGCGATGGTGAGGTTCTTCAACTCTCCAAATGTCCTGCAAGGGTTCCAGATGCATACACGCATTCTGCGTCTCTTCCCCCGTCCTGTGGTGGCATTCCAGGCCACATCTTTCCTGGCTTCTAGGCCGCGGCGGAATGGATTCACCGAAAATCTCTCCCATACCCAGGCGGTGGAGTACTATGGAGAGTGGGCTCTCAACCCCACCAACCTGGCTTTCCAAAGGATTCATAACAGTGAGAGACATAGATATACCTCATCCTTTGTCCTTAAGTTGCCTTTTCTTTGACCTCCAGATTTGATTGTCAGAGTTCGCCCCCTAGTGGCAGTTGTGATGACTTCTCAATTAGATTTCAATTTGTGAACACACCGACAGTAAGAGAATTTACCCTCTGTTTATTGACCATGGTGGAATAAATGAATAATGTATGCATAGTTGTCCATATGCATGATTGCCAACACTTTTAGAAGGACATATTAGGGGTTGCACAATGCTAAAATGTTGCACAATGTAAAAAATTATTTCTGACTTTATTCATATCCGCCCATTTAGGTTTCCTGCATGTTCGGTCTTTTCGGTGTGCAAAGTAATTTAATTTCTATTGAATTCTAATCTGACTCCATTTTTTTATGAGCTCGAATTTAGGTTGAGATGTCAATTGATCATTAGTCATTAGAATAATAATTTTCTAGAATAATTGTCTATCCTATTTAATTGCTGTTTTGATTGTACTTGTTCATTTGGATTCCGTTAGCGGACCTCACGGTCACATACTTGCCAGTCTTGGTTATTAGACAGAGGTCATTGACTAATATGGCCGCTCCTATGATGGCTGGTTCTAAAAGTACTTTTGTTTAGTCCCCTTAGATCTGTACACACTTGAATAAAGCCATATTATCTCTAGTCAGAGGTCACGACCACTACTAAGATATAAGCCAACCAACATTACTTTCTCTGTTAGTAGCTTTGTTTTGGTCATGCCATGGTTTCCCATGACGTACACTTAGCTAGAGTAATATTACAGTAAAGGTGAGGCTCACCCTATTTAGGTTGGTCGAACAACATTCAGTTGACCTAAACGGAAATTCCCTTTTAGCCCTTACAGGCTAAGTAAACTTGAACGAATACCAAGTGTTAGCCAGATCTCTAAATATCCAGTTGGTGTGCCCCATGCTCCATATCAACTCTATTTCTGTTACTAACCTGATGCAGAAATGTGGTAACATGGATACTTGTCACACTGAGACAATTCAAATGATACCAAACACGACTGTGAATATCACTTGCATTCATGTAGAACATTATATTATGCTATTGACCATTCTGAGTGAGCTGAGTGAAGGGAAAGATGGGTGAGGGGAAGGAAGTGGATGATAGGTGAGAAAGGAGTTTTCCTTTATCTTCTCTCAGTGAGATGTGGAAACAGATGTCTGTATGTTAATGCACTGTGTTTGTATTGTCCATATCTCAGAAGATCAAAGTGTCTGAGGTTCTTCAAGTCTTAGTACATTATATATATTTATGTATATAATATGCAAAACTAAAATCAAATCTCAGGTCTGCAGAGGGTGAGAACTCTTCAGTTGTGACTTCCAGTCTAATCGCTGTTGTTTGTTGCTGTGTAAATGCAGCTTTACACTTACCTGCATGTAGTTTTACTATAAAGACTGTCCATTATGTGTTTCCCACTTTGTGTGTAGTCAGTAATTATACTGTGTGTGTGTTTCAGATGTGTATGACCCCTCTCTAATAGGCGATAAGCCTAAGTGGTATGCCCACCAGTTACAGCCAGTATTCTACCGTGTGTATGATGGAAACTCTCATCTGGCGGAGGCGTTGAGTGGACCCCTGCAGGATGAGACCAATGATTCAGACCCAACAGATGACAGGTTGAAAACACCCAATACACACTCATACTTGCAGTACTCCCTAACACACATAGACCTTCATACACATTCATATCAACTCATGCACAAATGCTATTGATTCTTTTTTTACATATTTAAAAGTCTGGATTCAGTAGTTTTCAAAATAGTTTGAGTAGTTTGTTTGTTTGTTTTAATGAAATGACTCATTTTATTTAGCTAGCAAATATTTTCAGTTGATCAAAAATAAAGCTTTTTATAGTGTAAAGATTTTTAAAGATTAAAAATAGTAAAGATTTACTATTTTTATAGTGAAGATAAAGATTTGTATAGTTTCAGTAAAGATTTTTATAGTGTTACAAAAGATTTATATTTTTAAATAAATGATGTGATTTTGAACTTTCTGTTCATCAAAGAATCCTGAAATAGTTTCCACAAAAATATTAAACAGCGCAACATTTATAATAAGAAGAAATAAGCACCAAATCAGCATTTTAGAATGATTTCTGAAGGATCATCTGACACTGAACACTGGAGTAATTTTATATATATTAAAATAGAAAACCTTTATTTTAAACTGAAATCCTAAATTCTAAAAGCAATATTACTGTTTTTAACTGTATTTTTGATCAAATAAATGCAGTCATAGTGAGCATAAGACACTTCTTTCAAAAATATTACAAAAATATACCAACCCCAAACTTTTGAACTGTAGTGTATTTTTTACATGCGTACATTTTTTGTGTTCAAGCTGTTTTTGTCTATTTTAAATATAAATTTGTATTTATTTGTTATTGGGGATTGTTTATCTCAGTGGCAGTGACAGTGAAGCATACGATGACTCCAGCTCTTCCTACTCATCTCTGGGAGACTTTGTGAATGAGATGATCAAAGGGGACATACAAGGGGACACACCAAGTAAGCTTCTCCATTTTTAATCTCTTTCCTGACAGCATATTGTATTAACTTTTTACCTGATCACTCTGTAAAGAGAAATCTTGATTAAACTCAGAAGTGTTGAGAAGTTCAGCTTCATCATTTTTATGTTTACACTCTTTCTTTAGATGTTGACACTCTGACACATGCTGCGCTGGGAGACGCGAATGAGGTAGAGATCCATTACTTCCAGGAGTATAAGGGGGACAACCGTGACCCAGAGCCAGAAGGCCCCCCAGAAGCAGCGGACAGTCAGCCACTGCGGTCCAGCTCCAGCACGACGGCCAGTTCCAGCCACAGTACAGTCTTACAGGGAGTCAACCATGTCAGTGCTCAGACTACATGTTATCTGACTCTAGAGGTAAGCATCATGTGCTGTGATCTCTAAAGTGTGTGTGCTGCTTTGTGTAGGAACAGAAGGAACCCGTTGAGGTGGAGGCGACCCTCCAGAACTCTGTCCCAGGATTGGGAGCTCCACCTTTTACAAGACCCACTCCTGATCCGGTTCCTGTTGACCCAGCCAATAAGAAGAGAGAGTATGATAATCCCTATTTTGAGCCCCAGTATGGCTTCCCTTCAGAGGAGGATACTGAAGCAGATGAGCAGGAGGAGAGTTACACACCACGATTCAACCAGAATCTCAATGGCAACAAGTTTGTACTCAGTCAATACTTGGAGATAGTCCTACACAAACACACATAATCTATATCTCAGCTGCACAGACCAGCTCTCAACATCCTCTCCCTGAATTGTGTGTGTGTTTAGACCATCTCGGCCATTGAGACCCAGCAGTCTGAAGCTTCCGGGTGAATCTGATGGGGAGGGAGACTCCAGAAATAGCTCTCCAAACTCCACCATCTCCAACAATAGCAACGATGGCTTCGGGGGACTCATGTCCTTCGCCAGTGAGTGGCCAGCTTAACATAACCTCTATTCATTCCTTAGTAGCTCATGCTCACATTGCAAATTTGGACATAAAAATATATTATGCTGATTTTCTTAAGCACCAAATCAGCATAATAGAATGATTTCTGAAGGATCATGAAGACTGGAGTAATTGCTGCTGAAAATTCAGCGTTTCCATCACAGCAATGAATTACATTTAAAAAATCTTTTAAAATAGATTATTTAAAATTGTAATATTATATTATAATTAGGAATTATATTGTAATAATTATTTTACATCATAATAATATTTCACAATAGTACTGTTTGTACTATATTTTTGATTAAATTAATGCAGATTTGTTGAGCATAAGTGCCTTATTTAAAAAACATTAACAAATTTTACCAACCCCAAACCTTTGAGCGGCAGTGTATATAAATATTTCATCTTTAAGTATCAGAAAGAAAATCTTCAGTGGTATATTAACTTTTGCTAAGGGTTTGATCATTGTAAAATTTCACTAGTATTAAGTAGGAATGCAGCGATTAACCGGTTTCGCGATTAACCGCACTTTAAAACGTCAAGGTTAATTAATCGTAAAGGTTCCTCTAAACTGAGTGTTTCTGTTACACGGAACGGAACTGTTGCAGCTTGCGCAAAACGAAAAAAGTTACACTAGCGGTGCACCAGCTTAAAATGACGTGCTTATCAGAGGCACGGAGGCTACTACATGCATTAGATTAACTGTGACAGAGGGACCAAACAGCGAAGCTTTATTTCCACCAGAGAAATGCTTGTCGATAGTGTGGGACCATTTTGGGTACACCAAGAATGACCAGGGTGTCATTTAAATATTGCTGTAAAAAACTGCTGTTAAAGAGCGAATACATAAGGGATAATGCACGGCTTGCTGTACATTGAACGATTTTAATGCACGACGTGAAGGCAAGAACCACCTGACGCACCTTAGCTCAGCATTCTGCCCACTTCAGATCAGAAAGAGATGAAATGCGGACATTTATTTGAATTAATTAATTATAACATTTAGCTACTTGAATTAATTATTCGAGAGAGAGAGAGCGAGAGAGAGTGACAGTTGCCTGTGTGAATTAGCCTACCTGCGTCTGTGCGTCTCTCCAGTAGGCTATTTAATCTATTTTATTAATAAAAGTCACGGGGCAGCATTCTCAAAAAGTTTGTGTCCTCCTGAATGTTTGTACACGTGCACAGCGCGATCTCCGATCTCACAAACCAAAATAATAGACATGATTTTCTCAGGCCACATGTAAAATCATATGAATTATTATAAAGATTATTAAAATGAACACGTATGGATGACAGTTGAATACAATATTTCAGTTTATTTCCATCATTAGTAACAGTTTCCCCTCTGGGACAAATAAAGTTAATATTAGTCGTATATTAATAATAGGCTACTTCATTAACTTTATTTACTGTCCCTGTTGTAGTATTATTCATAAGTAAAAACCAACAATATTTTTTTTCACCATGTTTCCAAATTCTCTACCCCAGGTCCAAAAGAAATGTAAAGAATGTACAAACTGAAAACATTAAATACTTTTGTGATCTATTTCCATTTGTTATTTTCAAAAGAGAAATACTGTCATGGATGTTAACAGAGCAGAGGTCACCTTTTTTTAATTCCAATGGGAGAGATGGACTTTTGTTTGTCTTTTGTTTATTATTATTTTGTGCTGTATTGTTGGTTACTGTGTTATTTCTGTTTCAAAAGCCAGCAATAAATAACCAGTGGTGGACGAAGTACACAAATCAAGTACTTAAGTAAAAGTACAGATACGTATAGTCAAATATTACTCCAGTAAAAGTACTCCTTTTTCAGTTTTACTCGAGTGAAAGTACAAAAGTACTTGATTTTTTATGTACTTCAGTAAAAAAGTACTGATAGATAGATTTATTTAGCAATTGTATATAGGCTACTTAATTACATTTTATATTAGCACATATTTTCTATAATCCTACTGCTCAAAATACCTGTTATTTTCCCAAAATAACCACTATATGGAGTCAAGCTATATTTTTGTTGTTGATATGGACTACGTTGACGAGAGTGATGTAGTAATGTTCACTATGAAGTTTACACTGCGAAGTACCTGAGAGAAAACAGATTTGACCGTCTGATTTTCACCAGTAAGAAAAAAGTGTTTAAAAGCTTGTTGTTTTGCAGAACATCACAGTTATATATGACATGAGATTAAGGCCTGAAGTTAGGAAGAACATTTTAAGGAAAATATAATTATATTTTCATAGTGATTTTTTTATTTAGTCTGTGTTATTTTAATGTTTCGTTTTTGTTTTTTTTACCTAAAACATAGAGACACTGATGTAGATGTGTTTGCATTCAAGCATTTCAGTGGGCTTAAATAGATCACCCTTTACAGCAGATTTAGTTCACAGACAACTGAATTTTTATTTTTTTTAGCAGCATCAGTCGCGTGTGCGCTCACAAGATCTCCTGGTTCTTGTGAATTCAGTTCACTGTCGACTCGAGAACAGCTGCTATCGGTTCATTCTAATGAATCGGTTGGTGCGATTTGCGAACCGATTTAAAAGGTTAATTGAAAAGAATCAGTTCGTTCTTGAATCAGACACCGCTTCTGCGTGTCAGAGCACGTGATATATTATAAGGATATCTAAAGAGTGTTCATGTGATTTTATACATTAGTAATCTTGGGAAATTAATAAATGCATAATAATCGTCATAATCGTAAAACCGTGATTATTCCTCAGACAATAATCGTACCAACAAAATCTATAACCGTTGCATCCCTAATATTGAGACTGACTATTGAAATTTCTGGTATTGTTGCTGCATTACACACAAACGTGTGTTCTCTTTTATATGGTTCACCTTAATCGTATGTGTGCAGGTAACCTGTATAAAAACCATGGCACCAGTTTCAGTCTGTCCAGTTTGGCTCTGCCTAATAAAGCACGAGAGAAGAACACGCCGTTCCCCAGCCTCAAAGGTACATACATCCCCTCAGATCTCTCCATGTGACCTTCCCACTCATCCACCCATCTCGCCCTGTCTCATTCCTCCAGTCTAATCCAGTTATCTTCTCCTCCTCTTCTTCTTCTCCTTCTCTCCAAACCCTTTCTTTATCTTTCCTTTCCCTGTCTTCTTCTTTCTTACCTCCGTCTTTACAAAGACAGTGCTATTAATGGTTGAATCACTCCAATTAGACAATCTTGTTGTATTACCTCCACTAAATTCAAGTAATTTAAAGGGGCCATATGATGCGATTTCATGTTTTCCTTTGTCTTTGGAGTGTTAAAAGCTGTGTGTGCATACAGAAGATCCATAAAGTTGCAAAGATTAATGTCTCAAACCCAAAGAGATATTCTTTATAAAAGTGAACGCTCATCCACGCCCTCCTAAAACGCCTCGTTTAAACACTCCCGCACATATCTACATCACTGTGTGGGACGATTTGCATAGCACCGCCCAAATGTATACGCAAAGAAAGAAAGCATAAAATGTATTCTCGCTGTAATATTGTTGGCCACCATGTCGTGGAGATGCTGTGTGTTTCGTTGCAAAAGCCAAACTACTTTGTTTGGCCTTCCAAAAGAGGATACAACTAGAAGTGCATTTTACGGAGGAAAGTTTCCTAAACTTGATAAGGGGCGTAACATTTCCGTCACACGCTTGAGGTATCCGGCCAATCACAACACACTAGATAGCTGGCCAATCACAGCACACTGCGCTTTTCAGAACGATGAACTTTGTAAAAATCGACGCGTTTCAGAAAGGCGGGGCATAGAGGAGAAACAATAATGTACAGTATGTGGAAAGTGCATTTTACGGAGGAAAGTTTCCTAAACTTGATAAGGGGCGTAACATTTCCGTCACACGCTTGAGGTATCCGGCCAATCACAACACACTAGATAGCTGGCCAATCACAGCACACTGCGCTTTTCAGAACGATGAACTTTGTAAAAATCGACGCGTTTCAGAAAGGCAGGGCATAGAGGAGCAACAATAATGTACGGTATGTGGAAAATAATGCGTTTTTTTAACCTTAAACCGCATAAACACATTGCATTACACCAAATAATGTTCTTTTTAGCAACGTCATATGACCCCTTTAAGGGTCAGATAAGCAGATGTTAATTCTACTTCAGTAATAGTTTAGGGAAAAGTAACTATGTCTGTTTATTTCAGGCATTAGGTTTAGAAAGACTCCAACCTCAGCTGTTTAAAAGGAATGTTTCTTCATCTTAGTTGACTAGTTTTCATTTTTCTACTTTTTTCTCTTCTTCGTTTATAATTTGTTTTATGAATTTCTTTTAAAGAATATTTACATTTTGATTTAACAGAGGACACAGATCAAGGTTTGTGGAAATGTTGCCTGATTTCTTTGCCCTAACCCACATGTCTTTTATCCAGTGTTGCTGCCCAGAAAGTGACCAGTATCTTGCCTCCTCTTTGCACTGTGAAGAAACAGAAAGGTGTAGACATATAGTCACTTTCTAAGCTAGCAACCACAGTTCTTATAGCTGCTGTTGTTATTGTTGACTTTATTTTCTGTTTGTTTATGATTTTGGATGATTGTATTGCTCAGACGATGCTGATGACAGTCCTGAGAGTCCTGGTATGTTTCATATCTCTATCCTGCCCTAATGATGAAACCAGTTGCTGTTGATAGAAATATAGACCCTTTGAGTCCTGAGAGAATGAGAAACTCTGCCCACTTTTCTCACTCTGAACCTGACTGACAGACTTGCATTGGTTCCTATCTCCTGTCCTGGATGCTTCCTTTTACACCCCTGCATCTGAACTATAGCGCCAAACAGCACTTGTCATGAACTGATAATGTGTGCTATTTCAGGGTTGGAAAATAAAATCTCGTTGGACAGCAGTTTGGAACCTCTAAGATAGAGGATATATCTGTGCTCACATATATCCACTATGCCTTTCCTTTTCCTCGTTCCTATTCTGTGATTATTAGTAATGAACATAATAATGGTGGCACCACTTAATAGACAACAGCCAGTTTGTGGTTGCATTTCGAAACATTTTTCTTTCTATACAGAAAGGATGTTTCTGTAGGAATGGAATGATAATGATTTTTGACTGCTCTTTGTGTCGTGTGCGGTGTGTTTTTGAAGTGATCTTTCCTTCATTTGTGTGTCATCTCAATTGGAGACAGAGTTGAGGTCTGTTCCATTTAAATTCCAACTGAACTTCTTGGATGAATTGAAGATAACAAAACCATTACAGTACATTGTACATTTCAAGCTCTGTTCCGCTTCAGAACTGAAATGTAGTGTCTACTAAACTTGGATGATGGGTTTCCACCAAAGTCTCGATAAAGAAGACTTTGAAATCTGGTGGTTGTGTAGGTGTTTTAAGATAAATCGGTGATATGTCAAGGATTGTAGCTTGTATGCACAGATATTGTGCTGCTTTAAGCAGAGCGGCAGTGATGCTGCTTTTTGAGCTGGGTACAGGAGAAAACCAATAGAGCTCTCCAGGGGAGGCCAAACCATTCCAGCTAGCATGTTGACTGGTAATGATTTTTTTTCTTTTAATGTTCAGTGAACACACAAGCACACCCCTTTTCAGAATAGTTTCACTGCCTCTATTGACCAGACAGTCCTTCCAGTGGTTATACTCTGCCAATTTGAAGAAGGTGCTATTGGCCTTGTTTTCTTTAACAATAAACAAAAATCAATTTTATGTAATGTTGTTAAAAAATGTGCCCTCTTTGCTATTTCCAATAAGTAATTTTCTGCTCTTTTCAGAGTTTATATTCCTCAAACAGCATCAAAATGTACAGGGTTTTCAAATACAGTATACTATGTAATATAACAATATTAAGCAATGAGTTATGACTATTCTGAATTTTAAAACTCACACTGAGAGGAATGAATCTAGATTTCATGTCATGTTGAATGTGGTAATTCCTTTAAAGTTGTGATGAACCAAAAGGAGCAGCATCTTTTCTTCTGGATTGTACATCCAAATGTAATGGATTATCAGAAAAAAAATGTTTGAATGGGGACTTGGTTCTATTGAGTCTTGAGTCTTTTAATAATTGAAACATGCACAAATGAATTGTTCAAGTTAAGATGAATAACATGCATTTACAAAATAGATTTCATGGCAACTTTTAAAATAAAAATATTTAAATTCCTTTATATATTATTTATTATTTAGGGCTGAAACGTTTTTATAATATTACTGGTTATATTAGCCATGGTATCTGTTTAGTTTTTGTTATTTTCATGAATGGAGTTTTGTAGAATAGCTTCATTCTATCATTAATCAAATGTAATCACAGTTAATCAAGACCTCCCAAATCACAAGCTATTCTGACCAAATGAAAGTCTGAAATGCTTGTATCTTTCTGATTTCCGTCTTTCTCTCGTTTTTTTCTTTCTCTTTCTCTTTTTTCCTTTCTGTCTCTCTCTCTCTCTCTCTCTCTCTCTCTCTCTCTCTC
>NW_015552550.1:485100-502492 GCF_001515605.1 Sinocyclocheilus anshuiensis
TCTCTCTCTCTCTCTCTCTCTCTCTCTCTCTCTCTCTCTCTCTTTCATATTCCATGCTCTCTGCTGGTTTTCTCTGTTGTATATGTACATGTGTCCGGTGCTTGTGGTTGTGGGTTGATGTTTGGACTGGTTCTGTCTGGGCCGTTGTTGTTCTCTGTCCCCTCTTTGACCCCCTGCACTAATTCTGGCTTCTGTGTCCAGTATTTGGGCTAAATTCTCTAATGGAGATTGTAACAGAGATCGGCCCGGGGAGCGGAGAAGGTGGGTTCTGCCCTTTGCTGCGTGAGCTGCATGCTTCTCCAAAGCCAGTCAGCTACATCTCCCAGCATCCTGTTCCACTGTTGCTTCCTCATTCCTCACATCCGACGGTCACCTAATGTCAGATGTCAGTCACTGTGATTGTAACCATTTGACTCTTTTGTTCACGTCATGTCTTCTGTTGATGGACTGGGCCTGTAATGTTGTAGAAAGAATAGGACTTGTGCTATAGCATATAGAAATTTTGGGAAAAGTGCAGGTTAGAGAGATTGAAGATCTCAGTGAGGCTTGTCTAATAAGCTCTTGGCCGCATTTGGATTTTGGATTATCCTAAAACTGAGAAGAAGTTGTTTGAGAGATTGTCCAGAATGTGCAGATCTAGGTAGAAAGTGGCTACTTTGACTGTATTTTATTTATTTGTAAATGAATGCTGGTTTTTGTGGGAAAAAAGGGTCAATTATTCAGTTGTTAGTGCAGAATAAACTGACTCATGGTTATTGAAGATTGTTCTGCGCCACACTGGGGTCCTGATCATCCTTTCTGTGTTCATCCAATAATGACCTACTGACTACATTATATTTTAAGGTTGGTAAGATTTCTTTATTGATCACCAAGGCTGCATTTATTTGATCAAAAGTGCAGTACATAATCTATATTCAAATATAGTAAATACAGTAATATTGTGAAATAATGTTCAAATTTAAATTAAATAATGTTTAATATATTTTAAAATGTTGTTTATTATCAATTCTCAGAAGCCATTACTTCAGTCTCCAGTGTGACATGATTCTTCAAAAATTATTCTAATATGCTGAGTTGCTAATATTTCTTATTATTATCACTGTTGAAAACTGATTCAAAATACCTCTTTATGACATATAGTTATTCAGACTTCATTGTGAGGCATGTAAGTCTTGTCTGAAAATATTCCCTGGCCCAATCGAACGTGTAATCTAACCACACAGTGTGAAATGTGTGTGAAGATGTCCATCTGTTAATGCCCTTGTATGCAGCACAAACCATCCATGCACCGGTTGTGCTTTACGCATGTAAATGTTCAGATGAATGTACAGAGGCTGGATAGACACACACACTGAATTGCTTTGTGTGTGTTGGTGTATGTACTGTTGCCATACACTCACAGCTAAGTGTGTGTAGTATGATCATCTGAACTGAGAGGGCTTTTTTCGTTCTTTTTTGTGTTGTATCTTGTTGCCATGCAGTCTGTTTCTCACTCATCCATTCTTCCACTTATCTTTCTCACTGTGTTCTTTGCCTGTGTGTGTGTGTTTCCTCCAACAAGCGTCATTGTGCCTGTAGCTCTCCTTACTGCTTCAGTCCTCTAACTGTCAACGTTAGCATCATTAGTCATGTAATACCCCCTTACTGCAATGTCCAAAATACTGAGGTGCAAAGGAAAATTTGCAAGTTGGTTGAGTGTGTGAATCTGTTAAAAGCTGTATGTGTGTTGCTCTTTATTTCTATTGATTCTATACTATTACCAGATGCAGGGTTAAAACATCTGTGTAGAGGCCATAGACTGCACTGTGTTTTAATGCTGTAGTCATTGTGTTTCAGCTGTGGTGTTTATTAGATGTGTGTTTTCAAGTGAATTTTTTACTAAAGAATTTAAATGAATTCACACTTTATTTGTGTGTGTGTGTGTGTGTGTGTAGAGGTGAGTAGTTTGGTGGATGGGTGGGTGTTGACACATGGAAGCAGGTTTCGTGTGACACACATACGTTCATATAAGGTCTATATCCAGTCTGACAAAGTGAATGGTCTGTTGTAGGTGCTCGAGCTCCCAGAGCGCTGGTAGATCAGAAATCCTCTGTTATTAAGCACAGCCCCACCGTCAAGAGAGAGTCTCCATCTCCTCAGGGCAGAGCCAACAACACCAGGTACTGCAGTGACGCTCATATTAATTCATTTAGGCACTTTTATCTGAAGGATATTGCGAATTAGAAAAATGCAAGCAGATGTGATTACTCCAAGTAAGAAAACACTACAAGTAGTGCTATCATGCATATACAGTGGTGTGAAAAAGTGTTGGCCCCCTTCCTGATTTCTTATTTTTTTGCATGTTTGTCACACTTTAATGTTTCAGATCATCAAACAAATTTAAATATTAGTCAAAGATAACACAAGTAAACACAACATGCAGTTTTTAAATGAAGGTTTTTATTATTAAGGGAAAACAAAATCCAAAACTACATGGCCCTGTGTGAAGAAGTGTTTGCCCCCCTGTGCAGGAACCAGACGAGTCCTCTGCACAATGTGACATTGCTGCAGCCTGGAATTGAACTGCTGGTTTCGTCTGGTCAGAGGAGAACTGGCCCCCCGACTGAGCCTGGTTTCTCTCAAGGTTTTTTCTCCATTCTGTCACCGATGGAGTTTTGGTTCCTTGCTGCTGTCGCCTCTGGCTTGCTTAGTTGGGGACACTTCATTTCCAGCGATATCGTTGACTTGATTGCAAATGATTGCAAAGATACTATTTAAACGGAACTGAGCTGGATGATGACATCACTGAATTCAATGATGAACTGTCTTTAACTGAAAAATTAGTGTTTACTATTGTCATTTTGCATTATTGACACACTATTTTCCTAATTAATGCAGTACAGTTGCTTTGACACAATCTGTATTGTTAAAAGCGCTATATAAATAAAGGTGACTTGACTTGACTTGACAAATGTTGATTTAAAAAAAAAAATCTTAAACCTCTATATTTGAGGTCAATCTACTGTGTTAAGAAGGCAAACTGAAACTGGTTTTAGCTTCTTCACAGTTTGTTGGTCCAGTAATGCACCTTTAAGATTTTTTAGACTGTTTTTGCAACTGTTATAGAAAATGTAATCTTCCCTGTCCGATGTTGGAATGACATTCAGCTGTTTTCACAATGTTTATGATTTAGAATGGATGTAAATCTGCTCTTGAGGTTTATCAGATGTTTTTACCCAGATATTAAACAAATCATTCCTGGATGTGTTCTAGCTGTGCATGATATAGTAACAGTAACAATAATAGTAATAAAATAATACATCTTTTTTATATTAGTATTATATTAATATTTTTATTGTCTAGTAACCATTTGGCGGGGGAAACTGTAAGGTACTCGAGCCAGTGCTATATTTTGAATATAGTCATGGCTGAAGGGAATGTAGACACTACCAACTATTTCTAGCCCTCTTAAAACCCTTTTAATACACTACCATTCAAAAAAAAAATTGTATAAATTAATATTGTTATAAGGCAAGGTTGCTTAAAATTGATCAAAGGTGACAGCAGAGATATTTATAAAAGATTTCAAAAGGATTACAACAACAAAAAAAACGTTAAAAAATCTTAAATGAAAAAAAAGGGCTGTTATTGTCAAATTTCCACTCATCAAAGAATCCTAAATGCCTAGAAGTGGAAAAAAAAAAGCTGGCCCTCTGGTGGAGCACAGCCTTGTTCAATGGTCACCCAGCATTCCATGCCTGGGCAGACACTGAAAAGGTACCTGATGACCTGCCTGGATCTGCCTGGTGCTCGGAGCAGTTCACCTGTCTCTTAAAGGGGGCATAACACACACAGTTTCACCCAATCTCATGTTAATCTTGAGTACCTATAGAGTAGTACTGCATCCTTCATATCTCCAAAAAGTCTTTAGTTTTATCATATTTATAAAAGAAAGATACAGATTTACGATTCTCTCCGGAAAAAGAAAGAAATCAGGAAGGGGCCAACACTTTTTCACACCACTGTATAACAAGAGTACAATGGTGACCACCCACTAGTACTTTTAATTTAAATACAAATAATATAATAATATAAAATATTTTTTTATATAAATAATATTTAGAAATACATTGTACATACATTATCAATTTATACATGCATGGTTCTTTTCTGTTTGAAGTTATATTTTAAAATGTAATTTATTCTTGTGATGGCAAAGCTGTCATGTTAGAATGATCCTTCAGAAATCATTCTAATTTGCTGAATTTATGCTCTAGAAACATTTCTCATTATTAATGTTTAAAGGACACTGATGAATAGAAAGTTCAAAAGAACAGCATTTATTTGAAATGGAATTCTTTAGTAATATAATGCATCTTTGCTAAATAAAAAGAATACTTTTTTTTTTTAATCATTCTGTCATGATACCCTAAATGATATTGTTAAAAATATAGGTATTGTTAAAAATATACCATTAATTTATAACCTCAGAACAACAAAATTGTTACAAAAAATAAATACTTTTATGGCAAAAAATTAATGGGATTTGTACTTTTTTTATCCCTTCTGTTGTGCTCTGTTGAGTGCCTGTGAAGTGAATATGTGGCTCTTCCTCTTTTTGCTGTGCAGTGAGAACCAGCAGTTTCTTAAGGAGGTGGTCCAGAGCGTGCTCGATGGGCAGGGTGTGGGTTGGCTCAACATGAAGAAGGTACGCCGCCTGCTAGAGAATGAACAGCTGCGAGTCTTTGTGCTCAGCAAACTCAACCGTGTGGTCCAATCAGAGGAGGACGCTCAGCAGGAAGTTATAAGAGATGTGGTAAGTTGGAGTGACGAATAAAACAACAGTTGATGCTTAACTGAAGCAAAACTCTACTTTGACTTATGTTTTATTTATTATATGGTTTTGTGTGCCTGTTTATATAGGAGATAAACAGGAAGGTATACAAAGGCATGTTGGACCTATTGAAGTGCACAGTGTCCAGTTTGGAGCACTCATACACTAATGCTGGCCTGGGAGGCATGGCCAGTGTCTTCAGTCTGCTAGAGATAGCACGCACCCACTACCAAACCAAAGGTAACTTTCATTCGAATGTCCAAATGAAATTTTTTGTTAATGTTTAGCATCAAACATGGTTTCTGCCTGCGTTCAGAGCAATAGATATATACCAACACAAAGAGTTTCTGCTTTCTAGAAGGTTCTTGTTCCTCTTCACAGCCGTGTGAATCTTGGTGTCAGACACTTTTACATATCCTTGGGTTTCAGCATTTTTTTCCTACCTGTTTGGAGAAATCACCTGTAACCTACCTTCAAATTTAACTTCTATCCTTTTTGTCTCCATGTGTCTTTGCTGTTTCCTCTTCTTCCTTTTTCCCGTGCTCCATTTCCTCGGGGCCCACTTGTGGCTCGCAGACCCAGAGAAGCGGAAACGGAGCTCCATGGAGGGTGTTAGCAGCCCAGGCAGTAAGGAGAGCCCATCGGGCCGAATGGAGAGCGCCAGGGCGGCAGGTGTGCTCCTGGTACCCCGTATCCAATTGCCACCACCCTCCACTGAGAAATCGTCACGGCAGTTTGATACCCGGAGTCTGAACGAGGAGAATTTTATTGCCTCCATTGGTGTGTAAACCGCAGTCCCCATTGCATGGCCCCCTTCTCGCTGCTTGTTACGTTCCCTGAGCTCTCTGGGAGCCACCTGTCCCTTAGGGCCGCATCCTCTATTTCATTAACTGTCTACACCGACTTTGTGTCAGAAGTTAAGACCTAAGTTGGCTCAAGAGTTCTTTTACCAGAAAATGAAAATTCTGCCATAATTTACTCATCCTCATGCTGTTTCAAACCTGTATGACTTTCTATCTTCTGTGGAATACAAAAAAAGATGTTTTGAAAGTCATTGGGGTCTAAAACATTGCACTGGACCCTTCATTGATGGACAGAAAACAAATTTAATATCTACTTCTACTTTTACTACTTCTGCTTCTACTTTCGTGTTCCATACAGGTTTGGAATGACATAAGGCTCAGATAATGACCGAATTTTTTTTTTTTTGGTTTAAATATTCCTTTAAACATTGTAGTATGAGTGATCCTTCCAAAAACAGTTGTCAAATTCTCCAGTTCCGTAGCTTTTGAAGCCAACAAATATTTTAAGGTGGCATTGGTTGGTGTAGACACATTAGTGGAATATTGTGATTGGTATGAACCCAGTTTATGTAGACTTCTTCTGGAATGTTCAACGTGTGTTTTTTTCAAATCCTGTATGCCAGTCCTGACTTCCCTTAAATCCATTGGATGCATGTTAGTGAAAGACCTGCAGCTAAGCTAAGAGTGAAATAGTGGGACGGTGAAGGTCTTGGACTGTACCACTACTCTCTTTAAAAGGGACCTGAGCTGTTGCCTCCCCTGTTAACAGTCCTATAATGACCACAGACGTCTGCTTACATTAAAAATGTCTGAAATGGCTTGTGGATTTTTAGGCCCAGGTCTCTGATTGGCAGTCATATCTGGGTCTGTGTACAGGGGACCGTTCACCCTCTCCAATGCCCAACCCTCATAACCTTGCCTTGTCTGTCCTTTGGTAATAATGCACCTGCAATTCTACGGAATGTCTTTGAGACTGCACCCCCTGCTTTTGCAACACCTCATTTCACCCACCAGCTGTGAGGCTGATTTGTCGTCCTCATCTCACACCTTTTGCATCTCCCAGGCCATCCACCCTCGCCTTGGAGAGCCATTTCCCATTATGGATGACAAGAATGGGGAAAGAAAACCGAGTCATGAGGCTGATTTTGTGAAATCCATCATTTTGGCTCTTCAGGAACAGGGCTAAGCAGAGCTTAGGATGTTTTGTAATGGGACTCCATTAGCTTTAAATGATTGGATGGTTTTACATGACATCAGATCCTTCATTTAGCTTGCATATGGCTGTGTGATCATTGCAAAACATCCTTGTTTTGAAAAATTAGATTTTGCACTTGTTCAGTTCTATTTGTTTTTTTATTATTTTTCTCTTAAAAAAAAAAAAAAAAAAAAAAAAAAAGTTTTTAGACTTTCCTTTGCAGAACTGCAAAACAGGGACTCTGTCCTTCTACCTGCACCAGTCCTCTTCCCTTAAACCACTTTCTATTGTGGGGAGAAACAGAATCTGCCCCCAGATATTCAACTACTTTTCAAAAAGTCCATTTAGACATGTGGCCCAAACATTGTCAACAAATAAATTGCATTTATTTAAAAGGAGCGAGGTATAAAGTTGCAAAGTTAAAATTTGCAATCCATTCAGTCAATTTTGAGGTTTAAAAATAAGTCCTGTACACATAAAGATTTAGCTTATATTGAAATTAAATCAGTATTTGGGCCAGTATTTCTAAGTGTGCAAATCCAGCTCTTGACTAGGGATGTGCATTTTGGTCATTTTGACAGCTTGAGTACTTCGCACATATCAGCTTGGGCTACTTCAGAACTCTGGGTGGGAACTGAGCACTTTTTTATATCACATCTTTCTGTTTTTTTTTAAGCATCTCATGCCATGAGCCGAGTGTTTTTTAAGATTTGCTGTACAATTTTTTTTGTCTAGTATAGTTCTTTTAAAAATGCAATGCAAGATCCCTGTGCTAGAATGTGTCCCTGTGTATACACTCAGTGTGATGAGTGTCGTTTCTGATGCGGACTGAAAGTCAGTCTCTGTGTGTAGGTGGCGTCCAATCAGAGCAATCAGACTACAAGATACCATCCCGATATACTGTTGTAACCAATCACAAAACGATCAATTAATTAATCAATGCTTTCACTTCATAGTACTCATGCTCATCCCTATTCTTGACTGGTTTGCTTTGTTTTTACCTTGGCGACTTTTCTTGAAAGCATTCACATTTTTTCAACCGTGATGGAATAGATTTATCCCACACGCACCTAGATTTTTTAAATTTTTTTGAGTTCCTACATTTATTTATTTTTTCATTGCTGTCAGGTGGTGTAAATAAATGAAAATCTGATGATTTTTGAAGCGCAGTTCGTCTTACAGTTACTTCTCGATGACTGAACACGGTGTTGTCTTTGGTTTTCCACCTAATTTCTTAATGATCTTACTATATTTTGATGCAAGTATGAGATGTGAGATAAACTACATTATGGCACATTTCAGTTACTTATTTCAGTCGAGTATTGAATTAATTTCAAAGAATCTTGTTAGAGTTTCAAAGACCACATGCATCTGTGAAGAAAATGCTGAAAAAGCCACTAATTTCGCTTTGATTTCACTGTGGAAGATTTAGAATACAGCTTTAGTATTATTATATTTCTTTTGTTCCTGATGCCTCATACGGTACAGCGTAATTTAACCAAGTTGGGGTTTGCAATCGCAATATTGGTTTCTT
The DNA here is from genome assembly GCF_001515605.1 of Sinocyclocheilus anshuiensis. Taxonomy (NCBI): domain Eukaryota; kingdom Metazoa; phylum Chordata; class Actinopteri; order Cypriniformes; family Cyprinidae; genus Sinocyclocheilus; species Sinocyclocheilus anshuiensis. The sequence continues at coordinate 493,446 of NW_015552550.1, forward strand.
CATTTAAGAAGCAGTGAGTACGCTAGTTGTAGCTGAAGCTTCCTCCTGTCCGATGGATTGACTGTGTTTGCCTGCATGTGTGACTGCTTCTGTCTGTGTGTCTGTGATACCTAGCGCTACTGTGAACTGATCTGGCCCACTGTCAGCTGATCTGCTTCTGTGAGTTTCCCCAATATGACCGCAAGCATTATTTGTTTTTCTCTGCCTTACCTGCGTAGTCTAATGAGTGGCAGCCGGCTGAATGGCATTATTCCCCTCTGTGAAATCGATAACGGTTATGTCACTCTCCAGAACAGAGATGGCTTCAGCTCGCTGTTAGTCATGTGACGTCCCAAAATGCAGCGCAGAGAGTTAATGGATGGAAGAGCTGATTATGTGCTTTCTACAGGGGCTGATGGAGGAAAACAGCGTCTGGAAGGTGGAGACACTGAGGAAAAGAAATCACAGATCAGTGCTGACAGCGGCCTCAGTGTGACGTCTGGCTCACAGGTGGGTTTTAACCTTATATCACAATATAAATCTTACAACTTTGACTATTTTATTTTGAAATTTAATGCATCTAAATATACCTGTACATACTATTGTTCATATTGTTCATAATTTCCTTTTTTCATCTCTTTTTCTTGCTCGTCTCCTCTGCAGAAGAGTGATACGGAGTCCCTGGCGAGCTCCGAGCCTCCTGCTCTGACGCGAAGCACCAGCCAGGACTCAGAGGCTAGCACAGTGGTAGGGCACGGCCATTACAGAGACACTGCAATCCTTTCCTTAAAATACACTCCTGTTGATCCAGATCATATGTAGTTCCCACAGACAGTTTTGTTTCACAGTTTTTTACAGACTTATTGTTGTGGCCATACCAAAAATCTATTTATTTCTATCTTGCATTATAGACAAGTTTGTTACTTTCTGTTTGTGTTTGTGTAGTGTAGTGTAGTGTTTGTGTTTATAGATAGTTCACTTAAAAATGAAAATTCTTTCATAATTTACTTTTATCCCCTGTTCAATCCAAACTTGATATTTTCTTTCTTCTATAGACCACAAAATTAGACTTTAAGCAGAATGAGCATAACAGTAGTCCATACAACGCAGATGCTATCTTTCAGGTGTTCTGAATCTGATATTTGAATATTTTCTCTGAATAAATTATTTAGGATCCAGTCTCTCCTCAAAAGACTTGGAATACAGCTCAAGCTTGAAGCTTTCAGTCAATTGAGTCACTTTTGATTTATATACTACCTTTCAAAAGTTTGGGGTCAATAGTTTTTTTTTTTTAATAAATTAAAACTTAAGTGAAGTGACGTGTGGCCAAGTATGGTGACCCATACTTGGAATTAGTGCTCTGCATTTATCCCATCCAAAGTGCACACACAGCAGTGAACACACACACCGTGAACACACACCCGGAGCAGTGGGCAGCCATTTTTTGCTGCGGCACCCGGGGAGCAGTTGGGGGTTCGGTGCCTTGCTCAAGGGCACCTCAGTCATGGTATTGAAGGTGGGAGAGAGCGCTGTACATTCACTCCCCCCACCTACAATCCCTGCCGGTACGAGACTCGAACCCGCAACCTTTGGGTTACGAATCCGTCTCTCTAACCATTAGGCCACGACTTTTTATTCAGAAAGGATGCATTTAATTGATCAAAAGTGAAAATAAAGACATGCTTAAGTTTCTTAAGTTACTTATTTATGTTTCAAATGAATGCTGTTCCTTTGAACTTTATTTTAATCAAAGAATAACAATAACAAATGTGTAATGAGCACCAAATCAGCATATTAGAATGATTTCTGAAGGATCAGGTGAAACTGAAGACTGGTGTAATAGCTGCAGAAAATTCAGCTTTCCCCTCACAGGGATAAATTATGTTTTAAAATGTATTAAATTAGAAATCTGTTATTTTAAATTGTAATAACATTTCACAATATTGCTGTTAATATTATATTTTATATAATATAATTGCAGCCTTGGGTAGCAGACTTTTCTCAAAAACATTAAAAATATCTTAACAACTCCAAACTTTTAAACATTAGTGTAAACAATCAGCTTAATTTCGTCTCCCAGAAAAATCATGCTGATTTTAAACAACATTTCGATTTTTCATTTTACAATGAACGAACCCATTGAGAAGCCGCATAATCCCTCTTGATTGTTGTGCTATTGCTGATGTCTGACCTTGGATCTGCAGGTGAGTAACAGCTCAGGTGAGACGCTGGGTGCAGACAGCGACCTGAGCAGCACTGCTGGAGACGGCCTGACAGGAAGACATGCTCAACATCTCAACCTGTCCCGTGGCACACTGTCTGACAGCGAGATTGAGACCAACCCTGCGACCAGCTCTGTGTTTGTGAGTAGTTCTCTCTGTTTTAGTCATTCTCTTCACTGCATCTGATCAAATGAAAGATAATGAAAGATAATAAAATAATGAATATGAACATGGTGGTCAATGTCACACATATAGGGCAAGACTCATAAGCTGAAGCCAGGAGTGAAGGAACCTGTTGGTGTTAATAAGGGAACACCAGCTCCGCCCCTCGAGGATGTTAGCATGAGGATCTATCTGTGTGAGGGGCTGCTGGGTAAGAGTTATTCCTCTTTTTTTAATCCATTCAACATTCCTTTCATTCATTTTGTTTCCTTTCTTCTTTCATGTCCGTTCTCACTGCTTTAGTAATAAACTCTGGCATATTTTTTTAATGTCTGTGTTCATTAAAATGATGCGGTATTTCCAAAAGTTGTCTCTGTTGGTTTTCCATAACCTCAACATTTTAAAATTGTAATAACATATCTGCTGCACAATACAATTCTTTATTACTGACTTTATCCTAATGATTGCAACAGTTTATTCTGTAAATCCTGCTTATGTTCTGACCACTAGAGCTTTGTAAAGTGTTCTGTTAATTTGCTGTTTGCTCTTGAGCTCCAAATATGTCCTCATATTAACCATCGTGTGATGAATTATTGGTTTGCCTATCTCTGACAGCACACAGCTTCGCTTCTAACACTTTCTTTGCCTTGTGCTCTGCCGCCTTTTCCCTCTTCCTCTTTTTTCTTTTTCTCCTTTCGTTTAATGCCACAAAGGGCGAGATAAAAGCTCAGTTTGGGACCAACTGGAGGATGCTGCCATGGAAACCTTTTCTCTGAGTATGGCTGAATTCTGCCTTTGACCTTTGGGATGTGTGTATTTTGGGATTGTGAAGTTGTAGTATTAGACACTACATGCCTTCCCTTACATCCATACTGTGACTGTGTTTAAGTCTTGTAAAGGAGCATGTAGGGTGTTTTTTATTTTTTCCATGAAATTAAATATATTTGAATTTATTGGTGTGTGCATGGTACTGTTTGCATGAAGAAAGAATTAAAATACACAAGCCAGACGGAGCAGATACGCCAACTTTATTTTGTAATTTAATGTGTTTGTGTGAAATTGAGGGGTGATAAAAGCTGCTTGAGAGAATGTGAATGCTAAAACAATAAGCAGATGTATGGAGGCGTGTGTTATCTCCGTGTTAAAATTAATTTCATAAGGTTTGATAGCAAGCTCTATCTATTACAGCATGCAGTTGCTTTGGGTGCTTGAGGTCTCTTTCTGTTTGTTAATTTATGGAGGGTGTTTTATTTTAATACTCATTTATTCTAGTTTTTATGGCTATGTCTTGAACATCTGGCATTTACAATAAGAAGTGTTTTATGCTGGCATGTTGAATTGAAATACTGTTTTACTCAAGTTAAGAGTGAAAATATGTGTGTATGGGTAGGTAAGGAGCGCTCTACTCTGTGGGATCAGATGCAGTTCTGGGAGGATGCCTACCTGGATGCCGTTATGTTGGAAAGGGAAGGAATGGGGATGGATCAGGGACCTCAAGAAATGATTGACAGGTTGGTATATTCTTTAAATGCCTACCTAAGTGTTCACACTGAATCGAAAGCAACACAAAATGAAATTGAAAAACATCTGCATAACTAGTTCAGAATGAATTTCTTTCATTCATAATCCTCTGATCTCAGAAGTTTACATACCTTACTGATAGAATGCAGAATGCATACTGGTTGTTCACATGCTTTTATACAAATTTCACCCATCTGACAGTGCAGAAATGCCTTTCACATTTTCCGCTCCGGGAGAATGAACAACACATTGGAATGCTTTTAAGCTATAAGCTATTTAGTCATGCTAGGAATCAGATGTTATCTGTGCTGTTGTGTTTTGTTTATGTTGTCTAAATGTGACTGTGCTGTGGTCTCTCAGGTATCTGTCTCTTGGAGAGCATGACCGCAAGAGACTGGAGGACGATGAGGATAGACTACTGGCCACTCTTCTGCATAACATGATCGCCTACATGCTTATGTTGAAGGTATATACAAACACTCACTCATTATTTCACGTATATTTAAGCGAATATGGATATTTTTAAAGTGAACAGTTCAGTTGTGACATATATTCAGCCATTTGGTGTTTCCAAATTATTACGTTTATACACTGATGTTCAAAAGTTTGGGATCAGTAAGATTTGTCTCTTCTGTTAATCATGGCTGCATTTTTGACCATAAATACAGAAAAAACAGTAATATTGTCAAATATTATTGCCATTTAAAATAATGTCTTTCTATTTTAATATACTTTAAAATATAATTTATTTCTGTGATGCAAAGCTGAATTTTCATCAGCCATTACTCCAGTCTTCAGTGTCACATGATCCTTCAGAAATCATTCTAATATGCTGATTTATTATCAATGTTGGAAACAGTTTTGCTCCAATTTTTTTTTGGAACCTGTGATACTTTTTTCAGGATTATTTGATGAATAAAGTTAAATATTTTCTAACAATATAAGTCTTTATTATCACTTTTGAATCAATTTAACACATCCTGAATAAAAGCATAAATTTCTTTCAAAGAAAAAGGAAAAGAAAAAAAATGACTGACCCCAAACTTTTGAACTGTAGTGTATATTGTTACAAAAGATTTCTATTTTGAATAAATGCTGTTCTTTTTAACTTTTTATTCATCAGAGAATCCTGAAAGAAGTATCACAGGTTCCAAAAAAAAATATTAAGCAGCACAACTGTTTCCAATATTGATATTAAATCAGCGTATTAGAATGATTTCTGAAGGATCATGTGACACTGAAGACTGGAGTAATGATGATGAAAATTCAGATTTGCATTACAGGAATACATAATATTTTAAAGCATATTAAAATAAAAAACTATTTTAAATTGCAATAATATTTCACAATGATACTATTTTTTCTGTATTTCTGATCAAATAAATGCAGCCTTGATGAGCAGAAGAGACTTCTTATGAAAAACATTACAAATCTTACTGATCCCAGACTTTTGAACAGCAGTGTATGTATACATACACTAGCATTGAACAGTTTGGGGTCAGTTATATTTTTTTATAAGAAATCAATTGTTGTATTTGGCAAGGATGCATTAACTTGATCAAAAGTGACAGTAAAGACATTTATAATGTCAAAAAAGATTTATGTTTCAAATAAATTATGTTCTTTTGAACTTTGTTCATCAAAGTCTTCTGGAAAAAAATGCACTACGGCTTCCACAGAAATATTGATTAACATTAATGTTAACTCTTACTGTTACATTTATCTAGGTCGATAAAAATGACATCAGGAAGAAGGTACGGCGTCTTATGGGGAAATCTCACATTGGCCTCTCACACAGTCAGGAGATCAATGAGGTCCTGGACCGCCTTGCACATTTGGTAAGAGCCAGTTAGATGAAGAGTTACAGCTATTGCATGTAAACCAGTAGCCAAACATATCAGAATTAGGTGATGAGTGGTTGACAGATTGTGTGTTTTGTTGCAGAGTGGTCGGGAGCTTCTCATCAGGCCAAGTGGCAGCCGGCATATTAAGAAGCAGACATTTGTTGTGCATGCGGGGACTGATACAACTGGTGATATATTTTTCATGGAGGTATGAGCCCGTGTCCCTCATTTTTTATTTCATTTAGCCAGTCTTCATGAAAACATATTGTAAATGAACATTCGGTCCTCCTTTCCTCATCCTTGTGTTTGCTTAGGTGTGTGATGACTGCATCGTCTTGCGCAGTAACATCGGCACAGTCTATGAGCGCTGGTGGTATGAGAAGCTCATAAATATGACCTACTGCCCCAAGACCAAAGTGTTGTGTCTGTGGAGGAGGAACGGTCAAGAGACACAGCTTAACAAGTTCTACACCAAGAAGGTAAGACACACATCAAAGTAAAGGCATACTGTAGTACACACACACACCACATACTTCAAAATGTGACAGTCTCGTTCTCAATTCAGAAAGTTTGTATTGTTTCAGTATAGTCAGTGTAAATTGGAATCAATGACTACTTCTCTTTCTCCGTTCCTGTGTGTTAAGTGTCGAGAACTGTACTACTGTGTTAAAGACAGCATGGAGCGTGCTGCCGCACGACAACAAAGCATTAAACCAGGTACATTGTGCATCTTTGTACACAACCATTCAAAAGTTTTGGGTCTATAAGGTTTTTTTATTTAATTTATTTTTTTATAATAATTTTGGAAAAAAGCTCACTAAGGCTGCATTTATTTAATCCAAAATACAGTAAACTAAAGTAACTGTTTTTTTTATTTTTTTATCCATTTTAAAATGTAATGTATTCCTGTGATGTAAAGCTGAATTTTCTGCAGCCATTACTCCAGTATTCAGTGTCATGTGGTCCTTTAGAAATCATTATAATATGCTGATTTGGTGCTCAAGAAATATTTCTTATTTTTTTTTATTTATTTATTTTTTTTAGAGTTGAAAATAGTTGTGCTGCTTAATATTTTTGTGGAATATTTTTTGATACTTTTTTAAGGATTTTTCAAGGTGCTGTTCAAAATAGAAATCTTTTGTAACATTTTTACAGTCACTTTTAAACCATTTACTGTGTCCTTGCTGAATAAAAAGTATTATAATAATTATTATATTACAATTATAATATATTATAATTCTATTATAATTTCTTTAAAAAATCTTACTGACCCTGAACTGTAAATAAATTGGGGCACTTTCATTGAGATGACTGCCAAAAAAGTGGCCCATTTTAACTGAAATTTGGATGTATAATCTTCTGCTTCTTGTTGTTGGAATAAACAAAGTATTTTTTATCCCTCACTGCCATGTGCGTTTTTCCATGTGTGTAGGTCCAGAGCTGGGAGGCGAGTTTCCAGTACAGGACATGAAGACAGGGGAGGGTGGTCTCCTTCAGGTCACGCTGGAAGGCATCAATCTCAAATTTATGCATAGCCAGGTAGGAGGTGTTGCCTTTATCATAACCATGACAAAGTGCTTGCCAGATTCAACACCGCCATTCCTCTCATTCTCATTCCATCCAATTCCGTTTCTCTTTTCTGCCACTTCTCGTCTGTATTCATCTCATTATCCCTCCATGTCTCTTTTCCTTCCTCTCTATCTTTCTTTATATTCGTGCCTTTCTTCCTTTGAGAATTTTTTTGGAGCAACTGATAAAGTAATAAGAGCATGCACTAAAAAATTAAGAGTGAAACATTTATTTTGATATTAGACTCTAAAAAAAATTAAAAGCTGGAAGTGTTGTTCCTGAAGAATCTCTAAGAGGAATTGCTGTTTTCTTTTCTTTTTTCGTTGTTGTCATTGTTTGGCTTTATTTGCTAGATGTTTGTTTTTGGGTTGCATAATCACAAGCAGAGATTTACTTTTTCAAATGTCAGAACATTCCACCCGCTGTGTGTGTTAGTATGATGTGTTAATGGTCGCGGCGCCCAGCTCTGGTTCTTACGGTTTGTGAGTGTTGGTGTGATGTCGGTTTGTTGTGGTGTGCCAGAGGTAAGACGTAGAACCTTGTGCAAAACATATTCAAAGCGGTAATGTACAAAATACATTGTTGGGGAGCAGGGCCAGCCCAAGCCTTTATGGGGCCCTAAGCAGAATTATATTTGGGGGCCTCTCGGTGCTGCCAATACGACTGATTATTGTCAATGCTCGATTATTCACACACTATAAATCTAACACACCCATTAACAATTTTATTTGTTGTATCTGTGTTGCTTACATCATACCAGTGTCTGCCTGTTATGCTTTTACCCTTCTACGATTTTTAATTGTAACAGTAGCAAACTCACATGCGTGGCCAGGTGTTAATTTGCACTTTAACATTCAAAGTCTTACAGTACTAAGTGGCATACTTAATGTGGTGTACTGAAAAGTAGCTAAATAAACCAGCAGACAGTGCATTTACAGAACAGGGCTGCGTTTCCTAAAAGCATCGTAAACCTAAGTTGATCGTAACTGCATTGGTGACAATGGTTCTATGATCAACTTAGGCTTTCGATGCTTTTGGGAAACGCAGCCCAGAATGTTATTTTAACAACATCAATTATTAAACACAGCAGCAAGCCATCTGTAAATCAAAAACAACAACTCTTAATCTATTGCTAGCTAATTGAGGCATAATGTTGTTGGAATATAATTTCAAAGACCCCAAAGATGGGCTGATTTAAATAATGTTAAGCTGTTATCAGTACCAAGTCTATGAAACAGAAGCTTATTTTTATTGCAAAATTATATACCCAGGAAATTTATTTTTGCACAGTTATTTTTATTTTTACAAGACAAAAACTTTCATCTAAAACTAGCTAAGTAAAAGGTTATATTATAATATATTAAGATCATAATAGATAAGAATAAAAGATAATAATAATAAGAACATCTAGGTTCAATTTGTCGCCCCTCCACCCCCGAAATGCGATTGATTTTAACCCTTTGACGCGCCGCGCTTAGGCTGATGCTGAGCCAGAGAAAGATGTGCTCAGTGCTTTTCATATATCACAACTGTTCAGTGTTTTCAACCACATAAATTTTATTTTAGGTTTCAGACATTTCAATTAAGTACTTCAATTAGACATTTCAGTTAAATACTAGCAAAAAAAAAAAAGAAGACATTTATAGTTTGTTAAATACACACTGATTTCTATGGAAAACAGCAATAATAATGCTTTCAATTAAAATTTGACGATGTGTTTTATTCTTGTCAAATACACATTGTGTAGGGA